>NC_136489.1:22995514-23430514 GCF_053919585.1 Euprymna scolopes | reverse complement strand
TTTTTTAAAACAGCACGCTACGTATACGTGTTTCGCTGCTTTACATTTCATGAGCGTAGCTTGACTGTATTAAGACTCGAACCATAGGTTCTCTAGCCGAGTGCGTATATCGTTTAGCTACGGGTCTCTGCTGATATTATTTGGTATTTTTATCGCTTTTATGTCGATTTTTTGTTGTTGTTGATTTTTAGCGATAATGAAATATTTATTATTAACATCTTCTACCTAGAATATTAAAGAATCAGTTTTACCTAAGAAATACGCTCATATTTTTAGGACGTAAAGAAAAAAATACATATATATTGTTTACTAGCATGGGTGCCGGCGTTGCCCGGGTATTTGGAAGTGTATGTTGAGCAAAAAAAAAAAAAAAAGAAAAAGCGGTAAATTTTTTTTAACTTTGACCCCTATTATGACCCTTTAAAATTAATTGTTTTTGGGCTCAACTGAAGTTATCAAGTTAGATCCATGTCCAATAAACCTATATCTAAAATTTCAAGTGTGTAGACCCAAAATTGTCGGAGGAGTTTGGTAGAGTTCTCAAAGGTCAAATCGTTGACCTTTGACCCCTTAATCACCAAATTTCTGGCTAAAAGTCTATCACATCGATCTTCCCAAATCTCAGTACGGTGCATATTTCCAGTCTGTAGACTAAAAATTGACAGAGTTATTGCGTACGGAAATGTACACAGACACACACACAGACACACACACAGACACACACGCAGACACGTTCACTTTTACAGATATATAGATTTATATTTTACGTTTTTTTAACAGTACTTTACGTACACGTGTTTCGCTGTTCGTAGTTTGATTGTATTAGGGCTCGACCCCCTCCCCCTCTCTCTCTCTCTCTCTCTCTCTCTCTCTCTCTCTATCTCTATTGTCTGTTGGTTTTACGGAATAAGAAGCAAGTTAGTGGTTTTTGAAACATTCAAAATATGGATAAAAAAAAGTTTATACAGAATTAAATTAATTAATTTATGAATTATTTAATAGTTTAAATGTTTTACTTCTTTTTTTATTATTGCGACAAATATTCCGAGACGCTTATGTAGATTTATTCATAAGTTCATCTGTTTAGAAGCGAGGAAGGGAGAAGCAAGGAATAACAACTCTCAATGGAATCTCTTCGTTTGTTTATATGCAGATTATGTGATATTTATGCATTAAACTGTTCGCCCGTCGTTGTCGATGAAGACCACTATATATCACTGACGATGCTGCGACTTGCTCGTGAAATTCTTTTGTGGCAAGAGTTGCACAATCTCAAACTACACATTTGAACTCTTTTCTTCCTATAGTAATTAGAAGCTCAGTACGACCAGAAACAATGCCGAGACAAGCGGAAGGCATATACAACACCTACTATTCTAAAATGACCAGCGCACCATTGCTTAACTTCGGTTGCCTGACGAGATCAGGTGTTTCAAAGTGATTAATTTTAATTAATTATGCATGTATGCATTATATATATATATATATATATATATATATATATATATATATATATATATATAATTATATTCTCAGCCAGACAACGTCGCAGCTCATGAGAACCAAGAAAGCCAACAAATCGGAAGTCCAAGACTCGAGTTTCGCCCTCATTTTGGCCCATCAGCTAGATACATCCGAACTCAGGATTTGAAACCCAATCCTCTTGCGAGCACTCTACCAACTGAGCAAACACGCCACACACACACACACACACACACACACACACACACACACACACACACACACACACACACACAAGAATATCTATTAACTTACACAGATCAAGCAACCCGCTGAATAGATCCAACAGTGTCTAACTGATCACCCAAATGAGTGCGAAACTCGAGTCTTGGACTTACGGTTTGTTGGCTTTCTTTGCTCTTGTGAGCTGTGATGTCTGGCTGTGGAAATAATTATATATTCTCTCACATTCTGAAAATTATATATATATTGGCTACTGTTAGAAAAAGGAATTTTGCCTATGTATGTGTGTATATACGTGTGTGTATGAGTTAGTTCTCCATGGACTCAAATCCGGCTGGTCCTATTTTTATGAAATCTCATACGAAGATACTTTATATGCCTGACAGTGTTTCAATATCTAGGCTCCACTGCTTCAGACACCCTCTCATTGGATGTGGAGCTAAACAAAAGGATTGGAAAGGCATCCACAACCCTCTCTAAACTAACTAAAAGAGTCTGGGAAACAGGCACATTACCACCTCCGCCAAGATGACCGTCTACAGAGCGTGCATTCTCAGTGTTCTACTGTATGGGAGTGAATCCTGGACTACATACTCAACACAAGAGAGGAAACTCCAGGTCTTCCATATGAGGTGTATACGTAGGATACTTGGTATCACATGGCAGGACAGAGTGAGTAATACTGATGTTCTGCAGAGAGCGGGCATCCCATTCATTTACTCCCTACTGCGTGAGCGACGTCTTCGCTGGCTGGGCCATGTGCGCAGGATGGATGATGGGCGCATCCCTAAAGACCTTCTCTATGGCGAGCTTGCCTCAGGCTCAAGAAAGAGGGGGCGACCCCATCTTCGCTACAGGGATGTCTGCAAACGTGACATGAAGGCTCTCTCGGTGGACAGGAATACATGGGAATACATGGGAAGCCTCTGCAGCTGACAGAACTGCCTGGAGGAAAATGATACGCCAGGGGATTATCATCAGCGAGAGGACCCTCCATGTTGAAAACGCTGCAAGGAGAGCTAGGAGAAGAGCGAGTGTACAGGCGGAACAGCCGGACGAAGCGGCAAATTGCATAACAACCTTCGTATGTCAAGGCTGTGGCAGACTATGCAAATCAAGAATTGGTCTCTACAGTCACACAAAAGGATGCATACAGGCAACATCTTAATACGGCGCTGATCCATAGTCGTTTCGACTGACGGATGCCACACACGTTCTTAGATAGGTTGTGCATAGGAATGTCTTCGATAATCAAAATAGTCCGATTAAAGAAGGCACAGGCGATTTTGAACAAAGGTTTCACGTTACACAGTCTAACATGACACAAGTGCATTTGAGAGGTTTTATTACCACACAGGCTGAAAGGCCCAACATATAAAATCAACAGTAGGTTCTTTGATATTGCAGGGCGTATTAGAAAATGAATATTTCTGTTTAAAACAAAATTGCACCGTGATACCTGTGTTTTTTTTTTATTTTAAATTCAAGCCATTATCACTGCACAGAAAGTAAAGCTATGCACATAAAATTAAAAATAGTTTTTTTTATCTAACAGGTGCGCGTTCGAAATGAATATGTTTAGAGCACTACTGAAGCGTGAGATTTTAGTTTTGCATTTTAATGGAATACTGTTGCCACATCTGGGCAGGAGCTGCTAGAAAGGACTTGTCCTGCCTTGATAGAGTTCAAAATAGACTTCGTAGCCTCGTAGGAGATGTCCTTTTCTCTTCCTTACAACCTTTATCTCACAGAAGAGATGTTGCGAGTTTGTCTCTGATGTATCGTTATTTTCATGGAAAGCGTTCGAATGAGCTTCAATCTATGGTCCCACCCCTCGCCAAACTTTCACAAGAAACACTCGTCTAGCTGTAAACACTATCAATAATTCCCCCCACTCTTTATCTGTGCCTAAACCTAAACGTAGATTCCATGAACAAAGCTTTTTTCTTAGAACTGCACGCCTGTGGAATTGTCTTCCGTTTTCCTGCTTTCCGGCTGACTACAATATGGTTGTGTTCAAGTCTAACGTAAATAAGTTCTTGATGAGCCGTTCCATATAAGTTATCAACTTTACCAAATTTTCATTACTAATGATTACTATAATGTCCAATTTCTACTGTACACTCTTTAACCCTTATCCTTGAGTGGCCTCTTGGCCTTGATAATGTGGTGATGCCTATGTAAAAAAGAAAAACTTTCATTGAAGCCATTATATATAAGAAGCTATTATTAAAGCCATTTCATATGACAATAATTGGCGATTACATCAATTTCGATGACAATAAAAACAAGCCGCGCGTGCGTTGTCCCCCTCTTGTGCTGCATGTGAGGTGACGCTACAAAAATAGTGAAGAAATGAGGAATGTGAGAAGTTTGAAGGACCAACGTTGCCTTCACATTTTCGTCAAGTTTCAGAAAAATCTAATCGATGGGGCAAAAGTAATGGGGTATAAAGTATCATTTTTGCAATTTTGGGGCATTTGTGACCCCTTTTGAGCTCCTGGGAACGCCGAACTCCAATGAAAATAGACAAACTATGCAGTTTCATGTCTTAAAACATGTATATTTGAATTCAGCACCATGGAAAACTACTATATAGACATACATATCAAGTTCTTGAGTAATAAAAAGAGCTCCAAAAAGGCATGCTTTTTTTAGCCCTAAAAGTTCCAGAGGGATGCGAACCAGAATTTAGCCAGGGTCACCCATACTGAATTTATATTAAGAACAATGCTCTCCACATTTTAGCCAAGTCCCAGGAAACTCTAATGGATGGATAAAGCGGTATGGGGCAAAAAGTGTCATGTTGGGCCATTTTGGGGAATTTTTAATCTCTTTTGAGCCACTGCGGACGCTGAATTCCAGTGTAAATGGATAACTGTGCAGTTTCAGACCTTAACACATGTATATTTGAGTTGACCCCCGTGAAAAAACACTATATAGTCAGACATATCAAGAGCCACGAAAAGAGGCGTTTTTATCACTGAAAGTCCCTAGAGATGCGAACACGAATTTTGCCAGGATAACCCATACTGTATTTATATTAAGAATAAGGGGCTCCACATTTTTGCCCAGTTTCAAAAAAATCTAATGGATGAATCCAAAGTTATAGGGACAAAATGTGTCATTTTTTGGCCACTTTGGGGCATTTTTGGCCTCTTGTGAGCCCCTGAGACGCAGCTGGTATTTTTGTAAAAAAAATTGTTTTACTGTGCACATCTATTTAATGAAATATAATTTGTGGCAAAATTTCAGGAAAAACTAATGGACTGTTATCTGGCAGTCGTCCGGACAAACAGGCGCAGGCCCCTCTCCGATAAATCGTGGGGCCCGAAATAGGATTATGAAACATTCTGTTTTAAACTTGAAAAAAAAATGCCACAGAAATGTATGGCGTGCTTCAGACTGCTTTTAGAAAATCTCCCGACCGGATGTAATCGTGACATTCTGCACTGACGATTCCCGAAAGGATGAAACACTATCATCTTTAGGTATTTAAAAATTATTATAATTAAAAGTAACTATATATATATATATATATATATATATATATATATATATATATATATATATAAGTGAAAGTGTCTGTCTGTCTGTGTACATTTCCCTACACAATATCTTTGTCAATTTTCAGCCTACAGACTCGAAATTTGATATACAGAGTACTGAGATTTGGGAAAATCTATGTAATCCATTTCGGCCTATAATTTGGAAGTTTAGGATTAAAATTAAACGACTTGACTTTTGAGAACTCTACCAAACTCCTCCGACAATTGTGGGTCTAAACACTTGAAATTTTAGATATAGGTTCCTTGGACATGAATCTAACTTAATAACTTGATTTGAGCCCAAAGCAATAAATATTAAGGGGTCACAATAGAGGTCAAAGTTAAAAAAAAATTACCGCTGCAGTCTCTACCAAATTACTCAGACAATTTCTGGTCTAAACATTTGAAATTTTACATAAACGGTATTCAGAGATAGGGCAAGCTTTTTAATCGGTTTGGGTCGAAAATTTAAGCTACCAATATATAAATGTATATGTTTGCATGTTTGCATAAACCTTTAAACAGAGGGGACGAATTTTCACAAGATCAGTATCGTTTTGAAGCTCGACTTTTCAGACGACAAATATCGAAAAATTAGCTAAAAACATTACTTTCTTCACCTTCAACACATTTTTATAGGGAGGGGCCCCCTTTTTTCGCCGATATTGTCATAAGCCATCCCCTCTTTTCGATTGTCTAGCCTTAATTTAAACCTACGTCACTTCCGGTTAGACGGTGGCCGTAACAGCAAAGACGAAACGTTTTTCCCCATTCTTTTCCTCCTTCGCGGTGTGTGTGTATGTGTGTGCGTATGTGTGTGTGTGTGTGTGTGTGTGTGTGTGTGTGTGTGTGTGTGTGTGTGTGTGTGTGTGTCGATACTTTTTGTGACCAAGAGCGGGGATCCGCTTGAAATATAAAAATTAACAATAAAAATATCAAATACAAAAAGTAACATCGTTTTCATGTTTCAGCAAGCCCTCATAACCTTTAAATCAATATATATATATATATATATATATATATATATATATATATATATATATATATATATATATATATATATACAAGATGATTGTAAAGTAACTCCCTATTATTATACAATTAATAAATATGAAAAGAACATATAATGTGTTGATTTTTATTTATAAATCAATATAGGCGATTTCATTTGCCACCAATATTTCAGTCGATCAATAACCGCATCAACTGAATTCACAAGAAACGATTGCGTACGGTTAGTCATAACGTCACGTGTTCGCCTTTCAAATTCTTCTAAATTCATTTGGTTGAGTAAACTTGCTATTTCGGCCAATCAAAGAGGGGGAAAAAACTTTAAATAAAAATCCATACTATATATTTTCTTCTAATATTCAATAACTGTCTAAATTATAAACTTGTGTCTATTTTCAAATATGGAATTAATTTTCAGTCACTCTGTACTTTTTTTCGTAATGATTAAGTATAATCCTTTGCATGACGCAACTATTTTAATAAGAATGTAATGAACTTTTTGACTAAATAATTTATTGATTTAAGGAGTATACTACTGAAATCAATATCGTATTATTCATTTCCTATAGTAGAAATTACTAAAGATGTCTTGCTGGCTCACGCCCATAAATAAAATTGCTTTCTTAGAACCTCAAGCCGTCAATGTCTGCAACAAAGAGATGAAACTTTCAGGTCATGAATGCATACGTTTAGTCATTATAACAATACTATTTGCAATCCTCTATGATCCAATCGAACGGAATAAAAAATAGGAGGCAGTACTTTTGGGAGGTCACTCATACTTATTTATACGTGTCATAACAGAAATATTAATGAAATGATTATTAATAACACTTTTGAATAATAAACAAAAATCACGCACCATATGCCATCATAAAAATTAACGTCCTCATAAACTTATTCATAAGATGAAACATAAAAATATATTTGAACATATTTGAACTTCCTGAACACATTCTGTTTCGGTTTCTTTCCACATTCAAAACATATTTCTTTATTATGTGCTGCTGTAATTTACGATCTGCCAACATCTTTTGTGCAGTTGCAATTTATCTTTCTTTTTTTGTTTGTTTAGATATCTGAGAAAGCTATACCACTGTCTATTTGTGCACAAAACTAAACGGAAATTCCATGTCCACCTGTGGAATGAAATATTGTTCCTGCTTCCTGGATTATGATAACATGGCCGTATTGAAATTCTTGCTGATTACACACTAGTCATATGTTTGACCTTTTGAAACATCCACTATATATTAGGTACAATATAATAATCAGTAGATATTGGCACTAACATAATAAATAAGAAACCTGCATAATAATAAAATAGAATATTTAAGCGTATTCTACAATCGGGGATCGCCGGGCGGTATGCTAATATATATCTATAGTTACGTATATAATAAAAAATTATATATTATAAAAAATAAATGCATGCATTAATGTTTATAAACGTTATTTTTTTAGGTTAAAAAATGGTGAGTTTTCTTAGGACAGTGATCCCTTCTGATGAAGTATATGGTGGAGAGGGTATCAGATATTTCTTTTTGGCGGCGATTACATTTACATGTTTTTATCTGTTCTTTTATTTTTGAAATTGTTGTGGGGGTATCCACGTTACCCATGACGAAAATGATTAGTATAGCAGGCGTTCTTCGAATGGAACTTCATGTCAACCCAGGCAACGCCAGGTACCCATGCTAGTGTATATATATATATATATATATATATATATATATATATATATATATATATATATGATACACTCTCCACCAGATATTTCATCAGAAGGGATCACTGTCCTAAGAAAACTCACCATTTTGTGAATCTAAAAAAAATAACGTTTATAAACATTAATGCATGCATTTATTTTTTATTTTGGTAAATGTGGAGTTTAGCGGCGTAAATTATTTGCCAGACCCCCCCCCAAAAAAAATAAAATAAATAAAAATTATTTATTTTCATGTAAAACACTTTGTTAGACCCAAAGGTTGAAATAAAACCAGAAAAAATTTCATTTTTATTATTTTTTTATCATTTATATTTATTATTCGAGACCGCTGTATTGCTTTTAAAATTTAGCCTTTCTAAGGTTTGGCAGATTGGCCTTTTAAAGCTCTTTCGTGAACTATGTTTTTGGCCGCTATATCTTTTTTTGTAATTAAAAGGCGTAAAAAAGGCCAAATTTGGCCTTAAAAAAGCCAATCTGCCAAACCTAAAAAAGGCCAAATTTTAAAAAGGCGGGCACATTTAGTCTAAAAAAGAATTATAGAAAAAAATATAAAAATGAATATTTTTTGTTTTATTTCAGCTTTTGGGTCTAATAATGTTTTATATAAAATGATTAATTTTTATAATTTTTTTGTCTGTCAAATAATTTACGCCGCTAAACTACACATTTACTTTAATTTTTTGTAAGGGCACTTTTTTACTGACTTTTTCTTGTGAATAAAGGAAATTTTAGTTTTCCTTTTTTAGGGAGGAGGACTTTTCGATTTGCTTTTTATTTGTCGTTTTATGTTTCTAATGTAAAAAAAAAAATTGAATTTGTCATATTTTGGGGTTTGCTTTGTTTATTAAAATATTAAATATTATTAAATTGTTAGGTGAAAGTAGAGAATGGTCTCATAAAAATAATTAAATTTATCGTTATTTTGTTTCCAATGTTATGCCGCCACCCACAGTTTTTTTCCCTTGCCCTCAATCGCCAAACTTTTAAAAAATGCTAGAGTGACATGTCTCATTGAACGCTTGGTGGCCAAAAAGTGGGTGTTCATTTTACGTTAAATTTATATAGAAAAGTGATCCCACACGCTAACATGTTATCTTTTCTTTTCAAAATTTATAATTTATATATAATATAATATATTATTTGCACTTCTGTAAACTAATATCTATAAAGGCTGTTTTCATGTATTAGGCTGAAAAAAAGTAGAACTCCTCTTGGTGTTTTTTTTCAGATCATTTAAACTAGCAGCAAGTTTTAGTCTCCCCTCCATCAAGACTAGAAGTTTTGGATATATATATATATATATATATATATATATATATATATATATATAAAGGGTGGAACGATAAAATTGTCGCCATAGAAAAGACATGATTTCATTTCCGTTTGATGAAAACCGGTTTTCTTTTCTTTGTTTCAGCCCATCTACTAGTTGACGAGTAGTGTGCAAATCTCCAGAGCGATATGAGCCTTCTATCATGCCTGAAAGTTAAACAATGTTCAATGAGCGAGATCAGAGATGCGCCCCTGTACAACTCATGCTCTCTACTGATCCAAATGTTTACAACAGGACCATTGCCAGCTCCCTGAAATTGTCCATATGCGGACTAAAACTACACTAGATGATGTGAAAATAATTCCTTCTCATGTCCGTGATATAAAAAATTAGACACTCCAATGAGTGTGGGCCTGATTTCATCCCTGAAACACTAATTAAAAATAGCTAGCCCCCGTACTTTCCAAGCTCTACAATAAATACCTTGCTGTATTTTGCTTCCCTAACCGCTGGAAAATGGCTTCTGTGGTATCAGTGTACAAGAATTCGGGTGAAAGTACTTACCTTCTCAAATATCGCCTTATCAGTCTCCTCCCCTACTTCGTTTAAACCATTTGAGACCATTATTAATAACATACAGCTCCACCACCTCGGATTTTTATAATCTTCTTTCTGACAAACAGTATGGATTTTGGTAATGTCGTTCTACTGCGGATACTTAAACAGTCATCTCTGAACATATATACCATGCACTTGCTAAGGCAGGCGAAGCCAGGGCTGTAGGCTTTGATATATCTAAGCCCTTTGACAAAATCTGGCACTAAAGGTTGCCGATGAACATTAAATCATATGATATAACTGGACGTTTACTAAATATAATTATATCCTCCTTAGAAAATTGAACAACCGAAGTTGTCATTGACGGACGTACATCGAAACAACATAATATTTACGCGGGAATTTGTCAGGTGATGGTCGAACGACGGCATTACGAATATGCATGCGTAACGTAATAGCTATTGGTTCATGATTTAATTTTTCGAATTTCGATACATATCGAATGCATACCGATAAACACTTATCTAAAAACACTCCCAGAGACATCAAGTATCTTCCTGTGAAATTTTGAAGCAACTGACCCAGCCGTTTAGGGAACGAACTCACACACACATAGAGTTTTATAATTTCATTAATTTATCTTCTTGTATTATTGGCCGTTGACATATTCTGTTGACTTATCTGCCGTATACCACAACGCAGGGCCTCGATGGCTTAACCCCAAAACGGATCAATCTGGCTTCTGTTAAATTTTGACGGAGGTCAAAGTCGTGTAGACGACTTTAATTCCTAAGAGCCAGATTGAAATACAAAGAAAAGTGTTTTCGTTAGATACGCCCAACGAATCTGCACGCAAAGGTTAACAACGACGGATAACGTTTTGAAACATTGCAACGACGCTTCATTGTAGGAATAAATAAAGATATCTCTGACGTATAACATAAAATAAAGATGTAAAAAATTGTTATCAAATACGTGAATAATGAAATACATTGGTGTATTTTTCTGCAAGCTATAAATCTTTTATAGACGCTAATCCCTTGCACAATTCGCATAAAAGCTGTATTAGAATATACGACACTTCCTTTAATATAAACTATCTTAGACGTTTCTTGTTATATCCTATCTATATATACTACACTTGTTTCAGGTTCCGTGTTTCTATGCTTATTATATTGTTGTTAAAAAACAGTATTCAAATCCAGTTTTTACAAATCTCTCCCTTACACACACTCTCTTTCTCCCTCTCCTTCTCACTACCTTTAAAGTATATATATATATATATATATATATATATATATATATATATATATATATATATATATATATATATATATATATTTATATATTAGAATGGGTGCGTGTGTATAGGGACGACACTCTACATATAAACCCAGCAAATGTTTGATCTACAGCCTTGAAATTTAGTATATAGGGTAATAAGACCTACCTCTGGAAAACATTTAATGGGGTTTAATCACAAAAAAAGGCTGCTAGTGGTCAAAATTGAAATATTACTACTGGGGGGGGGTATCAGATTTTTATCTGTTTGTCAACTGTTTCACGACTGCTCTTACGCGAATTGTTCACATGACAGCTTCCTTATGTTAAGAATAAGTAGGTTTTAAAACAATTTAATTAAACGATAGAACAAACAAAGTGTTCTACCTTTTTTATGATGTGCGAGTTTCAATTGGATTCCTGACCAAACATGTTGAGACATTGATCGATCCGCGTAAACACTTTACAATCTTTATATTATTTTAATCATATATATATATATATATATATATATATATATATATATATATATATATATATATATATATATATATGATTAAAATAATATAAAGATTTCGGCGGTAATTCTTGGCCTGAAGACGTAATCCCCCAACGTAGGTGATTACAGAAACATGTATGCACATATGTAGCCATTAATGTTTGTATAAATAAAATTAATATATATATATATATATATATATATATATATATATATATATATATATCTGTAATATTTTTTGTTAAGATTAAGGGAGGTGGTGGTGTTTGATCAATACTGCTGGGGAGCCATGATTTAAAATACTGTTTTGTTTTTAAATCTCCGAAACAGTTTTTCATGGTAAACAACTGATGATTCCTTAAATTAATATTGGTACTATAGATAATTCGAGAGAGCAACTAGATGCCTTGATTGCAGGTGATTAAATGACTAAATAGTTTTCTAACGTATGATAAAAACTATGTTTTTTATATAATTTTAAATGTTAAAAAACTAAACTTCCAAGGCTATATATATATATATATATATATATATATATATATATATATATATATATATATATACTTCAGAATAAAATTATCCAACAAACGGCTGGTATGGAAACCTGTGATTATAAGATTTACAAAATATTACTGGTAGTAATATTATAGAAGTATTATCCCATCTAAATAAGAATTACGTGATAGAGCAAATAAATCAAATTTTAATCATTCAATGAATTTAAAAATTTATGACGTGAAATGTTTGAGTTTCAGATAAAAGATTTTTATTATTCTATGTAATACAAAGAATACATTTGAAATATGTTAACTGCTTATCCTATAGGATTTCGAAAGAGGAGAAAATATTAGTACATAGTTATAATGGTTTACATCTTATTTGCATCGAAATCCTATAGGATAAGGAGTTCAATTATTTCTAATGTATTCTTTGTTTCACATAGAATAATAAAAATCTTTGATCTGAATGTCAAAGATTTTACGTAATAAATTTTTAAATTCATTGAATGACTAAAATTATATATATATATATATATATATATATATATATATATATATATATATAAGAAAGACTCTCCCATCGATGTTGAAGTATGAGGTACCGTCATAATAACTTAGTTGCAAGGAAATCCAAAGATAGTTTCTGTATAATGGCGAAGGCTTTGTGTAGAACCAACCTCACTTTTTGTTATTACTGCTAACCTTTGTCGGTGCAGATGACTGCCACAGGAAAGATCGTACAGTCGACCGCAGGTTTTTACATCAGAGTTCCCTTCTCCTAGATGCATGTCTTAACAGAGACTGGGGGCATCTCTCCCAGTGAATTACTGCGCCTCCAAATACCAACTTGGATATTTCTACGACTAAGCGCGGTACATATAGCACCCAACATTTCCAAATAGTCACCCATCTGGTATTGGCCAGGCTCAACGTTTCTTAACTTCGGTGATCTGGCGTGAACCGGTGTCAACGTGATTGTGCCTTGTGCCATATATATATATATATATATATATATATATATATATATATATATATATTTTGTGTACAGAAAGTTGTTAGTTGAGACAGGTCATTGGTACCGTCGGTTTCAAGCCCGATAATAAGGCCCGTTTAAGGTATCCTTATCGAGCTCTCTTCAGCCAATATTCGTCTATCTTATAACCGGAAGTGTGAAGTATATATACCTCGCGAGTCCACGTTCAAATCTCGTTTTGTTTAATCCCCCCCCTTTTTTTTTTTTTTTTTTTTTTTTTTTTTTTTTTTTTATCTATCTATATCTCTCTCTATATATATATATATATATATATATATATATATCGGGTAATGTAATACCTAATTTTCAACTTTGAATTATTTAAATTTAAGATCTAATTTCGAAAAAATGTTTTTTTTAATATATGAATCGATTTTAATTTGAACCCCATTTAATTTTAAAATCTCTTTCCTTATGTATAAAAACTTCAAAATCTGTATTGGTATCGGTTAAAAACTTAAAAATTCGTTTAATTATATCGAACATTTAAAAATTTCCAAAAATACGTTTAAAGTTTTAAAAAATATATTTTTAATTATATCGAATCACGTTTAAAAATTTCGAAATACGTTTAAAAATTATTTTTTAAAAACCCAAATCTTTCAAGGTTTGGGGAAGTGAGTATTTATCTATCCTAAGTGATTTCCCTAGTTTATTAACATTATTATATTTTTCTATAGTTTTAAATTCGAAATAGATTATAAATTACATTTATAAAATATTATATATATATATATATATGACATTAATTAAAAATCTATAATATAATTGCGATTAAAATCCAAGTTTACCGACTAATTATTTATGTATTTACAATTTATTTTTTCCTTATATATATATATATATAAAAACAACATCTAAGTGTTGTTCTTTTCATTGATCCAATTTATTAGGAGACCCTTCCTTCTATGTATGCAACTTTTCAAAGCTTCACTCCTCACATTTAAACATTTTATTTTTGGGTCATGAATGGACCGGAGGATGTAGTACTTCTCTGCGTACGCTCTTAAAATTTGGATTTTCCTTTTAATTGAGCACTCTGCTGGAATTCTTTTTCCAAAAAAACTAATCATATATATATATATATATATATATATATATATATGTCTGTGTGTGTGTGTGTGTGTGTGTGTGTGTGAGAGATAGAGAGAGAGTTTCTTGCAACAACTTTGGAAAATACAAATACATCTAATTTCTTAAACCAAACGGTACTTCCATGAACAGAGTTTTTTTTTTCAAAAACTTATAATTGCAACGTTGCACAGGGCACCAACACGTTGTTGCAGATTACGACGCAACGAACATATGTCAAGTAATAACTATATTCCTTTTTTTTTTGTAACAACGGCATTTATTTCCTCATTCTTCCGCCATTCGTAACTTCTCGTTACGGCTGTGACGTCATCCACGTTTCTAACGTAATCGTTCGTCTGTGCACATTTTATAGTTGTTTTGTTTCGCACACGAGTCGGCATTAGCATACGCGCGTATTACACAATCTGAGAAACATGATACTATGGGCCTACTTTAACGCAGACTACGATATCATTATCTTAAATTATAATTTTAACAAATACTCATTGGGCTGTCTGCTTTAGTAATAATTGTTCCATATATCGTTTCCAATCTTCTCATAAAATTGCTATCATGCAACTGTCAATTGCATTTACTCTTATCTTCGATTGGGCTTTGTCTTGTGTAATTGCTGGACTACTTTACTTATGCTTAGTAAAGAGTGAAAAAGTTCACTGCGATACTTTTTTAGGACCTTCTGTTGCAATAGAACTGCTGATGCGTATTTAGCAGCAACAGCAACTGTATGACACGTATGAAAATGATCAAGCCGGTGCTCGAGCTGACACCACAGCGGATGAATAGAATGGAGGGAAAAGGAGAGAAAATGGCTACTACGTGGTTGGAGTACCGGTAAAGAGTGTTGGCGTGAGATGGATGTCTGGCCACGTTGTGCGTGAGAAACTGGAGAGGACGTGTCGAGACGGCAGTATTTTGTTAAGTACATGGCGAACTAGGAGACTTCTAAGATAAGATACAATACATTGTTTGAAAAGTACCATGAATAAATGCCTTTTTCTTCAACTAACTAAAAAAAGTCGATTTTTTTACGATTAAATGTGGGTCCATGCGTAAACATGTAACTATAACATTACAACGTTACTTAAAGTGTTCTTGCTGTCTTGTAAAAGATTTCAATATCTGATTAACTGAACCTCTTTAATAAATTAATTTCACGTTTAAAGTTGATTCTCTACATTAAACCGTACGGAAATTCCAATTGCTTTAGTAGGCGTGTGTCCACTGAGCTGTGTCTATAGATCGGGCTAAGCATTAAATAAATATCCCGATAAATTTGCCATTAACGCAGGTTTCCTTTTGTAGAGGAAAAAAGTACTTGCGATTGAGTTTTCATTCTTTGCGTCACGTTCCGAAATCAAATGTCAATAAGTCTATAGAATAATGAAAAGATGGAGATTCAACTGCAATTTATTTATTTTTGTTTTTCTAATAAAAGCGTAGAATGCATTAGGTTTGCTTTTTTGCAGTTGTTTTTTGACTATAATGAAATGTTGAATATGTAATAAGGTATATGGAATAAATTCGTAATTATTGATTTCATATTTAATTATTCTCTCTTCGTCATTCTTCCCCCACACACGCACACACATGTCAAATAAATTTAAATATTTTAAACTTTTGTTGTAACTTAAGTAGGCTAAATTATTTCGCCTAAATACATAGAGACTTTGAAAGAATGATTAGATAATATTGAATATATCATAAATGTATTCTAATGTGTTATTATATATGTATATGTTATAATTAAGGCGGTGACAACAGCATACTCTTTTCATCGCTTTGACTCCTGAGTATATATCCGTTAATATCTGATATGTTTTTATATAGACGGATGTGGTTAAGTGTGTTGATTAAATGTGTCTGTATCGGGTATATACACGAGAGTCAAAAGAATGAAAAGAATATTTTATTGTCACAGTCTAGTTAGAATATATATATAAATATATATATATATATATATATATATATATATATATATATATATAACTCGCCTAGCTGAAACAACTGCCGCCAGCTTTCCTCAAGTCATATCTATGCTCAAAATTTAACGGAAATTCCACGAGCAGAGCAGTCCGTCTATTCATCATAATATCGTTTGTCTGCTTCCCGGCCTACTTATAACACGATTGTCTTCAATTCTAATGAGAATAAATTCCTATAAGTCGCCCATTTAGATAACATTTTCCTATCCAACTTTCCACAGTAGCTGGTATTGTCTCACCACGTACCTAAAACTTAACCCCTATCATTGGGTGGGCCCTAGATAAGTGTCTATCTCCTTTACGCTGCTAAAAGTTCCATAAAATATTTTGCTTTACCATGTCGATTGACCTTGTTTTATTTAAAGTATTTCGAATCGATTCTATTAAAAATAGTTGTTTATCTTGATCGATATTGAAATTTTATTACTGATATTAAAAGTAGAGAAGATTTTTCACCTTCAGAATTAAGTATATTTCTTTCGAATCCGAAAAAAAAACACGAACTTTTTCAAATACAATGTAGACATTTGATTTCTACACTTCTATTCAAAAAAGTAATCACGATTTTCGTTAGCTCATCGAAGCTAAAACGTTGAGTGGTCAGTACCACATGGGTGGTCATTCAGGAGTACCAGGAACTATATGTAAGAGTACTTTGACACCTCTCTGCAAGAACTGCTAAAATAAAACTTCATCATCTTTTCTGACCGGGGGTATTCATGCAGTCTATAACTGATATTACTGTGAGACCTGTAAACAAAAGACAGCTGTCAGAATGCGATGTCGGAATATTTATCGGAAACTGAATAAATCCCGGCAGTAATAACAAAGTCATTATTCGTCGCCAATTGACCAGCGCATACTCCAAGTATAGTTTATATTAAACAGATAGGATGAAACAGATCTTACAAACACCACGGCTATGAATGTGCATGTCACGCTGGGAGATAAGAGAGACAGAAAGGCAGGCAAATTATGCACACCGTCACACTTTTTATTAGTTATTATTATTTTTATTGTTATTATTATTAGATAAGCAAACAAAAGACATACGTTTAGAGACGAGGCTGTCATATTTGTTACGATCGAAAGAGGAATACCTCTACACCGCGTAACACTACATAGTCACGTTGATGTAGATAAGCACTGTTTCTGTATTTGATTATTCAAGTTTATACTATGACTTCATAACACGGAAATACCTCTTCATGTGTATCTTTGTGCGATGAATGCATACCAAATGTAGACCATATTGTGTGTCACACATATGAAATAGTTAAGCTGAGATAAGGATAGCTGTCTATATTTGAACATTTTTATATTTCGCTATCTCCGATTAGAATAAACTGCACACTAACAGGAGAATTCTCATGACGGTTTTGTAAGCTTTACTACTTCCGTGCTGGCTTATGATATATTCTTTTCGGATGAGTTTTATGGACATCGCTAAAGACAAGGCATGAAACTACTTGATTTAAGAAGCTATCAAGGATGAAAACTGCTTATCGCAAGAACAAGAGATAATAGTTGACCTTAGTCTTGAAAAGACCTAGGCTGTAAATAGAAGGAAAACAGTAAAGAGTAACTGAGTTCCACAACCTTGCAGTTATTGGAAAGAAGCGTCTGGTGTAGGAAGCTGTATTACAATACGATATCAAAACAGCGAATTGACGGAGACCACTAGAATTACGAGTCAAACCAACTGCAGTTGGAAGGAATCTGGAAATATATCAGACAATTCTGAGGAATACATGTCATAATAGTATTTTTAAAAAAGACTCAGACTAGCAGCATCATGTCTGTGAGGAAGATCTTATTTATAGCACCAGACATAGAACATTGCCTTACAGGACCAAAGGGCTCCTTCAATCCCGTTTGTTTATATTCTCAGTTTTCTTACTACTAGATTGATAGTCGTCACCACGATTGAAGAGCTCTACCTTCTGTATTGTAATCCTCCTGAATATCAGAGAGGGGGGGAGTGACTAAAATTTGATACACCTTGAAAAAAAGAGGCCTTGAACTGTCCAATGCAAGTGCGTTTAGCTTTTTAGGGTATTATAAATACCCGTATATTTAAATAATACAACAACTAGTATGCCCCAAATGGTCATCCATCTGGTCCTGGCTATACCATCGCTTTACTTTGCTGATCTAACAAGAATCAATGTTTTAACGTGGTTTTGCTGCATATCTAATCATTACGATGCATAACATGATTTTGCTACGTTTTGATGTATGGATAAAGTGATACATAGATAAATAATGTATGTAGTGAATCGAATACTATATTTCAAGTCACACAAGAATCCACTGAGATTGCTAAGAGCGTTCAACAGCATGTCTTTGTATTTATAACCACCTATGGTCATGTCCAATAGCATCGTTCCCTAGGTTCTGTTGTTTAAATATGTAAAAGATAAATATATAGCTAATGCTCTTAAGTTTATCGAAAGAACGTGCCTGCTTATCGACCTAAATAACCCATCTCACCTGTCAGTATGATATGTTTCTACAAAGCCACCTTTCCCCGTGCATGAAACATTTTTATTTTATTTAATTTTTTGATTACATTTTCACCTCAAACAAGGCACATTGCCAATTTGGTGTTAGGGGCTACTATAAGGGACATAAGCTACAGGGGTACAATGTAGGGAGTTGGGCAGCAAGATGTCGGTTCACGTTACACTTGAACTTCTACATGTCAGTACATTTGGGGAAGCGGAGACTCGGAAGGGAATTCCAAAGTCTAGCGGTTCTGGGGAAGAAACTACTGGAGTAGAAGGCTCTCTTACATCTAGGAATCTCAACTGTGAAGGGTTGGGATTTAGCTGCTTGTCGGGTTTGGCGAGGGTATAAATATATAATATATATAATGTATTTCCGACAATTATAATATATAATATAAGTATATACATTTTTACAATACTAGGCTAATTAACCAAGCACCAGCCTTTCTGTATTGGACACGGTTTATAAAATAATTTCTCACATAATAATTAGATCCTGTATTGTCTGCCGATCTCTAGTTTTTGTCGCATCACCGCAGTCTCTATTCGCTGTGCTTATTTTACTAGTACTTCACCAGAATCGGCTTCGATATACTTATTATACCTGTATAACTTCAACTTAAAATACCTAAAATTCAACTATCTTTAAAATACAACTTCTACCATGTAGATGTTGGATGAGTTTTTACTCTAACTAATAATAATGTAATATCGTGCATATGAGGGCGTGGGAATATATCAGCAGCAGCGAAAGATGGCTGGCTTGCGAAGAGATAAATAGCAGCAGCAGCAGTCGAAAATAAAGCGCATATGTAAATTAGAAAGTTTATCGCGAGAGAAAAAAAGAAAATCAGAGAAAAATGGCAGCACATGCTTGGGGAGAAAAAAAAACCGACGTTGAAGGAGACGGGCGTGAAAAGGGAAGATGAGAATCGCCGTCTGGGCCGAGCGTGAGGTCGGAAGGAAACAGAAACGCTAGCTACGTAAAATTAACATGTGGCAGCGAGAAACTTTTTTGTAAGTGGTTCTGAAAGTAACAGTAATGAATGCTTTTGTTAAAAATAGACAAAATGCCGACACGGATTTTTATTTATTTATTTGCAGTTTTATTTTTATGAATTACTAAAATAAAGTGTAATGCTTACATTACAATAAGGCCGGCAATATATCGGAATAAACAAGAACTGAGGTAACAAGAGGAAATAGGAAATATCAGCCCAGATTTTTTACCTGTGATGTAGACAAACAAAGAAACAATACATGCAATCGTAATAAAAACAAATGGTTTTAGGTCAATCGGACAGATATTTACAGAGGTCACATACGCTACGAATCGGTCTGCTGCTCCCACTCTTTGTCAAACTATATTGCGACTGCTTTTATACCAAGAATGATAATGTTCTCTCTGATTCACTCTCCTCTGATCTTGAGCGCGTGGTACAGTGGGGAAAGAGATGGCTGGTTACCTTTAATGCATCTAAGACCGAGCTCCTATCTCTACATCATAAACGCTCTGATCCCCATCTGGCATCAATTGAAATTGATGGCTCTCGTCTAAGGGAGGCCCCAGGCTTTGATAAGCTCCTGGGTTTGACCTTTACACCTGATCTTAAATGGAACACATGCATCAAGTCTGTGGCCAAGGTTGCTGGGAAAATGGTGGGATCCTTCTACCGCTCCAGAAGATATCTCACTAATGATGAAATTCTCTATCTATATAAGAGCCAAGTACGTCCAAAGATGGAGTACTGCTGCCACATCTGGGCGGGGGTTGCTAAAAACAGCCTATCCTACCTTGACATAGTACGAAATAGACTCCGTGGCTTGGTGGGGATGCTCTTTTCTCTTCCCTGCAACCTCCTTCCCACAGAAGAGACGTAGCGAGCCTGTCATTGTTCTATCGTTATTTCTATGGCAGGTGCTCATTTGAGCTCCATTCTCTGGTCCCCCCTCGCCAATCTTTTAAAAAAAAAACCCCGACTAGCTGAAACCACCGTCAATAACTTTCCCCACTCCCTGTCTGTGTCTTAATCAACGCCTGTGGAACTCTGTTCCGCTTGCCTATTTCCCTCCCGACTTCAAGCTGGATATCTTCAAGTCCAACACAAACAAATTCCTGATGAACACCCCCCTCCTAAGTAATGACACATTACCAATTCTCCAATACTATTGCTACACTATCCCTTTGATTACTGTACACACAATAACCCTTATCCCTGAGTGGCCACTGGGCCTTGATAAGTGGTAAACTCCATGTAAAAAAAAGAAAGAAATTGTCAATTTTTTTATTGAAAACATACTCACGCACCCGTTACTGTCTAAAACGGTCGAACGGTGTAGTTTGTACATACATTTAATTCACGTCATTCGCTATCCCACATAACAGCTTTTTCATTTATTTATTTATTTAGGATTATTGTTCTCGTTTTTAGTTGTTGTGTCACGACGTTTCGGCCAACTATTCTTCTGCCTTTCGTCAGGTGGTTACCGCGACGGGAATTCCTATCCGTCGCGGTAATCACCTGACGAAAGCCAGAGGAATAGTCGGCCGAATCGTTGAGAAATAACAATTAAAAGATGAAAATAATAGTTCGCAAAAAATAAATGAATAAATAATAATCCTCCCAATAAACATTCCGATTAATTTAATAATATAACGGTTTTTTATCTGAAACAGCTGACCTTATTCAATATTCTCTGTTTCTCTAAATTAAGAAGTTTATATGCAATGTAAACAAACGTCGTGCTACCCAACTCTCAACCCACATTACCACCTATAAGCATTGACAGTAGTAAACATACGAGGCAGAGCAAGACGTTATTAATAACTGTTCGTATTTATAATGTTAGTTTGCTCCACGGCTAAAGTTGCATATGAATAGATATCCCGAGAGAGTACATTAGAGAATACGATAACATTAGAGACGTGGTTAACATCATGACCGTAATGAGAAGTCATACGTGGGGGGAGAATGAGGAAATAAATAGAGAAGGCGAGATATAACTTATTAGCTTATATATCAGGTCGGTGAGAAAGATTAGGGCAAATTAAAATTTCATCTTGAAAAACAACGGTGTTCTTGAATCTATTTTTTCATAACATCTTTGTTCTCTATGACCTCATTCCGGCTGTCCAGATTATTAATAACACGCTTATAGATAATATACTAGGTTTTAGTGTGAAAATATGAATCTAATTCATGTTCCATATCCTGTCGTTATGTTAACCTCAGATTATTTAAATCGTTTTGTAATCCTTTAAATAAATGATAATCCGAGGGAGCTAGGCCAGCAGAATATTCAGAATGGCGCAAGATTTACCAACGCAGTTCTCGTAGAAAAGCTTTGGTCAGTAGTGTCGTGTGAAGAAAAGCATTATCGTGATGTGTTAGATTATGTTGTGTCGACACCGGGTTACCTTGCTGAGAGTCAATTTGGGAGAATCGACCATTATAATTATAAGTTAAAATGTTAGATGAAAGAATATTATTGTTTATCGATATGAACAAAGGCAAATATGTTTATAATAATTGGAATTTGGAATAGGTTAGAACAATTAACAAAAGAACCAGGGATGCGACCTTGGCGAATTGAGGGTTAAAATATTCGAAGAAATAGGTTACAAAATAGCAGATCGAAAACGTGATTAAAAGTCACATATTAAAAGATGTGAGTTGAATTACGTAATAGCAAGCGAAAAATAAATATACATAGAGTTAATCAGTGGTCAGGGGTTGAGAGAGAGGAGACAGATGGAGAGAGCTTGAGCGTTGGAGAAACAGTCAGCTTGGGACAGAGCTACGGACCTGTACAGAAGATGAAGTATGGTCACAGACGTGTGCAATTTTCCAATGGAAAAAGGAATTTGAATAAAAGTTGCCTGAAAATATAACCGGAAACTTTGGAAAGAATCTTTTTTTTTGCGGCTGGTTTCAGATTCGTCAACCAAGACCTGGATGAACGAAAGTATTTTTTTATTCTGTTTGGCAAGATGTAATTCTACTGAAAGATGTTTCGTCCATTTTATATATGTTTATAAAATGTTATGTATCCTGCTAGAACTGTATCTTTACCTGTAATGTACACGTGGACACTCATACACACATCTAAAAGGAACATTATGAGACACTAAACGACACAAAGAAACTCATTCTATACTCACGTACATGATATACACACCTCATACATCCGCCAACGTAACATATTTAATTTAGTGCCATGCTCCCCTTGAAAGGAGTACAACGTAATATACACCTTCATTATAGTGAAATGTGCAAGTAAAAAATACACACATGAAAAACTAAAATAGTTTTAAATGCATTTCTACAAACCTGCAACCTTTGTTAGTTACTCGTTTTCAGAAACCTCTCTCTCTATCTTTTAGCATAAAGATAAACTTGTGTAACAGATCGCGGGCGCGCGTATGTAAATGCATTCGAAATGACGTCACTGGTAAAGAAAAATACTATTAAAAAGTAAAAAGAGCACGTTATAAGAGAGGAGACGATCACGTTAGAGACGTGGATAACGTTCGATAGCACGTTAGAGACGGGGGTGCTGTTCGAAACGCTAAGTCATTCGTGGCGGGAGAATGAGGAGATAAATTGTGTTGTTACAACAGGAAAAAACGAGTTGAAATTCTTCTAATTCTTAGTCTACATTACGACTGAGGCTACAACAGTGGATTTTTAAATGCAATAACGTTACACTTGTGCTTCGGTAGATTTTTAAATGCAATAACGTTACACTTGTACCTCAGTAGATTTTTAAATGCAATAACGTTACACTTGTACCTCAGTAGATTTTTAAATGCAATAACGTTACACTTGTACCTCAGTAGATTTTTAAATGCAATAACGTTACACTTGTACCTCAGTAGATTTTTAAATGCAATAACGGCACACTTGTACCTCGGCAGATTTTTAAATGCAATAACGTTACACTTGTACCTCGGTTGATTTTTAAATGCAATAATGTTACACTTTTAGCTCGGTAGATTTTAAATGCAATAACGTTACACTTGTACCTCGGTAGATTTTTAAATGCAATAACGTTACACTTGTACCTCGGTAGATTTTTAAATGCAATAACGTTACACTTTTATCTCGGTAGATTTTAAATGCAATAACGTTACACTTGTACCTCGGTAGATTTTTAAATGCAATAACGTTACACTTGTACATCGGTAGATTTTAAAAGCAATAATGTTACACTTGTACATCGGTAGATTTTTTAAATGCAATAAAGTTTGATAAATCCTAGAGTTTGTTTACTAAGATATCCCCCCAGTAATGCTGCTTCGCACGATCAGCAACGGAACCAGTTCCAATATTTTCGGGGAGTTTTATTATATCACTAAGCTACGCGGATAAAGCTGTAAGTGTCAGTTTTATTCCCTCGGACAAATATTTCGGTTCAGAAAGGTCACCATTTTTCTGAACAGTGGCGATAACAAGTCTGCGATTTCATGAGAGACAAAAATGTCCCCTTGTTTTTGCCTCAAACGACATCAGGTAAAATCTAATCACTGTGCATTGTCTCGGCTACAATTCGATTTAACACAAAGGGAAACCCAATAAAAAGAACGCAATTCTCTCTATCGCGAAGAAAAGTTAATATTTTGCTGATGATGCGGTTTCTTTCCATGTTGTAATTTTTCAAACATTTCTTTTTAAAACCACAGATACATCTAAATAATAGGACTAAATTGATAAAACGAAAAGAGAATATATATATATATATATATATATATATATATATATGTGTGTGTGTGTTGCAGATATGTTTCAAGTGTAAAAACTTGCTTTAATTATCTATAAAATTAAAAACCTTGTATTTTTTTGCATGTAAACAGTACATATTTTTGTTCTTGATGGCGCAACGCTTATAAATTATAATTAAAAATCTAAATAAATTAATTATCACAACGTTGTCCATTTTAAACTCTAAATCTTACAATACGAAACTCGTCCTAAAGGTAAATCCTTTTATATTTTTAACTAAAAAGTTGAACAGCTACGAAGACGGCGGTAGTGCCGTTAGAACAAGAGACTTTTTATGTTTCAGAATTATGTTTCTACATAGTCACAAACATTCACAATGCACTTTTGCTAACGATAAACGATGGCTGTGCATATGCATCCGAAGGTCACTTTTTTATTCGAGGCTAGTTGCAAAAGCAATCTTCTATATTTTTTAACCTCTAAAGGTTGAAGAGCTATGAAGATGGGGTGATAAAATTTTTTAGCCAGATCGGCCCAGTAGTTTCCGATAAAAAGTGGAATAGATAAACAAATTCACACACACATATATATGTTTAATATATATACATATATATATATATATTAAAAATATTTAATTACAATAGAAAAATGCGAGCAGGAAAGATAATATGGTTAAGCTTAAACATAGAAAAGTAAAAGACTAATTGTTACAACTGGAAAAGAATATGACAAGATATTCTAGTAAAAAATATGATAAATTTATAACTTAAAATATTGCAGCATTAAGAATTGATTATATAATGTTATAATTTGAATTTTTACAAAATTCTTAATGCTGATATATTTTAGGTTATAAATTTATTATATTTTTTACTAGAATATATTGTCTTTTTCTTTTCCAGTTTTAACAAATAGTCCTTTGCTTTTCAATGTTTAAGCTTAACCATATTATTTTTTATGCTCGCATTTTTCTATTGTAATCCATAATCTTTTCAGGCGTTCAGTAAATGAAAGTAAATTCACTTGTTCTTTGTTTAATTTCAGTCTTATTTTTGCCCCCATTCACATAACATACACATATGTAATAACAAAGTACGGCACTCGTCTGCTTCTTCCCCCAATTATCTCCCGTTCATTCTTTTATTCTCTCTGTTTCACTTGTTACTTCTCTCTTTGCGAGAGTCGTGAATTAATAGCAACAGTAATCGCTGAAGTGACGTGGTTGCTATGGAAACCAGTCATAAAAAAACGTTGCTCACCTCCTTACGTTCTTTTTACGATTTTGAACAATAGTAAATCAGAATATCTTTTGTTTTACTGAAAGAAAATGAAATTTTTTTCACAATATAGCTAAGAAGGTGATCTGTAAACTGTAATAATTGTTTAAAATTTTGCCGGAAAATGAGTGAGCGGGAAAGTTTAAAGTAATTCTAAATGACTAAAACTGCCACTTAACCATATATTCAAACAGGGTAGTGTTTGAATGATAAGTTACAATATATATATATATATATATATATATATATATATATATATATATATATAATTCTCTCTATATATATTATTCATAGACATGAAATGAAATATATAATTAAAAATCGTTTCTACATTTCCTTCCTTATCATTTTCTCCCTGGCAGACAACGTAGTTGAACTAACTTAAATAAAATCCAATAAATAAATAAGAATCAAAATAAATAAGAATCAAAATAAAATAAATTATTCATAACAAGCAACCGAAAAAAGCTTCTTTAACAACAATTACTTCTAATGACGATCACGAATCAAATGGCTCGGGGAAAAATGGCTGACACAAAATCATCCAGTTACATATTACACAATTTCCCACCTAAATCCAAAAGAAATGCTCGTGAAATCGAAAATAAAAATGACAGCAATATTAAGTAAATGAACAAAACAAACTTCGTTGTATTTAACTAAACGTGCCTGGACAATGACCCGTTGCTTAAATATACGCCTTATATATATGAATGACTGACGATGGTCGATTTGTTTATGAATGTACATATACCTAAATAAATACTATTGTTTGATCTTGTCCCGTCTATGCTTAAAATCTATGGCACCATATTGATTTTACATAATCTTTTGTAACATTATTAATAAATAATAAAGAAAAGCTGATTATTGCAAAGACATGAACTGCCTATTGACCGTATACTTAAGAAGACTAAGGTTGTCAGTAGAAAAAACAGTGAACAGAAATAGAGTCCCAAAGCTCTGCAGTCTTTGGAAAAAAGCTACTGGAATAAGCTCTATTACAATGAGGCATTAAAACAGCGATTGATAGAACCCTTGACTTATGAGTCACACGAGCTGTATAAAAGGAAGCAGGGAATAGATCAAACATTTCTGAGAAACACATGCCATACTATTTTTTGTAGAAAACGAAGACGTAGACTTGCAACATCAAGTTAAAGTGATGTTAAGATCTTTATATTAAATGCCAATGTTCCTTAGAACTGTGAAGGCCTTTGCGAAATGATTATGATAAAAAAAGATAAAAACCGCTCGAATTCACAATGTTCTAGCTTTAACAATACAAAAGAACACTGGAGAAAAGTTCTCAAATGCCATACGGGAAAAAAGAGATTCAAATGGAATAGATCTACCCAAGGACAAAAGAATATATTTATACGAGGAGCGTTCAAAAATAATGCCTCCTACATTTTTTCCACTCAAAATGGATCAGGGGTTCGCAAAGTGCATTATTATTATTGCTAAACTTATACATTCATAACCTTTATGCTTTATCTCTCTGTTGCAGATATTGGCGGTGTGAGACGTTAAGAAGGCAATCCCTGTCATTAACATACGGTGCATGTTTATTTGTATAGGTATTGCTATAACGAAATCCACAGCTACTGAAGAATGTCGAGAGTACTGGGATCTTCCAGAGATTTTTGTCACTAAAATCTCAAGAAAGACTAATAACTGTTGCCATCGAAAAATCTATGGTAAACGACAATTGCGATAAAGCAAACTATTCGCAGTAGTTATCAAAATATGTGTGGCACACTGGAAATCTGGTGAGACTTGTGATCAGGAAACACCGTCGGTTTTTACCAGTGAGTAATTACCGATGATGACATGTCTTAGAACTGCTACCGAGTTAGTAAGTACTAAGTAATAATTGTACGAAATATCATGAAAAATATTCTTTTAAATAAAGAATAGTGCAATCGAAGAACTGTTTAAACGGGTGGAAAAAGTGTCAATTTTTGTGGCGCAAGAATGGAAAACAAATAACATGTTTCTACACTAGAATTTCTAAAGAAAAATGGTATTTCTGAATTTACAGATTAACGATATCCAGGAACTTCCTTGGGTGTGCTCGACTGCTGACGAAAATAACCTGAAGCGGCCGATCACGAAACATTAAACCGCTACGACAAAATTATAGTGATAAACAGGAAAAACATGGAAATGCAATCAATAAAATTACAAACGCATCTAACTCAACTCTAACCCTAATCATGAACCGTAACCTGCACGATTAAAATTATTTTTTATTTCTTTCAAATCATTAACAAAATACGTTTCATAGATTTCGTATTAACTAAAAAAGAAACAATAAAACGTTTAAAATTCAAGAACGTTTGGACGACCTTTTTCGATTATTTGCGTCAGTTGCCGAGCGAGCTCAAGCTAATTTCGTGGAAACCGCGGTTCGGTAAGTGCAGAAGCACTAAAAAGTTTTTACATTAAAAGCATTTTCTCGTTTGCCGTTTCGATAATTTATTTCTTGTTCGATTTCTCCGAATATAAACAATTCGATCAAAAATCGAATGCGACTAATTCCATAAAAAAAACAAACAAAAAACAACAACAACAAAAACAACAACAAAGAACCCCAGTTTTTTTAGCGTGCGAAAACACTATTTCTCAATGTTTCTATTTAAGAATGTAAAGAAAAAATCACTTCAGTCTGATGCAATTAAATATTATATTTCTGTGAGATCAAAGTAAGGAATACCCCCTTTAATCTGGTTTATATTTGTATAAAAAGAAAACAAATATTTTGTGCGCAACTTAAAAAAAATCATCTGAATTTTCTATTCTTTCTTATGATAATATAGGAATTCTGCAATGCACTTACACAATTCCTATTTACCTCGATTCTATACTAAAACCTAATGTCTATTTATTTATCTATGAAGAAGTATAAATACAGAAGGGTTGATGATAACTAAGTGGTAACGACATGGAACGAGAACCTGGGTTTGCAATGTTCAAATCCAGTTCGTTCTACAGAAACTCTTTCATCAAACCCATACTTGACCTCATTTCTAACTTAAAGTAAAGGGAGATAAATAAAATAAATATCAACGCAGAAAAGTTGGCGATAAAAACCATACCATTTTATACGTTTCAAGTCGTGAGCAAACTTTGTTTGAAATAAAGCCAGAAAAGGCCCCACTCTCCCCAATGGTTTACTTCGACTTGCACAACTGCCATTGCTCAAAGGCAGCGTGCATTCCGCAGGTTTAATCGACATAAGTCCAGTTCAAACAGACAGAAGTACATAGAAGCTAGAAGTTCAAACAGGCAGAAGTACATAGAAGCTAGAAGTAACGTTAAGAAAGAAATAGCGACAGCTAAGAGGAAATTTACGGAAACCACGAAAAAACGCATCGAAGCACAAAAACTAGGAACTCGTGACTTCTGGAAAATCTATAACAGTGTAGTAAATAATGGGCAATCAACAATTCCCCCACTAACCAACAATCACGAGGTTCTTTGCTCAGCAACCGAGAAGGCTAACATGCTTGCCAGTCGGTTTGCCTCAAACTCCACACTGGACCCTCTAAACCACCCCCTACCTCAATTTCCTATGCGGACAGACGCCACGCTAGACGACCTGAAAATCACCCCTGCTCAGGTGCATGCTATCATAAAAAACCTTGACACTTCCAAAGCATGTGGACCAGACCTCATCCCAGCTGTGCTATTAAAAAAGTGCTCAGCCGAAGTAGCTCCAGTTCTCTCCAAACTCTACAACAAATGCCTTAATGAATCTTGCTTTCCGAGCTGTTGGAAAACTGCTTCTGTAGTACCAGTATTCAAGAATTCTGGCGAAAGAACTGACCCATTAAATTATCGCCCTATTAGCCTCCTCCCACTTTTTGCCAAAATATTTGAGACCTTAATTAACCATGCTCTAGTCCAGCACCTTACAGATGCTAAACTTCTGACCGACCGTCAATATGGATTTAGACAAGCCCATTCCACGGCAGACATCCTCACTGTAATCTCTGAACGCATATACCATTCACTGGACAAAGCGGGAGAGGGAAGAGCGGTAGCTCTAGATATATCTAAGGCTTTTGACAGGGTATGGCATGAGGGTCTCCTCAGGAAAGTTAGATCTTACGGTATCACTGGTAGAATACTTAACGTAATTAAATCCTTCTTAGATAAGAGAAAAATCCAGGTTGTCCTCGACGGTCGTACATCTAAACAATATGATATAAATGCGGGAGTGCCCCAGGGATCTATCCTGGGACCTCTGCTGTTTCTGATATTCATAAATGACCTCCCCGACAAGATTGCCTCTGAGATGGGGATATATGCTGATGACACCACACTCTATAGCAGGCACGACAGGAAAACAAACGAACATATATCTAAAGTAATGGCAGAAACACTAGAGGATGACCTCCAATCAGTAGTGGAATGGGGACAAAAATGGATGGTAACGTTCAATGCCACCAAGACAAAACTGGTTTCATTCAATAATTACAAGAAACCTTCTCTACCACCTATAGCAATGGCCAACGACTCTTTATCTGAGAGTACGTCTCTCAAGCTAATTGGCCTAACGTTCACTGGAAACATGAGTTGGAACAGTTACATCGAGGGCATTGCCAGGGCCGCTGCAAGGAAGGTGGGCTCTCTCTACCGTGCTAGAAAACTTTTAACACCCGAAAGTATCCTGTACCTCTATAAGGCCACTATTCGCCCATGTATGGAGTATTGCTGTCATATTTGGGCCGGTGCATCGGCTACTAGTCTCTCGCTCCTTGACAGGGTTCAAAAGAGAGTCGCAAATCTGATAGGCCCTAAACTGGCATCAAAACTTCAGCCTCTGTTCCATCGTCGAAACGTTGCATCCCTCTGCCTGTTCTACAAGTACTATAATGGTGAATGCTCTGAAGAACTGCAAGCACTTGTGCCCCCACGACGTGAACACCCTCGACAGACCCGACAAGCTGCAAAATCCCACCCCCACACTGTAGAGATTCCTAGATGTAAAAGATCCTTCTACTCCAGTAGTTTCTTCCCCAGAACTGCTAGACTTTGGAATTCCATTCCGGGTCACTGCTTCCCCAACTGTACTGACATGCATAAGTTCAAGTGCAACGTGAACCAACATCTCGCTGCCCTAATCCCTACATAGTACCCCAGTAGATGTTTCCCCTGATAGTAGCCCCCTACACCAAAGTGGCAATGTGCCTTGTTTGGGGTGAAAATGTAATAAAAAAAAAAAAAAGTCCTTGACTCTAAATTAAAAAAATTAATAGTAGTTTTTTGATGTCATCAAATATAATAATAATTATGCATGAAAAATTAAATTACTTATGTAAGTCTATAATAATAATATATACATATAAGTGCGGATACTGGAAATTTTGATTCTTTCCTTATCTCACTTTTCGACTAAAAGTTTACATCTAGGTAATGGCGATGAAATTCTGCGTGCCTTTAGGTGTTTTTTTTTTTTGACAAGGTAACGATATTCTGCAGAGAATTGCAAAAAAATGCGAAAAACTTGAACCCTAGTATATACTTGGGAATCCGCGTAGGAGACACGACGGCAATAATAATAATAATAATAATAATAATAATAATAATAATAATAATAATAATAATAATAATAACAGTAATAACAATAACAGTAATAATAATAATAACAACAATACCAATAATAATAACAATAATAATAATAAGAAGAATAGCAATAGGAATAAGTATAATAATAGTAATAATAATAATAATAATAATAATAATAATAATAATAATAATAATAAGAATAAGAATAAGAATAACAACAATAATAATTATAACAACAATAATAATAATAATAATAATAATAATAATAATAATAATAATAATAATAAATCCGACTTCAGAGAACACCACAAGTTGTTCTCAAAGGAACTCTTTTATTATGGCTTGTATAAATACTCCTAGTGAGTAAATAATAATAAAATATTGACATGGATTGAAAACAATGCTATTTTACGTTATCTGAAATTAACGCACTCTCTACAATGGACAATGGTAAGGTTAGAGGCTGAATATAACATAATCGAGGAAATATCAGTTCAATAATAGTTTAGATATAAAATAAAACGATAAGAACTTGCAGTAACACCTATATTGCTGCCAAATGCCTTATATATATATATATATATATATATATATATATATATATATATATAGAGAGAGAGAGAGAGAGAGAGAGAGACAGGCAGACAGACAGACAGACAGACAATTAGATAGATAGAGAGAGCGATCTATAATTAACAGGAGAAAAACCAGCCGAGAGTCAGGTTCACAATGGTAAATAATGCCATTGGTACCTGAATAAGATCGGACAACACCGAGTTACGTTGCCACGTAATATAACATGTGAAATTTGTTTATTTATTCTAATTTGCGTTGAGTTTGATTTGGAGAGAAAGTTATGCTTTTCAAAATAACTGCTAATGTTCGCCCTCCCGGGGAAAATGATTTTCTTTGCCCGGAGGAAAAACTCCCATCTCTCTCGTTCATTCAAAACGCCCCTCATACATGTAAGTCTATAAGTCTTTCTGTATATCTAAAAAAAACAAAATGTACTAAGCAAAGTTTAATAAAATTTTGTATACTCGTATATACACATCCTTTGGTTTTTATTTCATCTGTATGGATCAATATGCATATTGCAATGTTATAATGACTGAACCTATGCATTCAGGACCTGAAAAAATTCAGACGTTAACGGTTTCAGATTCTGTGTTTCTATGTTTCAGATGCTAACGGGTTTTCACTGTTTCAGATGTGAACGGTTTCAGACTTAAAGAAAGAACCCCTTGTTATGGATATATGTCAGAAGCAGAAATGTACTATTGAATTTCTGACAAAAATGGATTGAGAATGGTGGTGACTTTGTAGAAAGATAAATTCCGAAGCACAAAAGATCGCTCGTTTTAATGATACCAATCCCGTATTCGCAGTTATTCAACTTTTAGGGTTAAAAATAGGAGGCGTTACTTTTGAAATGATCCTCGTTAGACAAAGCTTATGCACAGGCATTGTTCGTCACTGACAAAAGTTCATTGTGAATGCTGGTAAATTTGTAGAAAAATAAATTCTTGCGCAGATATGGTCTCTCGTTTTAATGATACCACGCCCGTTCTCTTTGCTCTTCAGATTTTTTAGTTAAAAAATAGGAGGCTTTCCTTTTGGAACAACTCTCGTACATAATGATATAAGTAACCTGTGTTACTGAAACTATTAATAGATAGTGCCATATGCTAGAATTAAACTGACGAAAAAGCAATCAAGTGAAAATGTTTAACCTATCTTTTTTGCGGGATAACACACTTGTTCACATATCATATGTCGTAGTATCCAACCAGTCAACGACGTGTTTGAATTATAACCCATTTTCTGTTATTTACCTGACTGTGAATCATCTGAGACTTTTGCGTAAAATGCCATTACAACAAATCACCTCATGTTGCACAACTACTTGAATGGAATGTGCTCCAACGAATTCGTAGCGATGGTGTCCATTCGATGGAAGTAATCCTGACTAATTAGACAACCACAACATCCTGCGTCTTCATTGTAACGGTCCCCAGATGCCGCGAAGCTTTCTTTCTACTCCGATAGTTCCTTTCTGCGAACGGCTAGACTTAGAAATTCCCTATCCCATTTCCTACTTCCTCAACTGTACTAATATGCAGAAATTTAAATGTAATGTGAACAGATAGTATGTTGTCAAACTTCTCACTTTTCCGTATAATTATGATTCCTAATTCCAAATAACCACTTACGTCTCAATGACAATGTGTTTTGTTTGGTTTAAATATCAGTCACAACAAAAAATGATTAATTAGCCGAGGCAATGATCATTATATTGTGGATCCCGTTCCATGAGTGATGTTTCTGACAAAAGGGAAAGAATTACAGTTGAGCAAAAAACATGCGTGTGAAAGAGAAACAGAGTGAACGAAAAACAAAGAGAGATAAATATTTCAACCATCTTCTTATGATATGGGTCAGAATATTATCAATCCTAAAATTTCTGAGAATCAAACATTTGTCAGTAGGCTTCCAGCTTTTCAGGCATGGGATAAAATATTGAGTAGAACGTCATGAATACAAAAAAAAACAAAAAACAAAGAAAATTGGCTAATAATCATTTTAGAATTTAGTTTAATTTTTCTAGAATACTTTTTCTTAACCATATTGAATTTAGTTAACAGAACATAATACACCACAATTAATTAAGCCCCACATTTTTTAAACATCTGTTCAATCGTCTTGTTGATCTATGGATACATTTATTTTCAATGGATCGGGATATGCCCTCTTTGGAAAATGAAAAGACTTGTTTGTGAAAATGGTTATACATAACAATAACGACCTTTGCTGTCCATAACTTGATTCCATCTCTCAACAAGCTTATAAATAATTTACTTGAAAAATTATTTAGGTTTTGATATGAAATATAAATGTAACCTTAAATCTCCCTCCTCTCGTGTAAATGGTTTTGTGATTATTGAAATAAGTTATAATCCGATGGGAGTAATTATAAAGAATATGCAGGATGGGGAAAAATTTCCCAACCAAAGAAATGTTTTGCCAATAGAGCTGCGCGAGGAGGAGCGTTATCATAATGAAAGATGACTCCTTGTCAGGGATCTAAAGAATGCCGCTTCATGATCAACATGGCTAAGAATATTGCAAAAAAAAAAAAATGAATGATGCTTTAATAATCTAAAATAAACAATTATAACAGAATCATGGTAATATTTAAAGTAATGATAATAAATTTATATGGTTTAAATCAAGGGCGCACACACTTTTTTACCATGAGAGCTACTTGTGACACGACTAAGTCTAATTGATCTACCAAAATATATTATTTATAAATATATTGTGAATTATTTTATATGAACAGTATATGCAGGTGTACGTTGCATTATTGCATCAATCCATATTGCACAGTACAGCTCTGTATATTTTTGTCAGTATCTTTTTCTTATGGCTTGCATTAGATGGAATCAGTCGAGGATGCACAGTTCGGACAGTAGCTGCTAATAACCTACTTTAGGTCATTGGGGAGCGATATTTGGACATAATGATATTCATATGCGAAAAAATTGTCTCACATAAATAAGTACACCCAAATAATGCAGTCAAAAAATTATTATATTTACTGATGTTGAGGTTCTCTGTGAGTAAGTTCCATAATTGTCAATGAGATCTGCATCCACTTAATGTCGGAATCTCATTCTTTAGCACACTACACAAGAGTTCAGATGAAACAGTGTTGCATCAACGTATTCTAAGAAAGAGCATCACACGAATGCTGAAAAGTCTTCAAACTGCACTTGCGCCCCCCAGCTCTGCCGCGAGGTTCTGAAAGTTTTCTAGCGCCAACATTTTTCAATACTATGCTATGTACACACAACTTCTCTGCGATCGACCAATCGATCGTGACCGACGTAATGGACACTCCTGACTTAATTGATTCTACGACAAATCGATAAAAACTTTCGCGCCGATCTGATAAAACTAGTTTTAAAAGTAAGATTATCGACATTTATTAATTTTATATTGAATAAGTATTTTTGATTCAGATAAAAAGACATTTCGGATGAAGCCATTTTGTTCAGATCTTTAAATGCAGCATCCGAATGGATCAGAGATGGTTTGCAAATTGAATTGCTATTATAACTGAACTTATGCATTAATACGCTGAAAGTTTCACCTGTCTGTTGCAGATATTAACGGTGTGAGACCATGAGTGAGCAACCTTTCTCATGGACATGCATCAGAAGCAAAAATGCATTATTTTATTTCTGGAAAAATAGCATTGAAACTGGTGATGACTATGTAGAAAGACAAATTCCGGGGCATAAAAGCTATCTCGTTTTAATTGTATCACTCCCGTCTTCGCAGTTTTTAATAAATAGGTTCTCCCGATCCAATAATTTTGAATCTGGAAACCATGACACATGTATGTTCGTACGCACGTACGTTAAAGTTACTACTGTATAAATATCAGAATCCGTGGAAATTCCACAATAGTTGAAAGTTTGTAAAACACATTAATATAATTAATAAAACTGTTGGAGAAGCACCTCCATGGAATTAATAGACAATCTCATGACGTCACTTCCTATGGTGACGTCACTTCCCGTAACGACGACCGGTGTCTGGCAGTCAGAGTTTGGAATGCGGCTAAGCAGGCCGTGTGCAAAAATGCCCAACCGTTGAGTAATGATATTGCTCAACCCGCCTTGCCTGTAATATATGTGAATACATGTTTGTTTCTAAGAGTCCTGTGTTGCTTTCGTTTTTATTACCATTTAACACCATAACTCACACAAAAAAATAAAAAAATAAAATTAATTTGACTTCAAAAGAACTTCGTATTTTCAAGCTAAGAATTCGGCTGGTAATTACTTTCTAAAAACAAAATTCTAAAAACAAAAGAAGAAACGAAGGCAAGGCAAAGCTCTTGACTCAATTGTAAGTAATCTTTTTGTCTCTGTATATAAATTGAAAAGAACTATAGCTAACACATTTTTGTTAATGCCGTAAAAAGTAATTTGGTTACTTATTGAAAAAAACATTGACTCAAATTCAGCGCGAAACAATTCTATTTGAAACTTGTCTACTTATGACAAAACGGACATTTTTCAAAGGTAAAGAAAAGTTTTTTTTTGCCTTTTCATTTTGCTGCTAACTTTATGCAAATTTTTAACGGGAGAGTAATGTTTTCTTTCTCTTTCTGTTTACTTGGATTAAAGTAGTATTGAAAGGAAAGAATTTTCATTGAGTGGAATTTTCTGAAATATTCTATTTTTAACTGTCTGTTCTAAAGTGAAATTTTTTTCTTCCTCGTGGGATCAAGCCCCCCCCCCACACCCTAGCTATTATGGGTAACTTCCGGACAATTCCATAATTATTTTTATTCTTTTGCAACTGTATTGTATCACAGTATATATTTTTTGTTTTTTGTTTTGCAAGTAATTTTTTTTTGTCTACCCTCATATTGGGTTATGTCTAAGAAGCAAGGGATATATTGCTCCCTCCTCATAAGCACACACCTAAGAAAAGGACATTTTCTTTATTTTATTATTATTTTATCTCTCTTCTCCAGTCAAAAACGGAAATAAATTTTGTTTTTCTCGTGCGTTGGAAAAACCAGTACCGGATGAAGGAGGTTAAAGCAGTCTTAATACAACTAATCAACGCCTAGATGGACCAGCAGCTGAAGAAAATTTAAAAGAACGTGATAAACAGCGCCAGTTACAATTTCAAGAGAGGCAACATGCGTTGGAGGAGAGAACGCTACTCTAACAACAGAGACAAGAAGAGATATTGCCAAAAATGTTCGATTGAACGGAATACAGGGACGCCAGTTGGCTTTTTCCCAAAGTACAATATGGAACGCTATAGAAACGTCCAACTGGAGTTAGATAGGACATATGACGCTTTCTATCAGAGATATGAGGGCCTATTCACCGTGGACTGTCAACTAGCAACGCTAAAAAAGTTCGCCTACTTTTGAGGAAATTAGGGATCACGGAACATAGAAAGTTTATGGATTATATTCTCTCCCGGAAGACGAGTGAATTGGAATTTTCTGAAGCGGTTAAACTTTTATCCGAACTGTTCAGCCCGAATACTACGCTATTTCATAAAAGATGAAAGTGCTTTAACCTGCAAAAAGGCGAAGACGACGATTACATGACCTTCGCGTCCGTGTTAAATAAACACTGCGATGATTTCCGTTTGTCTGACTTATCAGTAGATGACTTTCAGTGTTTAATTTTTGCGCATGGTCTAGTCTCATCCAAAAACGCTGAGATTAGATGACGGGTTCTCTCTAGACTTGAGAGCGAACAGGGCCTTACCCTCCAGAAGTTGGCCGAGGATTGTCGTCGAGGAGTCAGGCGCAATATTCATTAGAATGACGACCTTCAGACCGGAAAAATACTCACCCCGAAAAAGTAAAACTAAAAGTAAGAAAACTCAGGTTACACCTAATAAATACCACCCAGTCACAAGACCGGATCCCCTACAATCCCGTGCTATCAATACGACGAGAAACATTGGTTGAGGCAATGTTTTTCAAAGATAAGTACTGCAACGAATGTGACAGGAAGGTCCACAAAACGATCCAGTGCAGGAAGAACAATGACAAAAACAGCGTCCGAGATCCGACTTGGATTCGGATAAGAACCGGCGCAAATATGTCACAGTAAACATCGCAAATAAAACTGTGCTTCTAAAATTCGATTCCGAATCAGTCCTATCCATCATTAACCTTAAGACGGTGAAAAGACTAAGGAAGCCAACCATGCGGAAGACAAATAAATCAGCTCCAGCTGTGACAGGTGATAATGTGGAATTTGAGGGAAAGCTCACATTCCCGGTAACTTTAAATGGTGTTACTAAAAAAAGTGAAAGTGTATGTACATAGGACATCTGAAAACCTCTTCGATTCGAATTGTGGGACCAACCTATGAATAAATTCTGTCATATGGTAGAAGACTCGTCTACAGAGGCGCAATAACTGAAGGACGAGTTAAAGGAGGAATTTCCAGAAGTATTCTCATCAGAATTAGGAAAATGAACAAAGACTATAGCAAGATTAAAACTAAAAGAAAACACTCTGCCCGTTTTCAAGAAGAAAGAAAACGTCTCATTTGCAGCAACAGAAAAAATCGATAAGGAATTGGATCGGCTAGAAGAAGCCGGAATGCTATCGAAAGTAGGCAGCAGTGATTGGGCAGCCCTTACCGTATATGTGACCAAGAAAACAAACTAGATTCGTGTATGTGCGGATTTCTCCACGGGTCTGAACGCAGCCCTCAAAGATTACCACAACCCACACCAGAGGAGACATTCAACAAATTAAACGGTGGTAAAGTATTCTCTAGGCTGGATTTGAACGATGCATATTTGCAGATCCTCGTCGAAACGGACTGTTCAAAATTTCTCTGTATAAATACACAGGGGACTCTACAAGTTTGTAAGGTTGGTATTCCGACTCAAGGTCGCACCTGTGATTATCCAGCAGGTCATGGACACCATGCTGGGTAGCCTCGATTTTATTTGCACCTACTTGTGGGATATTGCCATAGCCAGTAAATCCACAGATGAGCACCGAAAACACACACATGAAGTTTCAGTTTAAAAGTAAAAGAAGCAAAGTGTGACTTCCGGATATCGGAGTCGGAGATCCGTTTTTGATAAGCTCTACCCCAAACAGTCAAGACGAATAGTGACCACTTATGTATCCAGTAAACGTTTCATGTCAGGTGAAAGAGTGTTTTTCAAAAATTATAAAAACAACACATCATTCTGAGAGGTGGGTACAATTACTAAAAGAGTCGGTGACATGGTATATACCGTCCAAGGACCAACATATAACCACAAACGTCACCAGAACAACCTAAGAAGATGTCGATCAACAGTTCACGATTGGAAGATGATCCGATAGACACTGTCTTCGAAACTTTTGATCTTGAATCGCCTCAACTGAATTACGGCGGTCATTCTGTAAGAGAAAGTTAACCGATCCATCGATGGTAAACCCTAAAAGGAAAAGGTACTGACTGCTTTTACGAACAAAAACCTTGAGAAGGGGTGTTGGAGACGCCCCTTCATGAGATTAATGGACTATCTCATGACGTCACTTCCTCTGGTGACATCAATTCCGGTAACGAGTACCGGTGCCCGATAGTCAGAGTTTGGTACGCGGTTAAGCAGGTCGTGTGAAAAAACGCCCAACAGTTGAGTAATGATATTGCTCAGCCCGCCTTGCCTGTAATATATGTGAATGCATGTTTGTTTCTAAGTTACTTTCGTTTTTATTACCATTTAACATCATAACAATAATACAAACAGATAACGATTTTAGCAAGTTCCTTTTTAACCTTTTAAGGCTAACAATTGATCTTCAAGATTTTGATACTTTTGAATGAAAATTCCGCACAAAACACATTTTAACATTTTCTCTAAAAGAATAATAAAGAAACAGATGTCAATTAACTTGAACACTTTTCTAATTTTAAACAGAAACAATATTAAAAGCAGTCTCATCTCAACATGGCTTTTAAACTATAAACAGACAACCATGTCTTTTTTTTTAAAAATTTTTGGAGAGGAAACAGTTTTAATGATTTTTAATAGATAAAGAGCGACAATAAAGGGAGGTAAATCGTTTCTCATTAATTGATGTTTTGCGATGATCATCATTTTTGTGATTTTGGACGTATGGACAAGTAAATTAATATTTAGATGGTTTAAAATTATTCTACGAACCGACAAAACCGTTGAGTCGAGCTGATATACATGATTCACAAAGTAAGATTATAGACAATTATTAGTTATATATTGAATAAGCATTTTTGATTCATATAAAAATCACAGACGATTCGGATGAAGCCATTTTGTTCAGATCTTGAAATATAGCAGACTTGATGAAAGAATATTCTTAAACGAACATCGCATTGTTTACTATCACTTTCTGTTGCGTTCTTTGTTCGCGAAACAATCTTCATAAAAATCTATGTACCGAAGGTAGACGCACGACTTTGTGAGAAAGAAATTTGATGAGATTCTTTTCAGTGAAGATAATCACACGTTTTTTCATCAAAGAAAGGCGAGTCAGAACTTTTGTAAAGAAAGGGATTTCATCAATGAAAATTAGGTAAAGTTATGGTCATTTAGTTTCGTTGATTGACAGCCATGCCCGAAATATCTCACGTCAGACTTGAAATGAAATCACCTGATCAACTCTATGATAAAAGTCCGCCACTAAATTTATAGGAAAATCTAACATAATTGAACCTATCATCAATCGTTACAACACTGAGTAACAATGCAATCACCAATTCTAACACAAAATAATTATTGTTATATACGTCTTATGTTTATAAGGGAGTCACCACTTATCAAAGAACGAAGGTTACTCGAGGATAAGGGATAATGAACGTAAGATGATAGTGTAGTAATCGTTAAAGAGATAGATTGGGTAAAATTAGGATTATTTAAGGGGGCGGCTCGGCTCAACAAGAACTTGTTTACATTGGATTTGAAGGCTAATATCTTGTAATCAGTCGAGAAGCAGTCCAGGGGAACTACGTTTCACAGGTTGGCAGTTCTAGGAAATAAACTTTGTTCATGGAATCTGCGTTTAGATTTATGCACAGATAGAGAGTGTGGGAAATTGTTGATAGTGGTTGTAGCTAGTCGTATGCTTTTTGTGAAAGTTTGGAAAAGATGACTATAGATATGGAAAAGAGGACTATTGGTTTTTGAAAAGATTAGAGGTCAGAAGAGCACTTGCCATGTAAATTACAATATAAGAGAGACAGGCTCACAGCATATTTTCTATGGAGAAGAGGTTGCAGCGAAGAGAAAAGAGCATCACCTTTCAAAGTTTCAAAGCCGGATTTGAACACTATCAAGGCAAGATAGGGCGGATTGAGCAGTTTCTGTCGAGATGTGGCAACAGTACTCCATTTTATGACGTCTTTGTATTTGTACGAGAACAAGTCCATCTTTATCACATGCCAGGCGATCGTGTAACTGTGATCTTGTACCGGATATAATGTGAACATTCTTAGATAACACTATGTAACACTCGAAAACAAACAAGATGAGGAGTGATCATTCGTATTATTTGGATTGTTCGCACCACTATTCTTACCTTGAGTATAATATTCATAACGTTTCGGTCAATGTAACTGCGCAAGGACCTCTGGCGCAGTAATTAGAGTACTTAGAAAATACATTTTAACGTTGATAATCTCTTAGAAGGTTCAATTTTAAGTGTGGGCGACTGAAAGAATACAATTACAAATTACCTGGAACCTCTATCCAGTCATGGCTGGCGGAATGCGAGCATGCTACCTTCGTGAAGTAAATAATTCTGTCTATATTCCTGAGTTCGACCGAAACAGTACCGAGTTCGACAAGATACACATGAAGAAGGTCGGAGAATAAATCGACTGAAATAGTATTAAAATAACACTAATATGAGAATAGTAGTTCGAAAAATATAAATTATACGAAATGTTGTTTAAACTGATAATTCTGTGTTTTTTCATTCGTAACAAATATTCGCCGAACTCGCGTCAGGGCTTGTGAAAAAGGCATGCTCCCAGCTCTGAACCTGTATCGAGACGATGATTGAGGCTGAAGGCAGCTACATTGAATAGGTGTCATTTCTATTACATAATTAAGTTACCGGAATTGATTTTTTTTTTGAATAAAAGTTATTAAATATAGCTGTAGTGTTGTTTTCTCTAGAGCGATAAATTTATCGTTTCACCCTGTAAAACTTAGTAATGAAAAACTCATGCATAACGTGAAGTTGAATTGTACCAGATCTACTTATGTTGTAGAGAAAACTTTTAATTATATAAACGATCTAACAGTAAGGTGGAATTTTAAGATTAGACTGTAGGATTAAAAGACTGTTTAATAATGGAATTTTGTCTGGTCAATTCGATGTAAGAGAAATATTCTAATGAACATTCTCCTTTTTGATTAGCCTATGCCAATTTCCCATAAAATATATGAGCAAAACATTTTGATTTGTTACAAATATCGTACTTTATATTTCTTTGTTAAACTCATTCATAAAATAAACAAAAAGGTCTCTACTTTGTGAGACAAAATCTTCAATAATCATTGTCAGATTTTCTCCTTGCTCTCTGCATAAACATGAGGCATGATAAATATCTCTTGCTTACATTATCCAACTTCACCTTGGTCGAAAACGACTGCGACCAGAGTTCCGATGGCAACTTTCTCAGACAATACTAATCTTTTGTTGGTTTTATTTTTACACCTACTTACGTCATGGACAAGTAATGTTTTCGTTCGAGTATTTTTTCTAAAATCTGCCTTTTCTTGTTCTTTTTAATCTTACGTCAAATCCGTCGATGCAGTCGATTTCAAAACCTGCATTTTGTCTAACGGCATTACAATATGAGTTTTCGTTTTAGTTACATTAATAGTTTTTAGTTTTATTAAATCTTGAACTTGGAAAAGGGATAAATGTTTCTTAGGGTACGTAACGTTAAATAAACAAGTGGTTCTAGCCATATTTCCTTAAAAAAAGATTACGCACATATAAGAAAAACTTTCAATTCCTAGTTATATAGAGTAAGACTATTCGACAAAAGCTATGCCTCAAGTCTCCGAGGATGTTTTAAGAATATCAGCTTCTGAAGACTGACCTCTTAAGATTCATATATTATATACCGACTTTGACGCAGTGTGCTGTAAATGTATACTATGTCCCTTAGGATGTTTTAAGCATATCAGATTCCGAAGAATAATCCCCAAATATTAATATATCAAACATTAGAATTCTTTATGTACAGATAAAAATTGGATCGTACATTTTGTATGCTCGCTATATTTATGATAGCAACAGTGTTTAACTACGTGATAAATATTTGAGAGAGATCTGACATTTAATATAGATGCATATCGATTCTCTAACGTGTTTTTAAATGTTTTTTGGCAATACACCCGGAAGTAATATAGGTAATGTAGAGGAGAGTAAAATTTAGGAGAGAGATTACATTTTCTAATATTTTACCATATGTTAACAAGGCGATAGTCTTGACAGAGAAAAGAAAAAATACATGCGAGTTGTGGACCGGAGCGTTGTCCTGCAGGAGGAGAATAGCTTTGCTGATCTTGCCCCGTCTCTTGATTTTGATAGCTTCCCTTAATTTCCTCAAAAGTGAAGCATAATAGGCTCCTATAATTGTGGTACCCTTTGCTAGGAAATCTGTTATCACTACTCTGTCCTGGTCCCAGAAGACTTTTTTTTTTACACACTGGTCACCACTTATCAAGGCCCGGAAGCTACTCAGGGATAAGGGTTATTGAAAGTACATTACCTTAGTGTGGAGATTTGATGAAGTGTTTACTTAAGGGGGCGGTTCATTAAGAATGTGTTAACGTTGGGCTTGAAGACATCCAAGTTGTAGTCAGGTGGGAAGCAGGAAGACGGAACAGAGTTCCATAGACGTGCCGTTCTAAGAAAGAAGCTTTGTTCATGGAATCCACGTTTAGATTTAGGCACAGATAAAGAGTGGGGGAAATTTTTCACAGTGGATTCAGCTAGATGGGTGTTTTTCGTGAAGGATTGGCGAGGGGGGACCAGAGATGTGAGTTCAGACGAGCACATGCCATGGAAATAACGATAAAACAAGGATAGGCTCGCAACGTCTCTTCTGTGGGAAAGAGGTTGCAGGGTAGAGAAAAGGGCATCCCCCACTAAGCCACGAAGTCTATTTTGTACTCTGTCAAGGTAGGATAGGCTGTTTTTAGCTGCTCCTGCCCAGATATGGCAGCAGTATTCCATCCTTGGACTACTTGGATTTTATATAGATAGAGAATTGCATCAGTAGTGAGATATCTTCTGGAGCGGTAGAAGCATCCCACCATCTTTCCAGCGACCTTGGCAACAGACTTGATGTACGTGTTCCATTTCAGATCAGGAGTAAAGGTTAAACCCAGAAGCTTGTCAAAACACGGGGCCTCACCCAGACGAGAGCCATCCATCACAATTGATGCCAGCTGGGGATCAGAGCGTTGATGATGTAAAGATAGGAGTTTTGTTTTGGATGCATTAAAGGTAACCAGCCACATCTTCCCCTACTGAACCACGCGCTCGAGATCAGAGGAGAGAGAATCAGAGAGAACTTTGTCATTTACAGCTTTGATGTGTTGCCGTAGATGGTCGTGTCATCAGCATAGATGTCACCAAATGATTTAAGTATGTGTTTAGGGAGGTAATTGATGTAGATCAGGAAGAGAGTTGGGCCCAGGATTGACCCCTGAGGCACTCCAGCATTAATACTGCAAGCCTCCGATTTTTGTCCATCGACCACTACTCGGAGAAAAATGATTTAATTATTGAGAAAACATTTCCAGTTATACCGTAGCTGGAAATCTTGTGAAGTAGGCCTTTATGCCATACCTTGTCGAAGGCCTTTGATATGTCAAGAGCAATTGCCCTAGAAAGGAAGCCTTTGTCAAGAGATTCACTAATCCTGTGAGATATAACCGTCAGCACATCTACGGTAGATCTTGCAGAGCGGAAACCATATTGTGTGTCACTAAGACTGTGGGCATGACATTGCCAGCATGTGTTAATCTTTTATTTACACCTTGATCCTACCTCCTTATGCAAGAGCTGCAAATTAATTAATAAATTAAAAATATGACATCGTTAATAAATTAAAAATATGACGTCGTTATATCCCCTGACGGGGATATAATTGCAACTGGGAGCAGCTTGTGAGTTTCATACTTCCATACTTCGGAGGAAGCCGATTCAACTAGCATTGAGTAAGTTCCGCGTTGGTTCTGCCTCTCCCTCGATTTTCAATTATCTCAACCTCCGCCTCTATTTAAAATTGACCTTTCTACCTATCTCTACATTGCTTTCTAACCATCCTTTTTTCTGACCACTTAAAATATAATAGAAAAAAAATTGAAAAAGAAAGTAAATTGTATTACTCGCCTCCCATGATTAAATCGATCACTAGTGATAATCATATACGAGGGGCGTGCAATAAGTAATGCCCCTGACTCACTTACCATAGCAGTAGAGCAACGAAACTTCGCATAGTTATTAGTCTTTCTCTACATAGGAACCACCCAGAGTTATGCATTTCTCCCATCGTTTGATGCAGCTCTGGAGACCGTTTTTGTAGAACACCCGAGGTTGGTCCTCCAACCACGACGTGACTTAAAAAATCAAGGCTGCATCATCTGAGAAACGCTTTCATTTCAAAAACAACTTCATGGCTGGGAAAAGGTGAAAGTTAAAGGGGGCAAGGTCAGGAGAGTAGGGAGGATGGGGATGATTTCATAACCACACGCCCGTGCTTCTGATCTGGCGACATGCGGGTTGTGAACCGGACCGTTGTCCTGCAGGAGGAGGGTACCTTTGCTGATCTTGCCCCGCCTCTTGATTTTGATAGCTTCCCTTAATTTCCTCAAAAGTGAAGCATAATAGGCTCCTGTAATTGTGGTACCCTTTGCCAGGAAATCTGTTATCACTACTCCGTCCTGGTCCCAGAAGATTGTGAGCATGGCCTTGCCAGCAGAGGGCTGCACCCTTGCCTTCTTTGAAGGTAGTGAGTCCAAGTGCTTCCACTGCATTTACTGGGCTTTGGTCTCTGGATCATTGTGATGGACCCAGGTTTCATCCTGTGTAATCAGTCTTTCGAAAAACTTTGACTCATCTTCTTGGCACACCTCCAAATTCATCCTCGAGCACTCGACGCGTTCTCGTTTCTGGAATGGTGTGAGAATCTGGGAATCCATCTGGCAGACACCTTATGCATATGCAAATAGTAATGAATGATAGTTTCCACAGACCCTTTACTAATCTTGACATCTTGGGCTATTTAGCGAATAGTAATGCGCGGATCTTCCAAAATGGCAGCCTCAACTTGACGGACAGATGCCTCATCAATGGCAGAAGGTGGGCGATCAGGTTTGGGAGCTGTTTCCACAGACTTCCGGCCATGTTTGAATTCACGATGCCAGCGTTTTGCAAGGTCATATGATGGGGCATTATCACCATAAGTTTCTTTCATTTTATCAAAAGTCTCCTGTGATGTGCGTCTTTTCAAATACGAAAACCGGATCACTGCTCGACATTGAACAGGCTCCATTTCACACCTGACTCAGTTCAAACACCTGTAAAACAGAAACCACAATTAGTTCAGAGCTGTAATTTGCCACATAACCCGTAGAGATATAAATCATTGCACATGCAAAATTTCAGCCAGATCAGACAATTGGTAATGGGTCAGGGACATTACTTATTGCACACGTCCCGTAATTAAAATTACAGTATTTTCATACAAAATCTAAGTCAGATCTACAAACTAAACCCAATGATGTAAAGATTGTGCGCGTATCTTATGCAGTGTCTGACTTTTAAGTGAACGTACTGAAAGAGAATTACTAATTTTCTTAATAGATTAGCATAGTTACCTTGGTGTGCATGAATTCTTGGACAACAATATACGTTGCAATATTTTGATATAAAAATAGGGTATGATCACAGAAAGTTGGAACCTTCCACTTATAGACACTGGCGCAGTGGCGTACCTATGTAAAATGGCGCCCATGGCAAAGTTTGAATGTGCGCCCTTCTTAATAATTTATACCTTAGATATACCTAACTACTAATTTTAATTTTTGTCAAGCAATTTTTGCGCCCATGTCAGAGTGGCGCCCATGGCACGGGCCATGCATGCCATACCCTAGATACGCCAGTGACTGGCGATAGGAATTGACTAATCAAATGGGAGCCAGAAACAAGAATTGCTCCATAAAAAATATTGAATCTTTTAGCATTCTTACACATAATGTTTTCCCGTCAACACGAAAGATCTTTTTCTCTTTGCCTGCAAAATTTATATTGAAAACTCTTTATCTCCAGGGCCTGTACAGAATAGATACCCTTCGTAAACGCTTGTAATATTAAACACAACTTTCAATTCAAGAGTATAGAAGAGTTAAAATGCTTGAAAACCTCTTTCCCTCTCTTTCTCCTACAGTCTCTCCGCCTAACTCTCCCTTTCTCTCAATCATTCTCTTTATCACACTGTCTCTGCAGTTCGCAGGCAAAAAAAAAAAAAAAAAAAACTGATCACGGATTACTACATAATAACATTAAAAGTAACTCTAAGTATCGATTTCGCCCAATAAATTCAGCATCAGCAGACTTCTATCAGAATGATTAATTAAAATGAAAATTGCCTTTACTATTTTTGTGGAAACTGATCCAGACACGACATTAAGCCACTAAATATCAGAAGCTGACAAAAACGAAAGATGATTCTCGCAAAGACAGGGGGTGCTTATTATCTCTAGTCTTCAATAGATATATGGTATAGGTAGGAAGATAATTGCGAGAAATTTTCAATAGGGTGTATTACAATGAGGTATTAACAGAGTTATTCGAGTAACATGAGCTGGAACTCAGAAAGTAGAAAATTGATTATACAATCCTGACGAACACGTGCAACAATAGTATCTATTTTCCAGAGGCAATGCTGAAAACTTATATCAACTTTATAGGTGTGTCTTATATGGTGCTTTATTACAAGACAGATACAGAAACGAATGACTTTTCTTTATATACTAGAGAGGTGTTTGGGGGTATATTTGTCTTTGGAAATAGACGCTCTAAATACTCATGACCGTAAGAGAATTTTAATATTTATTTAACTGATTGTTTAAAAGCAGTAAAAAAAAATTATCAAATAAATATTAGACATTCGTTATCAAACGAAATAAGGATTTAATTTCGCAAAGTGGTTCAATATGTTAAGTTTGGGAAATGAGTTAAAACTAAAAAAATATACAAAATACTGTTAGAAACTCACTCAATATATGTCAGCCTATGTCACAATAGCATATATTGGATGAGTTTCTAACGATATTTTGTATAATTTTTTAGTTTTAACCCATTTTCCCATTTAAATACATTAAAGTCGTTCGCTATTTTACAACTGTCTATAAAAATACACCATCGCGCTAACAGTTTTTTTTATTAATTGACATAATACTGCAATACATCTGTTGTATTATTACTTTTACTTAAATAACGCCGACAGGCAATGATTTATAAAAAGGATGTCTTTATCAGTGGACACGATCACCAATCAACCATCGATCTCAATTCAAGGTTATTTTATATAATAATTTGTGACACCTATGCATCCACCTGTAAACGCCCATTCTAGAATTTCGCCTCTTGAAAAGAAAAAAAAAATGATTCGCTAGTATTTGCACTAATCTCCTCATATATATATATACACACTTTTATAAAAATATATATAGTCACCCACATACAGTACTATTTCGCTGTTTCTCAGCTAATCAGTGCGGCTAGACAGGCAAGTACATCAAGCCAGGATTGAAACCGGACTACCCAAATGACAGTCAAAGCTCCTAACCATTACGCTATATGACTGCTGCTATATATATATATATATTTATATATATATATATACGCTATACGACTGCTGCTATATATATATATATATGTATATATATATATATATATATACTAGCAAAAGTACCTGTCGTTGACTGGGTTCAAAAACAGCCTACAGAAAATGGACTCTGATTTATGAAAGTATGATAGATTATGAAAAGGAAGGGTTGTAAAGACATAGCTTCGAATTTGGGGGTATCAAAACCAAAGCAAAATATGATGAAAATAAAAATAAAATAGATAAACCCCATAATTTATTATACTATACCTGTTCACACTGAAACACTTATCACAATATTCTGTGGATCTATATTAAAAAACCTTGTTAAACTTTGTTACATATATCCAATCTATGGAGGCCAGGTGCGAACGAACACACGATAATTTTATTATACCATATTTCTTCAAACTGAAACATAATTATCAAAGTATACTTACGCAAATAGATATGAAAAGTCTTTATTAAAGTTTGTGCCTATTTTCATTCTATGGAGGCCAGGCGCGAACGCAGACGCCACAATTTTATTATACCATCCCTATTTAAGTTAAAACATACTTATCAAAGCATTCTTATGTACATCAATATCAAAAACACTTGTAAACGTTTTTTTTTAATTTTTAATTTTTTTATTTCCATACTTTGTGGACTAGGCGCGAACGCAAGCCCCACAATTTTAATTTACCACCTTTCTGCCAGATCAAACATACCCATTCCTGTGTCTCGATACATCTTCTATCATTATATGTAATCATTTTTTAAAAATAGTCAACCATATAGGAGCCTATTCGTGACCAGACACACACAAACACATACACACACACATTCATCTTTATATTGTAGATAAGGCAATATTTGTCTGTGTGTAATGTAAATCAATATATTAACAGTTAAATCATTCAAAAAATTCCAATAAGGATTAAATTCTTTTTCCCGTGATTACATCTGGAGTCACTATGGACAAGTATTGGTTAGGACCATAAATGGACTGAGATATGTAGGAAAGAACAGCGGTTTTGTATCCTATCATCTTGTACGACACAATATTGTTATGGACTCGTGTTCACAATGTTCCCCCACAAGATGCATTATCATAGCCATCAGACACAGTTTCTTTTACACGATGCACAATGCTTCAAGCAAACTACAACAACCCTCGTCATAGTTTCTTTCTTTTTTTACTAGGGGATATCGTGTTTGATATTGGCCGGGCAAGGCCGAAAGGTACGCTGGTCGACGATTATTATTATGATCGTTATTAATATTTGTAAAAATAGAATTTCAGAAATAATCATATGAAAGCGAAATAAATACTTACAGATAAAATTATTCATGTTAAATGTTTTAATAGAAAGGAATGTTAGTTTTCATAACTAGCACGAACAAAAATATTTACTTACTTTGAAAAAGAATGTTAGAACATAAATAAAATGACGTAACGTAGGTAGATCATTCGATTTGTGTCGTTGGTCACGTGGGATTAATGACGTAACAGGAGAGCTTGAAAATATACGAATCGAATCCTTATAAGGGAGGTCATTATTTTATGAAAACTTTGAAAAGCATAGGCCAATTTAGTAAAACGCAATTTTAGCTAATGGTCCGTTTTTCTTAATTCATTTTCTACCTCATCGTTTTTCGTAATTTTTGGATATGTCCATTACTGCGACATGACAGTTAAGTAGATACCAGTAAATTAATAGTTGGGAATCAGCGAGAGAAGACCCAGTCAGTAGTAAGAGTCTGTTGACCATAATGATCCCGAGTAGGGGAAAATGTTGATAGCAAAAATCTAGGGCCAATGTTACAGCTTTCCAATGAGGAAAACATCGGAAATAAAGCTGCTGTAAATACCACTAATGTTTCGGGTTTTAGAATCTTGATTTGCAGCTTTTCCGAGTATTGGTCAAATCTAGATCAACCCAGATGGATAAGATATGTTTTTCTATTGGCTGAAGTAAAACCACCAGAGACTGTTATCTTGTTACTTTGCGACCTGTGATTCATCTATGTGTTAGTGCGTTTATTTATATAGTCTTTCTATAAGTATTTATATGTACGGTTTGTAAGTTGCGTATATATGTCTTTATACATAGTCTTATATGTGTTTACATATAGTCTTGTATTGTGTATATGTAAATATATCGTGCATTCATTATAATTGTTTATAAATTTTTTTTTTTTTTACATTTTCACCCCAAACAAGGCAAATTACCACTTTGGTGTAGGGGGCTACTATCAGGGGCAACAACTACTGGGGTACTATGTAGAGATTTGGGCAGCAAGGTGTCGGTTCACGCTACACTTGAACCTCTGCACGTCAGTACTGTTGGGGAAGCAGGGACCTGGAATGGAATTCCAGAGTCTAGCGGTTCTGGGGAAGAAACTATTGGAGTAAAAAGATCTTTTACATCTAGGGATCTCTACAGTGTGGGGTAGGATTTAGCAGCCTGTCGGGTTTGTCGAGGGTGCTCACGTCGTGGGGGAACAAGTAATTGCAGTTCGTCAGAGCATTCACCACTAAAATACTTGTAGAAAAGGCAGAGGGATGCAACATTTCGTCGATGGGACAGAGGCTGAAGCTTAGATGCCAGTTCAGGGCCTATCAGGTTTGAGACTCTCTTTTGAACCTTGTCAAGGAGCGAGAGACTAGTAGCAGATGCACCAGCCCAGATGTGGCAGCAATACTCCATACATGGGCGAATGGTGGCCTTATAGAGGTACAGGATACTTTCGGGTGTTAGTAGTTTTCTAGCACGGTAGAGAGAGCCCACCTTTCTTGCAGCGGCCCTGGCAATGCCTTCAATGTAATTGTTCCAACTCATGTTTCCTGTGAACGTTAGGCCCGGGAGTTTGAAAGATGTACTCTCAGATAAAGAGTCGTTGGCTATTGGTATGGGTGGTAGAGAGGGTTTCTTGTAATTATTGAATGAAACTAGTTTAGTCTTGGCAGCATTGAACGCGACCAACCACTTTTGTCCCTATTCCACCACGGATTGGAGGTCTTCCTCTAGTGTTTCTGCCATTTCTTTAGAAATGTGTTCATTCGTCTTCCTGTCCTGCCTGCCATAGAGTGTAGTGTCATCAGCATATATACCCATCTCAGAGGCAATGTCGGGGAGGACATTTATGAATATCAGGAACAATAGAGGTCCAAGGATAGAACTCTGGGGCACCCCCGCATTTATATCATATTGTTTAGATGTACGACCGTAGAGGACAACCTGGATTTTTCTCTTACTTAAGAAGGATTTAATTATGTTAAGTATTCTACCAGTGATACTGTATGATCTGATTTTACTGAGGAGACCCTCATGCCATACCCTGTCAAAAGCCTTAGATATATCTAGAGCTACCGCTCTGCCCTCCCGCGCTTTGTCCAGTGAATGGTATATACGTTCAGAGATCACAGTTAGGATGCCTGCTGTGGAACGGGTTTGTCTAAATCCATATTGTTTGTCAGTCAGTAGTTTAGCATCTGTAAGATGATGGACTAGAGCATGGTTAATTATGGTCTCAAATATTTTGGCAAAAAGTGGGAGGAGGCTAATGGGGCGATAATTTGATGGGTGTGTCCTTTCGCCAGAATTCTTGAATAATGGTACAACAGAAGCAGTTTTCCAACAACCCGGAAAGCAAGCTTCATTAAGGCATTTGTTGTAGAGTTTGGAGAGAACTGGAGCTACTTCGGCTGAGCACTTTTTTAATAGCACAGCTGGGATAAGATCGGGTCCACATGCTTTTGAGGCGTCAAGGTTTTTTTATGATAGCATGCACCTGAGCAGGGGTGGTTTTCAGATCGTCTAGCGTCGCGTCTGTCCGCATAGGAAAGTCAGGTAGGGGGTAGTTGGAAGGGTCCAGTGTGGAGTTTTAGGCTAACCGACTGGCAAGCATGTTAGCCTTGTCGGTTGCTGAGGAGACAACCTCGTGATTGTTGGTTATTGGGGGAATTGTTGATTGCCCATTATTTACTACACTGTTGTAGATTTTCCAGAAGTCTCGAGTTCCTAGTTTTTGTGCTTCGATACGCTTTTTAGTGGTTTCCGTAAATTCTCTCTTAGCTGTCGCTATTTCTTTCTTAACGTTATTTCTAGCTTCTATATACTTCAGTCTGTTTGAACTGGACTTATGTCGGTTAAACCTACGGTATGCATGCTGCTTTTTAGCAATGGCAGTTGCACAAGTCGACGTAAACCATTGGGGAGAGTGGGGCTTGCTATAAAATTTCCGCATGGGAACATGCGCTTCGATTGCAGTTTTGAACCAGTCAGTGGTCTCGTTTGCACATTGTTCAGCAGGGAGAGAGAAAATATTTTTCCATGGAGCATCTCTAATTAGGTCCCTGATGGCTTCCCAGTCAGCCTTATTATAATATCTCGTTGTTTTGAGCACTGGCTCTTCAGTTTTGGCTCTAGAGCTTAGGGCGATTTCAACCATTATCACTGCATGATCAGCGTTCCCGAGTGGGCTGTGGGCCTTCGTTATGCAGTCATCGGGAACTGTGGTCAAAAACAGATCTAGAAGTGATGCGTGTTGTTCTTCCTGGTCAGGGAAACGGGTTGGAAACGTAACAATTTGTGATAGGGAGTGAGATATAGTGAAGCTATGGGTTGTGCTGCCCGCTGCATCTGTGTGAGTAGAGAATCCAAGCCAGTTTTTGTGGTGGACATTAAAGTCACCAAATACATGTATTTGTGCGCTAGTGTTGAGGGACAATGCCGTGTCTATGCTGTCAAATACTCTTTTTATTATGGAGCAGTCCTGAGTCGAGGGAGAGCGGTAGAGAAAATAATAGTAGCTAATATTGTGCTGCATGTTTAGTCTAAAGCACATAAAGGCTTGATCATCTGTTTCTAGGTTTGTTTCTCTAGTCAAGGGAAGGGTATTACGAATGTAAACTCCAAGTCCGTGCATATGTCTGTCAGAGTCCTTACGGCAGAGTGGGAGATATCCAGGCATGTTAAAGTGGTAGGAGGGAATGGAGGAGTGTAGATTAGTCTCACTTAGTGCTAAGATATCCGGGGTATTTTTTAAGAGAAATGCTTCAACATCAGCTAAGTTAGTTCTAAGCCCACGGATATTTGTGAATGAGAGCCTCAAGGGAGGAGGCAAGTTAAATTTGTTTGTCCCTAATCCTGGTTTAAGCTTATTTTTAGATTGTTCTGTCGTCATATTTTTTTTAAGAGTTTCGGTAAGGGGGAGCTAAACAAGAGGTTATGCAGAGCTTCAGACATGCATCACAAGTAGACCATCAGCTGACCTTTCTCCAATTAGGATTATGGCCTCAGGAAAGCCCACCGGGGATGAGTGCAGGGTCCCTTTCCATGCGCGTCATGGCACTACAAACAACCCGATATTACTCAACTGTTGATGGAGCAGCCGCTCTAAGCGCTACCAAAGAGTTAGGGCTCCTGTACTACCAGTCGGAAACATCAGCCAGGAACTGTCAATCCGGTACCCTCAACCCATTAGAAGAAGGTCAACCCAATCTAATTGCTCAGGCATATCTTATAAGCACTCCCAAATGTTCAGTTTTAGGGGTGGGGCGTGCTGGGAATGGGGAAAAACAGCGTTCGTTGCCCTAGCCAGGAAACAAGATCTACCGCTGGGTGCTTCTGTCGAATCACCGAGATAGTGTCTCTGCGCTTGACTAATAGGCAAAGAAGGAGTATGGAAGCCGGGCGATAGACAGAGCCTATCTACTCCTTAAGCAATTTAGGTTTGCAAACCAGTGAATTTGTTTGAGTCACCAGCTCTAGGAAGGTTGTCATCCAAGACTGAAGAGGCCTCCATCCCCTTTGGTTTAGTTTCAGAGTTTTCCTTCTCCTAGACGGATTATCTGGGAAGAACTACTGGGTCCGTCAGCCCTGAGAGGGTTTTCTCCGCGCCTAGGTTCTAATCCAGGTATTTCTGCGACCCCGCGTGGTTAGTGTTACTGGGTTAGTTTGTGGGGGATTATAACTCTACTGATTAGTTACACTCCTCAAAGTGATTTAGGGACATGCTATTTACTTGTTAATGGATAAAGGGGGTGGGTGAAGTTCATGCAGTGTAAGCGTCTCTGATTGTAAGAGGGCTTGTTAGGGAGGAGATAATGTGATTTTATTCTTACCCTTTTTTATTTTATTTATGTTAGCTTAGGTCTAGGATAATGTTACAGTATGAGTAGGTATTAAGAATTGAGCTACGAGTTGTGCCCGAGCTATTTTAGATGCTAGGAGGGTTAAGATGTAAGTGCAATATAGTATGGATAAGACAGCAAGTTTTGAGTCATGCGTAATTAGGTGAATAGATATATGGGCAGGTTTTCAGTAGGTGCGAATAGAGTTGAAGTTGTAGGTATTTTCTAGTAAGAGTCATGGGGCATTTTGCATAACAAGGAGTGTCGTTTCAATAACGTATTAATCGTTGCAAAACTCGAGGAGACAGTTGTGTAGTGTTTTGCGTTGTATTCAACATAACATGGTCACAGAGATGCATAGGGTCATCAACACTTGCTAATAAAAAAAATCTTTTTTAAAATTGCTTCCCTCTCCCTTTTGCAAATGGCCATTCAACAATCCAAACATTGCAGTTGCTTTGAACTAAGTTCACATCTCAATCATAAAAATTTACCTTGAGGAAATCTTTCAAATAATGGCTTCTTTGCCTGTGGGCAAATTGACAGCCGCATGGGTTACATCGGGGAACTGAGTAGAAGAGTGGTTGCCCCAAATAATGACATTTTTCACATCCTGGGCACCAACACCACATCGGGCAGCAATCTGAAACAAAAGATTTTTCCAGATTTAAATATTGCAAAGAAAAAATAGAAAGTATTAATAATTAGAGTCAGGACTTACATTGATAAGAGGAATTATCAATACTTGAGTTTGAAGACAAAAAAATGATTATGCGTAATTTCTAACAAATTCATTCAAGTAATAGTAATGTAAGTTGCGTAAGTATTTATATATTCCGTCTTTAAGTGTTTATTTATGCAATCTTGTAAGTTGCGTATTTAAGCATTTATATGTACACTATTTTGTGTGTGTGTTTGTGTGTGTTCATATAAACACAGTCGTGCAGGTTTCATATGTAAGTTTTTCCAGATAAAATGTGTATATATACAGTCTTGTATGTTGCGTATTTAAGCATTTATATATACACTATTTTGTGTGTGTGTGTTTGTGTGTGTTCATATAAACACAGTCGTGCAGGTTGCATATGTAAGGTTTTTCCAGATAAAATGTGTATATATACAGTCTTGTATGTTGCGTATTTAAGCATTTATATATACACTATTTTGTGTGTGTGTGTTTGTGTGTGTTCATATAAACACAGTCGTGCAGGTTGCATATGTAAGGTTTTTCCAGATAAAATGTGTATATATACAGTCTTGTATGTTGCGTATTTAAGCATTTATATATACACTATTTTGTGTGTGTGTGTTTGTGTGTGTTCATATAAACAGTCGTGCAGGTTGCATATGTAAGTTTTTCCAGATAAAATGTGTATATATACAGTCTTGTATGTTGCGTATTTAAGCATTTATATATACACTATTTTGTGTGTGTGTTTGTGTGTGTTCATATAAACACAGTCGTGCAAGTTGCATATGTAAGTTTTTCCAGATAAAATGTGTATATATACAGTCTTGTATGTTGCGTATGCAAGTGTTTTTCCATAATTCCACGTATGTCTGCACTGGCGATTGTATATCCGTTATCGTTATTAAAGACCCTGTCGCCAAGACAAAAGATTATCAAATAACGGTAAAGGATGTCTGCCTGATCATCTAAAAACCGGTCGGATACAAACACGGACGTTAATCGAACGTTTTCGCCGCCGGATTTCTTGTCAAGGAGGAAAAGAACGAACAAGTTAGTCATGTGCTAACTATGTCTGAATGGAATTTAAAGTGAGTTTTCTGCTCAAATTGACTTAGCGGTTCTTTCAGCACACCCAGGGCGCTGATTTGATTCCAACACCACGCAACAAGTCAATCAGACACGACTTTGCGATAAGACTAGGCATTTTTATAATAGCATTTGTCGCAGATCGACCCTTCCATCTGCGCATCATACGCTAGATTTAAATAGTAATAGACATATGTGTTGCTCGCTGGGTCCAAAATGTAATTATTATGATGATAATTACTGGTGGTGTTCTCTGGAATCTGGGTTTCAATTACTTTCGGTTCTTTCGATAACTATGGAAAATATAATATAATATAAATGTGGCATCATAAAAACAACTTATCTTTAATTTTTCGCTGACAACGGCCATTGTTCTTCTTTAGGATTTTGGTGACAATTAACCTCCCCAGTACTCTCTACACTTTTGCAAAAGCGCCCTGTCGGTGGGGCATTAGAATACACCGACTGCCTCCCTGCAGAGGGTAAAAGTCTCTCAATGGGGGTCCTGGATATAAGCTTAAACTATATCCAGTGGTGAGGCCCCAGCTTGCGGGCTTTGGGGAGTGTGGAGCCACCCTTAATTACCATTGCTCCCAGGTACACTCTGACCCGGAGTGGTAGTACCTGTTAGGGTTTCAACTATGGAAACCGACTTGAAAACAACAAATATATTCTATTAAAAATTTTTTCTTCAAAATCTTTGGATTCGGCATTAAATAACCCGAAAAGGGTTGATATGCCGTAAAACAAAAACAACCAACCAACCAACTCTTGCAAAAGAGATCCGATTACTTCTCTTCTCCCGTCAGTCTTTCTATCTTTCATTAGCATTCACAATTATATTGTGTGCTATCTTCTTTAAAGCAGTGGGCACAATATATAATATCCAGGGCAACTAAACGATAATGGCGAAATTTGAAATTTTAAAGATTGAATTTAAAGGCAAAATAATGGTCTCTACCAATTTGTTATATCACAGCAATGAATATATCCAAAATATGTTTGGCTAAAAATAACACTCTGGAGAGTAAATTCCGAGGTATTTTAAAATAAATTCTGCGTTAACAATCATAAATATGAGTTATTTACCTTGTTTTTAGCCTAACTGAATTACCTCCCTTATTACTATGTCACGTATTTTCATAGAAATATGGCGATGTTTTTTATGATGAAGATAAATAATCGTGTTTTTCTAATATAAATGATGCCGTGAAATTTAAGTAACACTGACATGTCAATTAAGTAGATATCTTAGTTTTTAGTCGAAATTGACACAAAAGGCAGTACAGACCATTGCTTTTTTAATCGATTTTTTCATTTTCAAGATTTCGCTGTGTAGTTACTCCTAACCTTCTAAGGAATTTCAGTTCCCTTGGTTTTAAGTTGGTTTTGGGCATGTCATTGGCACTGGTAGGCTGATAAATAAACACTCCTCATAGAAGTTTATGGCTTTTATGACATTTACGATGCAGAAAGATACACTCCTGTAAATTACATGTAAAAATAAATCAGTATTTTTATGAATGATTGCAGATACATTATAAAATATTAGAAAGTGATCGAAACTGAGAGGGGTCGATAATACATAGAACGCCGAGGGAGGTAGGTGATTGTTCAGTTAATTACAAATTACGCCAATTATGGGATATGTTTCTCTAACATTTACCCAATCATCAATCTAAGGAATTTATTCTGTTTTATTAAACTGTTTTATTACGAGAGGCGTTCCAGAAGTAATGTCTCCTATTGTTTATTTCGCCTGAAGGTTGTAAATTTTATTGTTATGCTGACTGAATTTATGCATTCATGATTTGAATGTTTAATCTCTCTGTTGCGCACATTGATGATGTTGATGATATATTAATGTAAGATTCTAAAAAGGCAACCCTTGTCATGGACGTGCGTCAGAAGCATAGATGCGTCATTGAATTTATGGCAACTACGCATTGAGCATAATGACCACTATGTTGAAAAATAAATTCTGCAGCACAAATGTCTCTCGTCTAATGGTACCGTTCCCGTCTTGGCAGTTCTTATACTTTTTTATTTAAAAATATTGGAGGCTTTACTCTTTCATGAACTTTCATAAATTCCGTTTCGTGCACCATGTACAGCCACTGTTCATCGCTGGCAAAAGTGCATTGGGAAAACTTGCAGGACATAAATGCATAATTTCAGTCATCATAATAATACAGTTTTCAGTCGCCTTTGGTTTATTAGAGCGCAATAAAAATAGAAGGTATTACTTTTGGAATGTCATTCGTAATTGATTGTTATTTTTTAAAAGAAATTTGCGAGAAAGTCAAGGCGTTCCCGCAGCAATTACTACGGATTCCATAGAAATTGTTGTACATACCATAGCAAATATATAAACAACGAAAAACAAAAAAAGAAAACCAAAGAAAAACAGAAAACAGTTCTTTTAAAGAACAAGTTCTAAGCTTAACAGGCCAAATAAACACAGAAAAATCTTTTATTTTCAAATGGTCACAAGATCGATAATCTAAAAAAGCCAATAACGGTTTCTGTGATCGATAATTCATAGTATAAACATTATTAAGAAATCAAAGAAATCTTCGATTGAAATTACAATTTTACATTTACCGATATTCATCCATTAATACACCATTCATCGATGAAGAAAGATATTTTCTCTTATCTCTTTCAAGCGATTTTAGGAAAATATTGTTTTCATGTGATTTACTGAACTAAAGAAAACCAAAGCTCCGTCTAAAAAAAAACATAAATTTCACACTAGCTTGAACTTCCGGTGTTAAATAGAGAAACATACACAAGTAGTGTTCTACTCCTCCTAATTTTTATTTTTCATATCATATCTTGCTATCGCCAACTTAGCACCTACATACTCCGACTTCTAAAATGTTTATGATTACAAAAAAGAATTCAATTATATAAAGATGAAAAAAAAAAGAAACACTAAAGACTAAAATTATTAAATAGAAATAGACTTAGCACTTGCATAAGCCAATTTCTCAAAAGTCTTCAATTATAAAACAGAATTTTACTATATAAGGATGGAAAAAAAAGCTTAACTAAAATTTTAAAATAGAAAACGGGGATCCTCAGCTGCTTACCATGTAGCCGTTTCGGAGATTTAAAAACAGGACAGCTCTTAAGTACATGGCTCTCCAGTGGATAATAGCACTTCCCCAATAAGAAAATGTAGAATAATACGGTTACTATTTATACTGATATATAAAAATAAAAAATAAACTATTAATAATATACATAAGTAAATTTAACAATATTATATGATCCATTCTGCGACATGTTTCCTAGTATATAAATGCTATGAGAATAAAAATGCATAAAAGATTAAGTACATTGGATACCAGAAAGGACATTAGATAAGAGGAAGGAAACCTAGCCATGCATATCTAAAAACCCAATATATAATCTAAAGAAGCTTCGGGTAAAAAATTAAAAAATAAATGTAAAAATAAAAGTAAAGAATGCAGTTTAAATTCCCGAAAAAAAAAAAGAAACTAAATTGAATCTATTGCAGACTATATAATCCGACCACTAAAAAGTTTATAATTACAAAAGAGAATTCAAATATATAATGATGAAAAAAAAAGAAAAGAAAAAAAGCTTTAACTAAAATTGTTAAATCGAAATAGACTTAATACTTGCTTAATATATGCATTATATATATATATATATATATATATATATATATATATATATATATATATAAATATATATATGCTAGCAGCATTTCAGCCCGACGTTGCCCGGGTGTTTCGATGTGTGTTGAGCAAAAAAAAAAGTGGTAAGTAGGAAGGCAGGCTCTTTGACCCCTTAACATTTATTGTGTTGGGCTCCAATCAAGTTATTAAGTTAGATCCATGTCCAAGGAACCTGTATCTAAAATTTCAAGCGTTTCGACCCAAAATTTGCGGAGGAGTTTGGTAGAGTTCTCAAAGGTCAAATCGTTGAACTTTGACCTCTTAACAGCTAAATTTCTGGCAGAAAACCGATCAAAAAGATTGTTACAAATCTCAATACCCTGTATATCATATCAAATTTCGAGTCTGTAAACTTAAAATTAACAGACTTATTGCGTAGGGAAATTTACACACACAGACACGTTCATATATATATATATATATATATATATATATATATATATATATATATATATATCAATGTTTAAAGCCATAAAACGAATGGAGTTCTTTTGAAAACCATAAAAATAATAGAGTGCTTTTGTATGGCGTCTTAATTTTAGTGCGAGAAATAGCCTAACTATGCAGATATACAGTTAGATTGAATAAAGAACTCAAAACAGCAAATAGTTGGTTCGTGTTTTAATTGCAATCTTTGAATTGATTTAGATCATGCTATAAATAAAGGAAAAATTAATACAAAAACTATCCGCAAACGTAGACGGTCGCGTTTCGATCTCAGCTTGAAGTACTTGCTTGCTTAGCGGTACTTATGAGCTGGAAACAGCGAAACAGTACTGTCTGAGGATAGTTATACAGGATGAGTTACAGTAAACTGATATTTTGGGAGCGGTTCTTGCTCTTCTTGAGTAAATGATATTCCAGAATGGAATAGTTTAGTAAATGCTTTTATGTATATTATAAAATTTTCGTTGAGTATTCGCAGAATTTCGTTTTCTTTAAAAAAACATCCGTATCCCGTGACATGGACATTTTCCCGTGACACTGAAAAGTGAAGTGGAAATTGTCAGTTACTTAAGAGTCATTAAACCTTTATAAATGTTGACTCATATTTAAAAATAAATAAAAAAAATCTTCTAAGCCTATCATATGCATTTCTCCAATTTTATTTTTTTTAAATATCGTTTTCAATTCATGCTGAATGCCATAAAAAACAGAGCTTTTCTTCAATATATAGTTGAGTCGAAATCCACGACAGGTCTGGTATCGGCGTTACTTTGGCTTCCTTCCGTCGTCCTGTCGGACATTAGGCTCCTGCTATCTTAACGCACACATACAGTCATAAACATACAGACATAAGCAATTAGTCATAAGCAATTAGTCATAAGCAATTAGTCATAAGCAATTAGTCATAAGCATACAGTCGTAAGCAATTAGTCATAAGCAATTAGCCATAAGCAATTAGTCATAAGCATACAGTCATAAGCAATTAGTCATAAGCAATTAGTCATAAGCATACAGTCATAAGCAATTAGTCACAAGCAATTAGTCATAAGCATACAGTCATAAGCAATTAGTCATAAGCAATTAGTCATAAGCATACAGTCATAAGCAATTAGTCATAAGCAATTAGTCATAAACATACAGTCATAAGCAATTAGTCATAAGCAATTAGTCATAAGCAATTAGTCATAAACATACAGTAATAAGCAAACATTAACCAACACATAGAAATGCAACTCATTAACTTTACCATCATTGTTTGCTCATCTAAGATCAATATGCATTATTTTCTAAATATATTTCTAATCTTTCTCATTGAACCTTCTTTCTAACATGAAAACAAATGAACATTGAATGTTCTTAATAACTTTTAAGTGACCCCCCCCCCCGACAAAAGGAGGGTGGACCTGAAAATTCATCCTCGTCTGTTCGTCTGTCCGCACTTTTCTAAAAACCTACGCCTTGTAATTTTTTTGAAATTTTGCAGAAACATTAAACATGATATGAGTAAAAAAGTAGCAGAACGGATTTTCCGGGAAAACTCTGTTTGACCCCTAGGGGTGCCTTTCGGGTTAAAATGACTAAAATTGGAACTTTTGTGCTTATTAAAAAATTGATGCCTTAGATTTTTATAAAACGTTCTGAAAAGTTGTAACGTACTGATTTCTATATAATTTTGTTTGTCTATACTTCGCGTTACCTCTTCGGTGTGCCCCAGGGATCTTTTAGAGCTAATAAAACACTCCATTTTTGGGGAGTGTTTTATCATATTTGTCCCAAATATTATGTGTATGTTTATTTAACAGTTTTCCATGGTGCTGAACACAAATTTAAAGATGTTAAGAAATATGCTAAGGCCTTCGGGACTTTTGGAACTAAATGATAAGGGGGTGCGATTGATGGACATTTCTTTTTTTTCCTGGTGCATAACTCAAATTTACATATATTAAGACCTAAAACTGCACCATTTGTTCATTTTCACCAGGATTTGACGTCCCCTGGCAAATGCTGAACTTAGTTAATTTTTATGCCTCGTTCACTGTGCAATCACGCGGGATCATGCATGCTACACTTGTTTTAATCCAGTGCAATTTTTGTAATTGAGTCGAGAAATTTTAAGACCGATGTTAAACGTGTATAATTCACATCCCTTAAATGATCGAGTCTCATTTCTTCGATATCTCAACTTAAGGATCGCCCTCGTTTTACAATAGACTCTAAAATTTTGACAAACATTCTATATTTTTCCTATTGCTGTGAACGTCTATTTTGAACATACATAAAATAGCTTGTTTGTTAATCCTTGCTTTTGAACTCGTTATTTTGGTTGTGTTTATCATATAACATTTCTCTCACTCGCATTTAATTATAAACCTAAATCTTATTTCACTAAAATGTCTGCCTAAAATCGGCTCACTTCAAAAATCTTGTGTCAAAATTGGAACTTCTGCAAAGGATGCGCCACTAATGGTTGGTTGGTTGTTTTGTTTTACGGCATATCAACCATTTTCAGGTTATTTAATGCCAAATCCGAAGATTTTGAAGAATTTTTTTTTTATATAATATATTTGTTTTTTGTTTTTTTTCAAGTCCGTTTCTATTTAACCCATAGTTGGGACCCTAACAGGGACTACCACTCCGGGTCAGAGTGTACCTGGGAGCAATAGCAATTAAAGGGAGGTTCCACACTCCCCAAAGCCCACAAGCTGGGACCTCACCACTGGATATAGTTTAAGCTTATATCCAGGACGAGCACCACTAACAATATGAGCCTATTCGATCTGTGCGTTTACCGCTTGAAATGTGATTAAAAGGAGAAACGCGACAGACAAACTGATCGATGAATTGAGCAATGGAGAAAGCCCCTTCCCGCGATTTGAAGAGTTTTTATTACGTCATTTATTGATCAGCTGTAAAGACACACCAACTAGAAAACCACTTCACTGGCCTGAATAACTACAGCGGTTTTCTAACTGGAAATTCAATAAAGAAGTGTGTGAGAGCGTTTTTTGTGTATGCGTACGTGCGTTTACGTGAGTGTGAGCGTGTTTGCGCGCGTCTGTTGTATGTGTGCGCACACACCCAATCGTGTGTATGTTAATCTGGTGTATCCGGTCGATGCGATTTGCTAACACCGAAAGGTCTGTCCACTACTCGCGTCCACTGATTGGTTCAATTCTATTTGACGTCACCTCAACCTTATTTGCCCGTCATAAACACGGTATTGTTTTCCTTATACACTCGGCTTATTACAACGATGAAAACTTATCCATTTTGTAATACAGAGGTAGAACGTGATTGGGTGACATTGTCATCCTCTACCCCCACTTTGCTTTGTTTCGTTTCAATTATAAATGATTCCGAAACCGGAAGTCCATTTGGCCATACGTAATCAGTCAAATAAAACGCAAATTAGTTACAACATTTAAACATATTGCAAACCATCCATGTCGGCTATTATTATTCGATATTTATCGATATATCAACTATATATCCCATTGTGTTTTACTCGTTTTTTTAGATGTTTATTGGATATCGTATATAATTCATTATAATAAGCGTAAAAAATATTTTACGTGTTTTTTGTTTTTGTTAAATTTACAATAAACGACACCGGTGAGAATACAAAATGTCGGTTATGATGTATACGTTCGGACACGAAAACTGTTGAGACTGATTCAATACTATTCAATAATAATTTCTATCTCATGGCAAGTGCTCATCTGAGCTTCAATATATGATCCTCTTGCCAAAGTTTCACAAAGAGCACTCTTCTAGCTACAACGACTATCAACAATTTCCCTCACTCACTATCTGTGCCAAAATCAAAACACAAATTCCATAAACAAAGTTTATTTCCTAGAACTACCCACAGGTGGAACTCTATTCCACTGCTCTGCTTTTAAGCTGGCTACAATATGGTTGTCTTCAAGACCGATGGAAACAAATTCTTGTTAATTCGCCCGCCTAAGTAATCCATTTGTACCCTATTTCCACCATTATCTATTAATACGCTGTTGTCTCAATGCTTACCGTACGCTCAGTAACCCTCAAGTGGCCCCCGGGCTTTAATAAGTGGTGACATCCATATAAAATAAAGTAATTGTTATTATTTTTTGTTAAAATCTGGAAACAGACGCATGCATAAATATATAAAGAATTTTCGGCAGAATATGGCATAGCCAGAAATATCACTCTATTATATAAAGTGCAAACGTCTGTTCGTGTGAATATATGTATGTATGTGCGTGTGTATATCTTGCTAAAACGTGCGAAATCTAAAGTGTATAAGAATGATTTCAGTACTGTCTTAAAGGACAGAGACTCGAGTGCAAAACGTGTGAGATTTTGAAACAAAATATTTATTTTTTCGACAGTAACGAACGCAGAACCTGATGGGAGCCACGTAAAATACTCTCTTTCTAAACGATTTAAAAATTTGCGCATGCGTGAACCACTTTATCAACGTCATGGCATGGTCATCACCGAATTGATTAGAAGATGTTGTCAAAACTATTGTTTTTTGCGTTCGAGTTCGCACTCAGCTTATGGCGGATGTTTTTTTTTTTTTTTTAATTTTTGACACATTTTTGAGAACGCTTATTTTGGTAAGCTTTTGCATTTAAACAGAGTTAAAAAAAAGTATTTTCGGTTTTGTACCTTGTACTATTTACTTGGAAATTTTTTATTTGCCAGTTAATTAAATTAAAACAAAAATCATTTTTTTGATTTCGAATTTTTTAATCGGCGATTGCTTTAGCTGAGGGTTGAGGTAAAGAGCCGATTACTATTAAATGCCCGAAGATCACAATTATATTTTTTAATCCTAACCGCTTTTTTTTCACTCACATGCGCCTATTTAGCAGAAAACTACAAAACAAACGGCAACAAAGTTAGTATAGTTAGGATCAGCGTTGCATTAGAGGAAGAACATCTTAAATTAAAGATTGAGAGTAAATCGAGCCTAGTTGAGCAAAAGTGAGTTAGTTTTTAACTATTTTATTTAATTTAGAAGAAAAAGACTGATTCCTAAATCTAAACGTAAATTCCATTACGAAAGCTTCTCTCCCAGAACTGCAAGCCTGTGGAACTCTGGCCCGTTGAATTGCTTTCCAACTGGCTACAATATGATCGTCTTTAAATCCAATGTAAATAAAATCTAAATAATCAATTTCTACCTCATTTTCACCACTAACACTTATTAGGTTGATGCAAAAATAATGTCGTTTTTTGACGTTCGACTATATGCATAAAAAAGACATTATTTTTGCACCAACTTAATAATACGCTGTTCTCAGTCACTACCGTACAATCATTAACTCGTTTTCAATTTCACCTGAGCATTTTGTGTTACCAATTTTAGAGAGTTCCGTCAACGTAAGGAATATTTATAAACATATTTTAATGTTTTCCGTTATTTTCTGCTTGATAGATATTCGATTATGGCATGTGTAGTTTATATAAAAATTCATTTAAGTAGGTATCGCCTCAAATTGCGTTTTAATTTCGGTTCGCTGAAATTATTTCAAGTAAAGAGCATTAAAAACTATTTCAAAACAAATCAAAAAAAACATGGACTGAACTTTTATTGACTATGGTAACATTTATTTCTTGTATACTTATTTTTTCGGGTATTCGTTTGTTGGCTTTTCTGCTAAACACTCTTACTAAATAATATCGACGAAATATTGAAAACCAAAGAAAAAAAAACAGTTTTGAAAAATAATTAAGCTTTACTTACATTAGTAAAATAATCCGAAAGAGCAAAATGGAATATTAAAAACAGTAAACACGTAATTACTTTAGTTTTTTAAAGCAAAGAATCTATATAAATATGAATAAGAAGAAAATGGCACCCTTTTCAAGCAGAACAGCGTCGTTTCAGTTTTACAGTATTGAACGGTGTAGTATTGCGCCGTGTGATTCAGGATTGTACTAATGTAATGGAAAGAACACACAGAAAGGGTTGTAATCAACTGAATTCCTTCTTCTACCCTGACAAAAAAGCTTAAACAGATATATAAATAAAAATAAAAAGGTTACGTAAATGTTTTAAAAAAGATACGTAATAACGTGAGCAGGATTTTTCCCTTCTTTTAACACGATAACAAGTAACGTTCTTATTTTTTATTATTTATCTATTTATATATTTTCGAAAGAGTGCCACGTGCAAGTGGATGAGAAAAAAAACAGAGTTATGCAAAATTTGTGTCGAGAATTCTCTAAAGTTCCGACTTTTTTTTGGGGGGGGGCTTTCACTTTAATAAGAACGCGAATTTATGAAGTGAATTTATTCGACACACTATTATTCAACTAAAAAAAATAAATAAAAGCTAACGTGAATTTAGATTAAAGTTAAGGTGTTATTGTGGACCCTCACCCCTTTTAAAAAACCTTGTTAAACTTTGTAAAATATTTACATTCTATGGAGGTCAGGCGCGAACGAACACACGATAATTTTATTATACCATATTTCTTCCAACTGAAACATAATTATCAAAGTATACTTACGCAAATAGATATGAAAAGTCTTTGTTAAAGTTTGTGCCATATTTCCATGGAGTACAGGCGCGAATGCAGACCCCCACAATTTTATTATACCATCCCTATTTAAGTTGAAACATACTTATCAAAGTATTCTTATGTACATCTATATCAAAAACCCTTGTAAACGGTTTTTTTTTTCCATTTTTTATTTCCATGCTTTGAGGGCCAGGCGCGAACGCAGACCCCACAATTTTTATGAACCACCGTTCTGCCAGATCAAACATAACCATTTCAGATCCTCGATACATCTTCTATCATTATATGTATTCAGTTTTTTTTAAAATAGTCAACCATATAGGAGCCTATTCGTGACCAGGCGCACCCCTCACACACACACGCACACACACAGACGGTCAGCTTTATATTATATTATATATATATATATATATATATATATATATATATATATATATATAATTCTTCAGAATAAAATCAACTGGTGTGGAAACCTGTGATTATAAGTTTTACAAGATATTACTTGCAGTAATATTCTATAAGTACTATCCCACCTAAATAAGAATTACTTGATATGCGAGATAGAGCAAATAAATCAAATTGTGATGTGGATTACTCAAAATACAATTTGGATCATTTTACAACACTGCTATCAAAGACATTCACTTCGGATTTTACCATGCAATTTGGATGTGTATTTTTATATCCTTTTCGTTAACTTTCCTTAGTCTATGGTATTTAAATACTTCAACAACTTTTAATTGTGGTTTTCCATGTCTCACTGACTTCAGCAAATAAGGTGTACACCATTATAACTATTTGCTAATATTTCCTCCGCTGAAGAGATGGTAGACATCGAAATCCTATGGGAAAAAGGAGTTATAATATTTCAAATGTATTCTTTGTCTTACATAGTATAATAATAAAATAATCTTTTGATTTGAAATTCAAACATTTCACGTCATAAATTTTTGAATTCATTGAATGACTAAAATTATATATATATATATATATATATATATATATATATATATATATATATATAACACATAAGCCTGAAGAATCCTAGATTGGATGAAACGCGGAATATTCAGTGTAGCTTAATCGCCAAATACATTTTATAACTTACTAACTAGCTCTACCTACGTATTGAGCACTTTTAAAGTAAATACTTAAAGTTTACGCATAAATCTATACTTTCGTATATAAAGTATATAAATTTATGTGAGTAACTTAAGTAGTTACACACACACACACACACACACACACACATATATAGGTGTGTGTGTGTGTTTGTGTGTGTGTGTGTATTCCAAAAGTTTAGAATCGTTCATATTTTTTGACCAATTATTTACAAGTAACATGAACATATATAGAAGACATTGCCAAGCCTGCTGTAAAGAAGGTGAGCTTCGTCTACCGTGTTAGAAAACTACTCACATTTGCAAGTATCATATATGTAGAAAGCCACCATTCGCCCATGCACCGATTATTGTTGCAAAATCTATGCTGGTGCATCAAGCCTCTTCTCATAAACTTAATTGGTCCCGTATTGTCAACCTAACTTTTTTCCCATCGCTGCGATGTTGTATCCTTATGCTTGCTTTACAAGTACTTATACCTTATTTCCACAGCTATCGATTACTAAATTTCTACAGATATCGATTACTAAACTTTTGATCCGATGACTCAATAATCCTTATCTTCGACTTACCTTCAGTATTTATAAGTCAAGTTTATTTTTAAAAAAAATAACGTTATTCGACAAACTCATTACACTGGTGCACCTCACGACGTTAAATATTTTCGACTGACTCGAGAAACAGCAAAATCCCGCCCTTTCACTGCAAGATTTTACTGTAGTAATTTTTTTCTCATTGAAGTGCTAGATTTTGGAATTCCTTTCCTGTTTCTTTCTCTCCAAGCTGTTCTTATATACAGAAGTCTAAATTAATATCGCTGATATGGTAGTGACCCTGTAGGCGTTGCCCCTTACTTCTCACTGACAAAGTGCCTTATTTATGATGAATTCGACAAAATAAGTTCAATTATAAGCAGGGTGAATCTACGCTGCCCAGGATTAAATGGTGATCAACGAATGTTTCATACTCCTATATTTTTATTGTCATCAAAATTGGTGAAATCTCCCATTTTGCAATCAAATCAATTGATTGCATGCTCCATAAACATGGGGTTCCATCACAATGCACCAGGAGCAATCTCACCTCTCGCAGTGAGTTCTCGATACATTGTAGAGAACATACTGTTGATTTTATAACATTATTTTTTATTTATAATGGCGTGAATTAAAGTTAAAAATGAAAAGTTCAAGTATCATGGTTCAATTGTGCTTTAAACAAACGTTCATTTCGAACGTGTTCCTGGGATATCCAGAAAACTCTTGGTGAGTTTATATGTTGAGCCTTTCGGTTTGTATGATAGAAAATCTATATTAGAACACTACCATGTACATAAAGTACCCTCGTGTGAAATTTCCTAAAAATCGGTCTAACCGTTTTCGAGTCCATAAGGAACGAATTCACCCACAAGTGATAGTAACAAATTCCTAATCAACCGCCCCCTTAAGTAAACACTTCACCAAATCTCCACACTAACGTAATGTACTTGTGATAACCCTTATCCTTGAGTGGCTTCCGGGCCTTGATAAGTGGTGATCACTGTGTAAAAAAAAAAAAGAAAGTACAGATAGAGATTCATGGTTAATGTCGTTTCAACAAATATCTGATTATGGTTACATAAATCCAAAATCTTTATAGAAGATTCGGACATAACATTTTACTTGGAAAAACTATCTTTGATCTTAATACAGGTCTTAGTTTTCGATTGCATCATTTCTGAAAGACAACATAGCATAAATATTTTGACCAACAACTTCTTATAGTCCGCACATATAATCAGTGTAACGCTTCATCTTCATTCAACCTGTGTGTGTGGTAAATTCACATTATCATAATAAAAATGGCCGGAGAAGAATATTTAGTACAAAGAATCGTTGACTTTTCTCCCTGCATTGCAAATCCGCATACGTGATCCCTATACGGATCGAATTACCAGAGCTATGAACCGAGGACAATAATCAATTGCCACTCCCGTTGTAAGACCATTCCAGTGGGAAATAGATGACCGATTTATGTGCTTGCGGGAGAATTAAGGACAATAGAGGACTAAAGTGCTAGTTACATGCAAAAACGAGACACTCAGGAGGCGTCAATTTATTCAGTAAGTTTAGAGATGTAAATACAATTTAAAATGTAAGCGTGAATATTTGTGTGCTCATTCACACACACACACACACACACACACACACACACACACACACACGCACACACACATATATATATATATACATATATATATACATATATATATATAAACGAAACGGAGGGCACGCTCAAGTGCTTTTGATTATTTTAATGGTTTTAAGCGATTTTAATCGTCTTCTAATCATCTTTTAATCGTCTTTTCATTTCATCTCGCTACTTTCATTTTTCAATTTCATTTTTTTATTTTTTACTACTTGCCTGAGGATGACCAATGGAGGTCGAAAACTTTCGTGATTATGGGAAATTTATTTTTTCACTCGGAAAAAAACGTTCGGAAAATGCCTTAACGAATCTTGTTTTCCCGACTGCTGGAAAACCGCCTCTGTGGTACCAGTCTTCACGAATTCTGGTGAAAGAACTGACCCACTAAGTTATCGCCCCATTAGCCTCCTCCCGCTTTTCGCCAAAATATTTGAGTCCTTAGTTAATCAAGTCCTAGTCCAGCACCTAACAGCTGCTAAACTCCTGACTGACAAACAATATGGATTCAGGCAAGCCCGTTCAACAGCAGATATCTTAACTGTAGTTTCTGAACGTATATACCGTTCATTGGATAAAACAGGGGAGGGTAGAGCGGCGGCCCTTGATATATCTAAGGCTTTTGACAGGGTATGGCACGATGGTCTTCTAAGGAAAATTAGATCATATGGAATCACTGGAAGAATTCATAACGTAATTAAATCCTTCTTAAGTAATAGAAAAATCAAAGTTGTCCTCGACGGACGTACATCCAAACAACATGACATAAATACGGGAGTGCCTCAGGGGTCTATCCTTGGACCTCTATTGTTCCTGATATTCATAAACGACCTCCCTGATAATATTGTTTCGGAGATGGGTATATTTGCCGATGACACCACTCTCTATAACAGATATTAGGGGAAAACAAATGAACACATATCCAAGAAAATGGCAGAAACACTAGAGGATGACCTCCAATCCGTAGTGGAATGGGGACAAAAATGGTTGGTCACATTCAATGCTGCTAAGACTAAGCTTGTTTCCTTCAATAACTACAAGAAACCTTCTCTACCACCAATAGCAATGGCCAAGAACACATTGCCTGAAAGTACTTCTTTTAAACTCCTCGGCCTAACGTTTACAGGGAATATGAACTGGAATAGATACATTGAGAGCATTGCCAAGGCTGCTGCAAGGAAGGTTGGCTCCCTCTACCGTGCTAGAAAACTACTTACGCCTGCCAGTATCCTATACCTCTATAAGGCAACAATTCGCCCATGTATGGAGTACTGTTGTCACATCTGGGCTGGTGCATCTGCTGCTTGTCTCTCGCTCCTGGACAGGGTTCAAAAAAGAGTCGCCAACCTGATAGGTCCTGAACTGTCATCTAGGCTTCAACCTCTGTCCCATCGACGAGATGTTGCATCCCTCTGCCTGTTCTACAAATACTTTAATGGTGAATGCTCTGACGAACTGCAAACACTTGTACCTCCCCGACGTAACTACCCCCGACAAACCCGACAAGCTACTAAGTCTCATCCCTTTACAGTGGAGATCCCTAGGTGCAAGAAAGCCTTTTACTCCAATAGTTTCTTCCCCAGAACTGCGGGTCTTTGGAACTCCCTTCCGGGATTCTGCTTTCCCAACTGCAATGATATGCAGAAGTTCAAGTGTAATGTTAACAAACATCTTTCTACTCTTCTCCCTTCATAATGACCCCGCAAATTAATTCCCTAATAGTAGCCCCCTACTTCAAAGTGGCACTGTGCCTTGTTTGGGGTGAAAATTGAATAAAAAAAAAAAAAAAAGATATCTGTGCTATTTAATGAAACGTGCATATATATATATATATATATATTGTTATTGTTGTTATTTTTTCAAGCGATGCATGCGATATCGCCTCGGAGCTCATTTTTTTATTTACTTAGAAAGTCGCCCTTTTTAATTTGGACGTATATAACATTTTTATTTATTTTATTATTTTTAAAACAGTAGTCTACGTACACGCGTGTTTCAAGGTTTTTACCTCTCATCAGCGTAGTTTAACTGCCTCTAGGGATCGAACCTCAGACCATGTATACCACAGTCCGGTGCCTTAACCATTAAGCCATAATCCCTAGATTGATTATACTGTTTATTTTTATCGCTTATAAATTTAGATTTTGTTATTGTTGTTATTTTTTCAAGCGATACATACGGTTAATATTGGCGCCGCCTCGGAGCTCATTTTTTTTTTATTTACTTAGAAAGTCGCCCTTTTTAATTTGGACGTATATAACATTTTTATTTATTTTATTATTTTTAAAACAGTAATCTACGTACACGTATATATATATATATATATATATATATATATATATATATATATATATATATATATATATATATATATATATATATATATATATATATATATATATATATACACACACGAATAATTTTAATGTTAAGTAACTGCCGACTGTCAACACGACGGTTCTAGGTTCAATCCTTGGCTTGGGAGAGACGCTAGTCTAGCGGCACTGATGAGTTGTGATACAACGAAACAGGACTGTATGTCGATGACTACAAATATATATATATATATATATATATATATATATATATATATATATACACACGAATAATTTTAATGTTAAGTACTGCCGACTGTCAACACGACGGTTCTAGGTTCAATCCTTGGCTTGGGAGAGACGCTAGTCTAGCGGCACTGATGAGTTGTGATACAACGAAACAGGACTGTATGTCGATGACTACAAATATATATATATATATATATATATATATATATATATATATATATATATTTCCATAATTTTATAAAACATTTTTTATTAGCATTTTATTTCTATTGGCTTTCTCAAGCAAACACAATTTCATGATATTAAAACGTACGAATTATCAATTTTTTATAAGTGCATATAAAAGTTCACTCATAAGACTGAAAAATCTGAAGTGAATATTCATTTATTTTTTTTCGTTTATTTTTTGTATATTATATATTTAATTTCGATATATTTGCTGATTATTATTATTCAGAAAAATATCTGTTTATGCCTAGTTTTTTTATATGTTATTATTGCCTTAAATATTTTTTTTATTTCTGAATTTTAAGCTTTAATATAATATTATTTCTCAATCTAATATATAAACGGTTATATGTGTCTGTCGGTCCGTCTTTCTGTCAGTCTCTCCATATTTGCAAACTCTATCCCCCCCCCCCCGAAACTAAAATTAAAGGCGCTAGGAGCCTCAACGGATTGGATTTTTACGGACCGTTCTTTTATTGGTCTTTAGTTGGTTTACATTGATTTTAAGGGGTCAAAAATTGATCTAAATTGAAAATATCGTTAAATATTTTGTACATTTATCTTAGTTTATCTTTAATTTTTAATCGGTTTATATGCGTATCACGTTGGGTGAATAGTAACGTCACCAATTTTGAATGCCAAAGTCTTAGTTTCGATTCTTATCTGATGGCACCTAAATACATTTTATTTTTTAAATCACAACTCTATAACAATATATACGAAATCTGGACAAATTAAAATAGCATATTTAAGCGTAGTTTACGCCCGTAAAATCAGGCGCCCCCTCGTTAGTATATATATATATATATATATATATATATATATATATATATATATAAAGTTGAATGTCTGTGTATGTGTGTGTGTGTCTGGTCACGAATAGGCTCCTATATGGTTGACTATTTTAAAAAACTGATTACATATAATGATAGAAGATGTATCAAGACACAGGAATGGGTATGTTTGATGTGGCAGAACGGTGGTTCATTAAAATTGTGAGGTCTGCGTTCACGTCTGGCCCACAAAGTATGGAAATAAAAAATTTAAAAATTAAAAAAAAAACGTTTACATGTGTTTTTGATATAGATGTACTTAAGAATACGTTGATAAGTATGTTTTAACTTAAATAGGAATGGTATAATAAAATTGTGGGGTCTGCGTTCGCGCCTCGCCTCCATAGAATGGAAATAGGCACAAACTTTAATAAAGACTTTTCATATCTATCTGCGTAAGTATACTTTGATAATTATGTTTCAGTTTGAAGAAAATCATGGGGTGTTCGTTCGCGCCTGACCTCCATAAAATGTGAATATGTCACAAAGTTTAACAAGGTTTTTTAATACAGATCCACAGAATATTGTGATAAGTGTTTCAGTGTGAAAAGGTATCGTATAATAAATTATGGGGTTTATTTATTTTATTTTTACTTTCATCATATTTTGCTTTGGTTTTGATACCCCCAATTCGAAGCTATCTCTTTACAACCCTCCCTTTTCATAACTTATCATACTTTCCAAAACCAAAGTCCATTTTCTGTAGGCTATTTTTAACCCACTCAACGACGAGTATTTTTGCTAGTATATATATATATATATATATATATATATATATATATATATATATATATATAGTCAAATCATTTTCTCAATTGTGTAATGATATACTATTTTTTTCTGATAATATATGTTTTTTTGTCACAGTGATCACCACTTATTAAGGCCCGGAAGCCACTCAGGGATAAGATTTATTGCAAGTACATTACGTTAGTGTGGAGATTTGATGAAGTGTTTACTTAAGGGGGCGGTTCATTAGGAATTTGTTAACATTGGACTTGGAGACATCCAAGGTGTAGTCCGGTGGGAAGCAGGTAGACGGAACAGAGTTCCACAGGCGTGCAGTTCTAAGAAAGAAGCTTTGTTCATGGAATCCGCGTTTTGATTTAGGCACAGATATAGAGTGGGGGAAATTTTTCACAGTTGATTCAGCTAGACGGGTGTTTTTCGTGAAAGATTGGCAAGGGGGGACCAGAGATTGGAGTTCAGACGAGCATCTGCCATGGAAATAACGATAAAACAAGGATAGGCTCGCAACGTCTCTTCTGTGGGAGAGAGGTTGCAGGGTATAGAAAAGGGCATCCCCCACTAAGCCACGAAGTCTATTTTGTACTCTGTCAAGGCAGGATAGGCTATTTTTAGCAGCTCCTGCCCAGATATGGAAACAGTATTCCATCCTTGGACGTACTTGGCTTTTATATAGATAGAGAATTGCATCAGTAGTGAGATATCTTCTGGAGCGGTAGAAGGATCCCACCATCTTTCCACCGACCTTGGCAACAGACTTGATGTACGTGTTCCATTTCAGATCAGGAGTAAAGGTCAACCCCAGAAACTTGTCAAAACACGGGGCCTCACCCAGACGAGAGCCATCCATCACAATTGATGCCAGATGGGGATCAGAGCGTTGATGATGTAAGGATAGGAGTTTGGTTTTGGATGCATTAAAAATAACCAGCCTCATCTTCCCCCATTGAACCACGCGCTCGTGACAAAAGAATCAGAGATAACTTTGTCATTTACAGCTTTTGATGTGTTGCCGTAGATGGTCGTGTCATCAGCATAGATGTCAACGAATGATTTAAGTATGTGTTTAGGGAGTTCATTAATGTAGATCAGGAAGAGTGTTGGGCCCAGGATTGACCCCTGAGGGACTCCAGCATTTATATTGCAGGCCTCCGATTTTGTCCATCTACCACTACTCTTATGAGCCTATCGGAGAGAAATGATTTAATGATTGAGAAAACATTTCCAGTTATACCGTAGCTGGAAATCTTGTGAAGTAGACCCTTATGCCATACCTTGTCGAATTGTCCTAGAAAGGAAGCCTTTGTCAAGAGATTCACTAATCCTGTGGGATATAACCGTCAGTACATCTGCGGTAGATCTTGCAGAGCGGAAACCCATATTGTGTGTCACCAAGAAGGTTATTCCAGCTGAGGTGGTTGACTATTTCTCTATTTAATATGGATTCCAGCAACTTACTCATAACACACATGAGACTTACTGGTTTGTACTGAGAGGGAGATGACTTATCACCTGAATTCTTAAATACAGGGCAAACTGATGAGATCTTCCAGGGAGTCGGAAAGCACTTCTCCTTAAGGCAGCGCTTAAATAGTTTCGTAAGTATGGGAGCAAGTTCTGGTTGAAGGTTTTTTAACACTATAATTGGGATGCCATCAGGGCCAGTTGCTTTACTGGAATCTAGGTTCTTGATTAGCCTGGCAACCTCATGCACGGATATTTGTATGTTACCTAGCTTGTTCTGTGTTATAGGAGGAAATATGGGGATTTGATGACCTTCGTCGCATAGGGTAGAATAAGCTGCAAAGTTCTTTGCAAATAGTTTGGCCTTGTCTGACGCCGACGAGATGACCTCTGGTCCATTGATAATGGTTGGGATAGAACGCACACTTCTGTTCAGGATCCTATTTGTTATTTGCCAAAACTGGTGGGAACCAAGCCGCTGATCAGCTACCTTGGATTTAACAGACTGGACATATAGCTCTCTTGCATTTTTTGTTACTCTTTTACAGTGGTTGCTGGCAGTCCTGAAAGCAGCTTTAGTCTCAGTGCATCTATTACGTTGGTAGCTATGGAAAAAGTGATTTCTGTGCGCGATAGCAGCAGCACATTCTGGGGAGAACCATGGCTGGCTGTTAAATTTTTGTTGGAATTTTTTAGATGGTATGAATTGTTCTATGCCTACAATTAACCATTCGGTCAGATCTGATACTATAGAGGACACTTTCTTTTTAAACATGGAGTGCAGAGGTAAATCAGATATGAATGTACGGAAGCTATCCCAATCAGCCATTGGAGGTGTATGTTTAGCAAAAAGAAAAAAAAAGAAAAAAGAAAAAAAGTGGTCAATTTTTTAAACTTTGACCCTATGATGAACCCTTAACATTTAAGTTCATTTTAATAATTTACCTGCCGAATTTCCGCAGTAACAAACTGTCACATTTCTTGCGTTAAATACGTCTCACCCAACGCATTCCATTCGCTAATTTATATCTTGCGTTACCTACTTATATAACGCCCAGTACTGTTGCAAGTACACGGAGAATTGCGAAAACCATCGCAAATACTAGTTGACTATCGACAACTACACCAATTGTCGTAAACTCATTGCCACAAAAGCCATCCCAATAATTCCAAACGTCGTTAAAGCTGTCGTAATACATTGCCAATATTAAATCAAATTCTACTTCTTCTTTTCTTTTGTTACATTTCCTTTTCTCTTATTTACTTACTAATACTTGCGGGCGGGGGGGAGGGTGCAACGTTAATACTATAACAATATGATGAGATCACACACACACATACATATATATATATGTTTTTACATGGGGGTCACCACTTATCAAGGCCCGGAGGCCACTCGGGGATAATGGTTATTACGTGTACAGTAATCAATGAGATAGTATTGTAGTAATCATTAGTATTGGAAATTTGATAGAGTGTTATACTTTTTATGGCAGATAATACATAAACAGTAAAACTGAGGCAGAAATACAGGCACAGTAAACCTGACGCTGGTGTTGCAAACTACAATAATACAAAATAAAAAAAAAAAACAGAACAAAAACGAAACAAAAAAACACGAGACTTAGACGAAAGATTTGATCGCTATTATAAGTAGAATAGTTTTTGATAATCAACATGGGTGATTATTGCGCATCCTCCGACTGCTATCCCTTATTATTACTGACAATAGAATTCAAGACTAATTATAGGTGAATTCTCTTAGAAATATTATGATCAGCGCAAACCGAATAATATGCAGCTAAAGAAATTAACATAAACGAAATTAAACGTACACATAAAATAGCTTAATAGGTTTAAGCAGTTTGCTTAAAGCATTGTTTAATGTGTAACAATACAACCGTGTGAGGAATAAAAACAAACTGATGCAACTTAAGAAAACCGTCTATGCACGTTTGAAAAGGAAGACACCTCGAAATATAGCATCACAGACACATCACCTGATTGCATGATTCAAGTAAGAACATCCTACATGTGTTGTGTAGCAGGGGGATCATATTGGTGACATATAACGGGTACATGTAATACAGGGATCATAATACACGAATAACGATGATAATGAGGAAGACATTTATATATGACTGGGATGATTCTTGTAAACACATACGAATACGGCTGGGAGATATTGATACAACCGTTCTTATACACATATAGAGAAGAGGAGATACTTCACTTATGATGATGATGATGATGATGATGATGATGATGATGATGATGATGATGATGATGATGGGGAGGACACATAATACTTGGAACGGTTGTGCAATGTTAGTTATACAAATGACGATAAACACATTTACATTTTCTGTTGTAAGGAATGACGACACGAGACAAACATAGTTGGTTTCTTTATGATTCAATCGACCGATCGGTGATGTCAGGAATTCAAACTTTGATTTACATGGTCTATTTTTCCTCCCCTAGCTTCTAAGGGGCTCTTTTCTTCAACTGACTATCACCGTGTGTGATCTGCTCTAAATATCTGATCCTCATCCACTCTAAGTAACCAAGAACCATCAGATTCCTATATTGAGAAATCTCCTTTGTTTATGACGTCAGAAGTGTGTTTACCAACGTGACTCTATCACGTTATCTACACATGTCCATCCAACACACTTCTCACAAACAAAGAATCCTCAATCTAATTCTAACCCATTTTTAAACAATATATTTTAACTCGCATTGTGCATTCATTTAACTGACATATTTAATATCCATATTTCTAAAAGAATGGACAATCGCTTTTTCTGACATAAACAATATTTAACTATTTCTAATAGAATTAACAATATTTAACTATTTCTAATAGAATTAACAATATTTAACTATTTCTAATAGAATTAACAATATTTAACTATTTCTAATAGAATTAACAATATTTAACTATTTCTAATAGAATTAACAATATTTAACTATTTCTAATAGAATTAACAATATTTAACTATTTCTAATAGAATTAACAATATTTAACTATTTCTAATAGAATTAACAATATTTAACTATTTCTAATAGAATTAACAATATTTAACTATTTCTAATAGAATTAACAATATTTAACTATTTCTAATAGAATTAACAATGGACTGAATTTCTTATATTCTATTTTCCATTATCTTTAACATTTGCCTACAGGGTTCGATTCTAGCCTTATCCTTATATCATTTTCACTTATCTAGTATGTCTTATTACTTGCATGAGAAACGGACAGCCCTTTCATGTAACACATGTAAAATGTTGTATGTATATATATATATATATATATATATATATATATATGTATATATATAAATGCCTATTCAGATACACATGAATCGGATTAATAAAAGTGAACTTGCATAGCTGATTCCACTATTATATCTTAAGTTGTGTCAGTTTTAGTGTATCCTTTACAACTTTGCATTGTTTTTTTTTTTTTTCATATAAACTGCCCAAACAAGTCTATTCAGGAGTCACGGAATTTTTCGTACAAAATGAAGTATTTTCGTTTTCTTGCACGTTCATGTCTTGCGTTTACCTCATGGTTCACGCTCCCGTGTTGACTCGTTAAACTTCGTTTGACATAGGACAACTCATACAAAACAGAGAATAACTATTTTGCAATATCCGTAAATCGCCAAATCAGGCCATTTTTTTTAGCAACAACTAACAGCTAAATGCCAGCGTATATATGTTTCGAAAGGTCAGCAGTTGGTCACGGAGGATCCAGAAATCCATATTTGTTTAGTATTAAAACATAATCTATTCTAATTTTTTGAACACAAGAAGACTGCGACCTGGTGGCGCTTATTTTGTAAATCGATATTTCGTTTACCGAAATAGATTACAACAAAAACTGAAAATATTAAAATATAATATACAATCTTATAGTGAATTTTTGCTAGCTATTTTCGTGTTCAAGGTATTATATAATGCATTGAGGAAGATATCAACTCGTTCGGCCATTAATTCTTGTTCAGTCCCAATTATTTTAAAACGAATGAGTCATGTGTTATAGAGTACCCTCCCTATAAGACATGCCCTTTCCTTGGCCAAGACAGGTATTTTCTGAATAAGATATCAATGTATTTAACAGCAATTTAAATGCAACAATGTCTGACTAGACAGACGACGCGATTAACCCTATTTAAGAGCACCGCATCAAGCATTATCCTTAGTCAGAATATAATGGTCGGAACAAACAGGTTATAATCTAAATTAAATAAGGTACGTATTATATACGTTTGAAGCCAAAACAACGCATTGTTACAAAATAAACAGACATTTATTTTGTTTGAAATTTATATTGAAATTCATAAATATATTTCGAAGGAAAACTTCATCTTCAGTATGTCTTTTTTTGTTTCCTTCGAAATATATTTATGAACTTTAACATAAATTTCAAACAAAATAAATATCTGTTTATTTTGTAACAATGGCTTCAAACAAATATAATACGTATCTTATTTAATTCAAATTCAACCAGCGCTTCTAAGGAACAAAATCTTAAGGTTATAATCTTGTTTGTTTAGACTCTGATATAAGTCTGTTAATATAATATAATGCTTACTAGAGGGAGTTTGAATGCTTAATAGACGTCATCCTCGAGTGTCCGCATTGTGTGTATAAAGAAATGCGTCAGGAAAATTTTATCCATGTATACTTCCCACTACTGAGTACAGCCTGATTTAAAATAAGATAGTATTTGAAATGGCTCCATACTGCTTCATACAAGAAATGATGCAAGGTATAATACAAAAGTATGAGTTTAACAAATTGGAAGTTTCTACTTATAGACAATGGCAATAAGAACTGACCAACCAAATAGAGCCACGTTCTGCTAGTAACCAATCAGAAACCGGAATCGCTCTATAAAAATATTTGATCTTTAGAATTCCTGCACATAATTAGTAATGTCAATATAAGAAACATCTTTGCTCTTTGTCTGCAAACATTTAAAGTTCAAGATATACAAATCAGCTAACAACCGAAAACATTTTTTTTATCTCCAGGACCAGATTAGCTTATTGTTACATTTAGTAACAGCACTTTGCTAGATACTCTATTAGACCGGATAAATTTTGCTTTGAAACTATGACATAGATAATTAGTCAATTGAAGAATCGAAAGTGTACGCGATTTACTACTTTACTAACGCAAAACTATGAAGAAAAGTAAAACTTTATTAAAATACACATATATCTATGTATCTCGTATAGAAATCGAGTATTAGTCACAAGGTAAACCTCTCTTTATTGCTGATATCAAATTCAAGTGAAATGAAAATACGAAAAAATAGAGTGCCGTTCCAATAAGACAGCTTGCATGAAAACAGTTAGTAAGCGTTTTTTTCTCGGTGTAACGCTTTTGCTTAGACAGACATACAGTGTCTCCTTAGCATTGCTAGCACCAGGAAGTTAAACTGCTAGGTTAAGTAAGGAAATTCAACCCCTAAGCCAAATGTAGCCTGCTAACTAAATGTTATAATTTGGAGTTCGTGACCAAGGATCGGCCCCTGGAAACCACCGTGTTATAAATTTGCTCCACGGCCGGGATTTCGCCTGGATTGGTGCATCCAGTGTGTTTTAGAATGAATTAAGCTCCCCATTCATCCCAACTGCTCACCGTCTATGTAATACAATACCATAGGGCTGCTTCTCAACTCACTATAACATGGCTGTTTTTAAGTGCAATGTTAACAAAGTCTTGTTGATCCATCCTCTTAAATGATCTAATGCTGACCAGATTTATAATTTCGTGATGAGCCTCGAAGTGAACGACCACAAGGAAGGTGGAAATTGAAAAGGACAGTGATCTAATATGTAGCGAATTAAAAAGACAGTTCAACGTTTCTGATGAAACATTTTACATTTCAACATTAGCGTCTTTTAAAGACATATAAACTAAGCAAATGGGCTAAGTAAAGGCTGTCGGACATCAAACAAATAAAACGCAAGTGGTAGCCTGCATATCATTGTTTTTTCGCCATCGTACTGTATCCTTATTCAATTGAGTGATGAAATGTGCGTTCTGTACGAAACTTTATACATTTTTAACATTGGTTATCTCATGAGGATGCATTTTCTCACACTGCAAGGTCGTCTAATCCATGTTGAAGCTTTCTGAGCACTCTGATTGAAATTCCATCAGAGCAAGTTGCTTTACTGGAATTAATGTATAAATATATATATTTTACAATAAACATCTGGACTAAGTTTTCTAAAAATCAAGAATACAGAAACAGAGAAACTGGAAATTTGTTCGCCATTTTGATTTACAGGGTGCATAACATAATTGAGGACATTTCTTTTTGTAATTTACATTAAAAATAGACTAAGTAATGATTTTCTTATTTACAGAAAATCCCATGGAAGATATTACTATGATCTGTTGGTTGTTCTTTTTTTAAAAAAATTTTTTTATTACATTTTCACCCCAAACAAGGCAAATTGCCACTTTGGTGTAGGGGGGCTACTATCAGGGGCAACAACTACTGGTGTACTATGTAGGGATTTGGGCTGCAAGATGTCGGTTCATCTTACACTTGAACTTCTGCACGTCAGTACTGTTGGAGAAGCAGGGACCTGGAATGGAATTCCAGAGTCTAGCGGTTCTGGGGAAGAAACTATTAGAGTAAAAAGATCTTTTACATCTAGGGATCTCTACAGTGTGGGGATGGGATTTAGCAGCCTGTCGGGTTTGTCGAGGGTGCTCACGTCGTGGGGGCACAAGTAATTGCAGTTCGTCAGAGCATTCACCACTAAAATACTTGTAGAAAAGGCAGAGGGATGCAACATTTCGTCGATGGGACAGAGGCTGAAGCTTGGAGGCCAGTTCAGGGCCTATCAGGTTTGCGACTCTCTTTTGAACCTTGTCAAGGAGCGAGAGACTAGTAGCAAATACACCAGCCCAGATGTGACAGCAATACTCCATACATGGGCAAATGGTGGCCTTATAGAGGTACAGGATACTTTCGGGTGTTAGTAGTTTTCTAGCACGGTAGAGAGAGCCCACCTTTCTTGCAGCGGCCCTGGCAATGCCTTCAATGTAATTGTTCCAACTTATGTTTCCTGTGAACGTTAGGCCAAGGAATTTGAAAGATGTACTCTCAGATAAAGAGTCGTTGGCCATTGCTATAGGTGATAGAGAGGGTTTCTTGTAATTATTGAATGAAACTAGTTTAGTCTTGGCAGCATTGAACGCGACCAACCACTTTTGTCCCCATTCCACCACAGATTGGAGGTCTTCCTCTAGTGTTTCTGCCATTTCTTTAGAAATGTGTTCATTCGTCTTCCTGTCGTGCCTTCCATAGAGTGTAGTGTCATCAGCATATATACCCATCTCAGAGGCAATTTTGTCCGGGAGGTCATTTATGAATATCAGGAACAATAGAGGTCCAAGGATAGACCACTGGGGCACCCCCGCATTTATATCATATTGTTTAGATGTACGACCGTCGAGGAAAACCTGTATTTTTCTCTTATCCAAGAAGGATTTAATTATGTTTAGTATTCTACCAGTGATACCGTATGATCTAATTTTCCTGAGGAGACCCTCATGACATACCCTGTCAAAAGCCTTAGATATATCTAGAGCTACCGCTCTGCCCTCCCCCGCTTTGTCCAGTGAATGGTATATACGTTCAGAGATCACAGTTAGGATGTCTGCTGTGGAACGGGCTTGTCTAAATTCATATTGTTTGTCAGTCAGAAGTTTAGCATCTGTAAGGTGATGGACTAGAGCATGGTTAATTAAGGTCTCAAATATTTTGGCAAAAAGTGGGAGGAGGCTAATGGGGCGATAATTTGATGGGTCAGTCCTTTCGCCTGAATTCTTGAATATTGGTACCACAGAAGCAGTTTTCCAACAGCCCGGAAAGCAAGCTTCATTAAGGCATTTCTTGTAGAGTTTAGAGAGAACTGGAGCTACTTCGGCTGAGCACTTTTTTAATAGCACAGCTAGGATAAGATCGGGTCCACATGATTTTGAAGTGTCAAGGTTTTTTATGATAGCATGCACCTGAGCAGGGGTGATTTTCAGATCGTCTAGCGTCGCGTCTGTCCGCATAGGAAAGTCAGGTAGAGGGTGGTTCGAAGGGTCCAGTATGGAGTTTGAGGTAAACCGACTGGCAAGCATGTTAGCCTTGTCGGTTGCTGAGGAGACAATCTCGTGATTGTTGGTTAGTGGGGGAATTGTTGATTGCCCATTATTTACTACACTGTTGTAGATTTTCCAGAAGTGTCGAGTGCCTAGTTTTTGTGCTTCGATGCGTTTTCTGGTGGTTTCCGTAAATTTTCTCTTAGCTGTCGCTATTTCTTTCTTAACGTTATTTCTAGCTTCTATATAATTCAGTCTGTTTGAACTGGACTTATGTCGGTTAAACCTACGGTATGCATGCTGCTTTTGAACAATGGCAGTTGCACAAGTCGACGTAAACCATTGGGGAGAGTGGGGCTTACTATAAAATTTCCGCATGGGAACATGCGCTTCGATTGCAGTTTTGAACCAGTCACTGGTCTTGTTTGCACATTGTTCAGCAGGGAGAGAAAAATATTTCTCCATGGGGCATCTCTGATTAGTTCCCTGATGGCTTCCCAGTCAGCCTTTTTATAATATCTCGTTGTTTTGAGCACTGGATCGTCAGTTTTGGGTCTAGAGTTTAGGGCGATTTCAACCATTATCACTGCATGATCAGCGTTCCCGAGTGGGCTGTGGGCCTTCGTTATGCAGTCATCGGGAACTGTGGTCAAAAACAGACCTAGAAGTGATGCGTGTTGTTCTTCCTGCTCAGGGAAACGGGTTGGAAACGTAACAATTTGTGATAGGGAGTGAGATATAGTTAAGCTATGAGTTGTGCTGCCCGCTGCATCTGTGTAAGAAGAGAATCCAAGCCAGTTTTGTGGTGGACATTAAAGTCACCAAATACATGTATTTGTGCGCTAGTGTCGAGAGACAGTGCCGTGTCTATGCTGTCAGAGACTTTGTTTATTATGGTGCAGTCCCGAGTCGAGGGAGAGCGGTAGAGAAAATAATAGTAGCTAATAATGAGTTGCATGTTTAGTCTAAATTGGTTGTTTTTGTTTTACTGGTTGTTTTTGTTTTACTGTATATCAACCCTTTTAAGGGTATTTAATGCCAAATCCAGTGATTTTGAAGAAAAGTTTTTTAATAGAATATGTTTGTTTTTTCAAGTCGGTTTCTATTTAATCCATAATTGGGACTCTAACAGGTACTACCACTCCGGATCAGAGTGGACCTGGGAGCAATAGTAATTAAAGGGTGGCTCCACACTCCCCATCGGATCTAGTGTAAGGTCATATCCCGGACCATATTACTATGGCTAATAAAATAGAAAAGACACGCTTTCATAGTGTCTATAAAAGCAAAACACAGCAATTCAGAGATTTCAAGATTTCTAAAAATCGGTAGTAGTGTTTTCTAGTGTTTTTAGCAGTAAATGGCACGTGTTGCCTCCTCGTTTATTCACCAGATATAAATCCTTTGGATAATTACGTGTCGGGCGTCATTCAAAAAGAAAGTTAATAAGCATCCTCATAACACTAAGTCTTCTCTGATGGAAGCAATAGCCAGGCAATAGAGGACATAAATAGAGAACACCTAATGAAGCTCGCTGTCGCTTTCGAACTGCAGAATAAAACGTATCTGTGTAATATGGATATTCGGAAATTCTGTTTCATTTCGTACATATATAGTTACTATTTGCTAAATACATACGTTTTCCTTTTCTTACAGTATTTGCAATTGATGGGTCTTATGTCTATCTTTACTATGATATAATAGATCTTTGTCTGTGTCTCTGTGTGTCTGTGTATTTGTGTGTCTGTGTGTCTGTGAGTTCGTTTCCCATGGACTCGAAAACAGCTGGGCCAACTTTTATGAAATTTTGCACGAAAGTACTTTATGTTCCAACCAGTGTTCTTAGATAGGTTTCGTGTCGGAATGTTTTCAATAACTATCGATAATCGATAATCGAAATAATCCGATGAAAGAAGGAACAGGCGATTTTAACCAAAGATACAACCTTACACAACCTAACATCACAAGTGTATTTGAGAAGTTTTATTATAACACAAGACGAAAGGCCCGATGTATAAAATCAACAGCACGTTATTTGATATAACAGGGGATCGTCGAAATGAATGTTTCTGTTTAAATCACAATTTCACAATGATTTTTCTTTACTTTGGAATCACCATATATCTAGGCCCGAAGGCGACTGGAGGATACGAGTTTACGAATGTAGTAATCGTTGATGGGTCAAATTGGGTAGAATTTGGTTATTTACGGGAAAGGCTCAACAAAAACTTGTTTACATTGGAGTTGGAGGCTATCATGTTTTATTCAACAAAGAAGCAGGCCAGCGGAACAGTGTTCCACATACGGGTATTTCTGGAGAAGAAGCTTTGTTCATAGAATCGGTGTTTAGAGTTAGGCACAGATAAAGAGTAGGGGAGATTGCATATAGTGGTTGTAGCTAGCCGAGTGTTTTTTGTGAAAATTTGGCAAAGAGCAATCATAAACTGGAATACACTTGCCATGAAAATAACTATAGAACAGAAACAGACTCGCAGCATATCTTCTGTAGGAAAGAGGTTACAAGGAAAAGAAAAGGTCATCACCTACTAGATTATGAAGCCTGCCTTCAACTTTATTACGGCTAGATTACGATCACATGGTGCAATGGAGAATGGCTCTCGTCTTGGGGGGTCCATATTTTGATAAACTTTTTGGTCTGACCTTTACCCCTGATCTGAGATGGAACAAATACACCAACTCCGTTGTCAGGGATGCCAGGAAAATAGTGGGGTCGTTCTTCCGCTCCAGTCCATATCTCGCTGCTAATCCAATTCTCTATCTGTATAAGAGCCAAGTACGTCTAAGGATGGAGCATTGTTGCCACATCTGGGCAGGAGGTGTTAGAACAGTATATCCTCGTTTGACGAGTTCGAAATAGACTTCGTAGCCTAGTGGGGGATCCGCTTTTATCTTCCCTGCAACCTCTTTCCTACGGAAGAGACGTTGTGAGCCTCTCTCTGCTTTATCGTTATTTTCGTGGCAAGTGCTCTTCTGAGCTGCAGTCTATGCCCCCCCCGTCCTGACTTTCGCGAAAAACACTTGTCTATTTAAAACCACTATAAAAAATTTCCCCTATTCTTTGCCTGTGTCTTAACCTAAACGTGAATTCCATAAACAAAGCTTCTACATGCACGCATATGGAACTCTGTTCCGCTGTTCGGCTTTCTAACTGACTATAATATGTTTGTCACATGAACAAATTCATCTTGAGCCGTCCCCTTAAGTAATCCAATTTACCAAATTTCTACTACTAACGATGACTACTACATGTTCCTCTTGACCACTGTACACTCATTAACCTTTATCCGCGAGTTGCCTCCAGGCCTTGATAAGTAGTGACTCAGTTGTAAAAAGAAAACAAGACAATACTCCATTTTATGGCGTAATTGGCTCTTATACAGATAGAGGATAGTGAGATACTTACTAAAAAGCTAGAGTGATCTTGGCAACAGATTTGATAGATGTGTTTCATTACTGATCAGAGGTAAAGGTAAGTCCCAGAGGCTTGTCAAGACATAGAGCTTCCTCAAGACGAGAGCTATTCATTTCAATCGGACGGTGATGGGATTAAGAGCGATTATGATGAAAAAAGGGAAAGTTTGCTTTTAGATGCATGAAACATAGCAAACCACCCTTTTCCCTATAGCACTATGATTTCAAGATCTGAAAAGAGAGAATCAGAAAAATCTTGGTCATTACTCTTTTGAAGTTTTGCCATGGATTTTGGTGTCGGCTGTAGAAATGTTTACGAATGATCTAAGAATATGATTTAAGTACGGCACAATCACGTTGACACACCGGTTCTCACCAGATCAGCGAAATAAGCAATGTTGAGCCTGGCCAGCACCAGATAGGTGACCATGTGGGAAGGCTAGGCGCTGTATGTACCTTATGGGAAGGTTGAGCGTGGGGCCAGCACCCTCACCGCGTAAAAAAAGAACTCAGTCGCTACAAAAGCATCTACAAAGTTGTAGATGGCCTATGATCCTTAAGGGCTCAAGATTATGGATGGAAGAATATGATTTGGGAAATCATTGATTAAGATCAAAGAGGGAGTTGGGCCTAGGATAGAACCTTGAAGGGCGCCAGCGTTAATAATATGCGTTTCTGATTTCTGCCAATCAACGACTACTATTATAAGCCTACCAGAGAGAAAGGATTCCATAGCTGTCGATCTTTTGAAGTAGACTTTTTGTGCCATACTCTATCAAAAGCCTTTGATATGTAAAGAGCTATTGATCTAGAAATGAAGCCCTTGCCGAGAAATTCACTAATCCCGTGAACAGTTTTTTAAACAGTTTATACATCAGCTGTAGATGTCGCAGAACGGAAACTATATTGCGTGTCACTCGACAGGTTCTTTTTTACTGATCACTTCTCTATTTATTACAGATTGTAGCAACTTACTCATGATGCCCAGGAGACTGATTGATCCATGTTGAGATGGAGCTGACTGATCTCCGGAATTTTTAAATAAGGGGAGACTAGGGAAGTTTTCCAGAGTGGAATAGAGGACTCACGTTTGTTCAGGATCCTGCTTGTTATTCGCGAAAACTGGTAAGATCACCTTGTTAGTATGATTATAAAATATTGTAGCAACGTGTTTAACTACATATTCTCAGTATTATTATTATTATTATTATTATTATTATTATTATTATTATTATTATCATTATTATCGTTGTTGTTGTTGTTATTATTATTATTATTATTATTATTATTATTATTATTATTATTATTATTATTATTATTACTATTGGCTTACAAGGAGCTTTCTCACAGGCTATCAAAGTTCTCTCGTTGAAAACAGCCTATAATATTCCCTGGAAGTTGAGTGACAACAAATCTCCCGCGATTTCTAGTACTCTCCACCTCTTTCAAAAACATTTGCAAATAAATTTGCATTATAGCAACAGCTGCTTGTCATTGGTTTCTCGTTGGCACCGGCCATTGGTCTTCACTGGAATTTGAGTGGCAATAAGCCTCCCCAAGATCCCAGATCTCTTCGCACTTGTCCAGCGGAGGTTTAGTTAGTGCTCTGTCCCAGGGTTTTCCTTCCTCCTTCACTCTATTCGCTCTCACTCTTGGGGGGCAGTGATGTGGCAATGGGGGAATTGGTTTGGGTTAGAGAACTTATAGATATGCAGCATCAATGTGTTGCCTCTGCAGCAGTTTGTCTGGCCCGCACTTGTAGCTCATGTGTGTTAGTCTCCACATTCAAGGTGGTGTTTTAATATTTCAGCTTTTTTCATTATTGTTGTCCGTTGTATTTTTCCAGTCATTCCTCTGATTCTAATTTCTACCAGAGGTTTTCGAAATTGTTCCTAGTGGTCATACTATTATAGGTATTATTTTGATTTTCTTCATCAACCATTACTCCTTTCTGCTCCTTGGCTAGCTCTGTGTATTTGCTCCGTTTCTCCTCTTCTTTGATAATCACTCTGTGTCAGTTGGAACAGCAAAGTGTGCGATTTGACAGGACTTTTCTTTCTTGTTAATTACATCCGATCTTCTTGCTTGAGTGGTTTTATAAGTTTGTATGTCCATATTCCATAAGATTTTGTGATTCTCGTTTTCAAGGATTGTTGCCGGGTTAAGTTTGTACCATTTGTCTCTGCGTTTGAGATGCAGTTGTTGGCATAATTCCGAGTGTACTGCTCTTCTCACTTGTTCGTGTCTGTTCTTGTATTCCTTTCGGGCCAGTTTGCTGCATTCTCTTACTATATGATTTACCGTTTCGTCTTTTTATCCAGAGAGTCTGAATTTATTGTTTTCTTGTATTTTGTCGATCTTTATTATTATTATTATTATTATTATTATTATTATTATTATTATTATTATTATTATTATTCTCCACCTGCGTTTGAGTGGAAATAAGCCTTTCCAAGATCCAAGTTCTCTTCACATTTGCCCAACAGAGGTCTGGTCAGTGCTCTTTCCTCGGACTTTCCATCCGCCTTGACATTTCTCGGCTATTTGGCTTCTTCCTCTTCTTCTTCTTCTTCTTCTTCTTCTTCTTATTCTTCTTCTTCTTCATCATCATCATCATCATCATCATCTATCTATATATCTATCTCTCTCCTTCTCTCTCTCTCTCTCTCTCTCTCTCTCTCTATATATATATATATATATATATATATATATATATATATATATATTAGTAGGATAGCGCGTGTATTATTTATTTTGTTACGCTTACACCCGAGAGACTGCCGTTTAATTGTTATGAACTTACATTTATTGTAATGGATAATTTTTCCGAGAATCCTTTATAAGTTTGGGTTTCGATTTCGATCATAGCTGATGGCACTCAAGTCATTTATGTTTTTTATAAGTAATTTTTCCAAGAATTCTTCATAGGTTTCGTTTCGGTTCGATTATAAATGATGGCACTCCAGTAATCTATTTTTTATAAATAATTTTATTAAGAATTCTTCAGAAGTTTTGGTTTTGGTTTGGTCCAAGTTCTCTTCACACCTGTCCAGCGGAGGGGTCTGGTCAATGCTCTCTCCTCGGTCTATCGATCCTCCTTGACCCTTCTCGACCATTTGCCTTCATTCATTTTTAGGGGGACGGTGATTTGGTAATGGGGGGAGGGGGTTGGATAATAACTTATGGATATGCATCTTCAATGTTCTTGGTTCCATATAACGCTTCTTCGTTTTGTCTCTGCAGTTTAGATCGTGCATGTGATTTATGACTATTAGTTTCCACAGTCAAGTGTTTTCCTTAATATTTAACCTGTTTTTATTATTGTTATTTGTTGTTTATTTCGAGCCATTCCTTTGATTCCAATCTCTACCATTCTTTTTTCAAAGTTGTTCAGAATTGTTTCTAGTGCTTCTACTATTATAGGTACTATCTTGATTTTTGTATCATCCTTATCCCTTTCAGCTCTTTGACCAGTTCGGTGTATTTAGTCCATTTCTTCTTTTCTTCGAACAGCAAAGTCTACGATTTGGGAGGACTTTTCTTTCTTGTTAATTATTACGACATCCGGTCTTCTTGCTTGGATGTGTTTATCCGTTTTTATGTCCCTGTCCCATAGAATTTTGTGATTCTTGTTTTTATTTACTGTTGTCGGCTTATGCTTATACCATTTGTCCGAGCGTTCGAGGTGCAGTTTTTGCACAATTTCCAGTGTACTGCCATTCCCGCCTGGTCGTGCCTCTTCCTGAAATCCTTTTGAGTCAGTTTGCTACATTCACTTACTATATAGTTTATCGTTTCGTCTCTTTGTCCACAGAGTCTACATCTTTTGTATTATTATTATTATTATTATTATTATTATTATTATTGGCTCACATGGAGCTTTCACAAAAGTCAACAAACGATCTGATTGGAAACCTGTGGTGTTCTCTGGAAGCTGAGTGACATTATTATTATTATTATTATTATTATTATTATTATGTTAGAAAGAATGTGTAATTGTCTGTTTCTCTCTTTATAAACATTAAACGGTTCAACAGAACAAGAAGCGCAATTGTTACTCAGTTAATGCCATTAATTATTTCAAGTTGAACTTGATAAACCTAGTTGAACGAAAATAAAGTCGAATAGCACATTGGTAATAAAAGTGAACTAAAAATCAAAAGCTTGTACTTGTAACCACAGCAAAAAACAAAACCTACTAATGTAAGGTGAGATAGTATAAGTTTCCCTTCTATGCGAACGCAAATTAATACATAGTGATGTGCACTAGATAAGATGTAGTATATTTATATATTTTTTTAACGTTCTCAATCATTTTTTGATCACGTACCTGACGCCGGTTCATACGAGTCGAAAAAAAACAGCGTGCGTTTATGACGAATTTCATTTCAGATTGGAGCACAACATTAGATTGTTAGCCAACTCGAAAAGTTGATAAGTCAAGTCACCTGTAATATTAAAAAGGATGTCTTCAAGCATGAATGATGACCCCCCATATATATATATATATATATATATATATATATATATATATATATATACAGCTACTTCATTTAATCACATAAATTAATATACGAAATGCTTAAACTTTAAGTATTTACTTCAACAGTGCTCAATACATAGGTGGAGCTAGGTAGTAATTATAAAAAAATATATGGCAATTAAGCTACACAGAATATTTTGCATAAGCCTGCCGAATCCTAGTGTGGATGAAATGCGGATTATTCTGGGTAGCTTAATTGCCATATATATTTTTATAACTTATCGGAAATATCATAAAACACGTTTGTAAAGTTATTGAGTTATTATTCTTCTGAAGAGTCAAGGTGGAAATATTAAAAAATTGACTTAATCATTAAAATGATTGTTTCTACGCTACGAAACAGGTGTTATTAAGAAAGAAATAAACGGTAAGATAAACAACGTGGAATTTTATGCTCTGTAGTTAATATAGATTGAGCCTAATAACTAAAAGGGTTACTATAAATAAAGTAGGAAATATAATTGACTAAGCATATGTTTCTTATATATAGATACAGATATGTGAGTGTGTTTGTGTGAGTGTTACGTTGTTGTAAAGTAAATTATAAACATTTGTGAGCATTATCATAATCAGTAGCTTTAATCGTCATATCGTGAATAATTCGTTTCGTCGTTAACAATTTTACATCCCATTACAACAAGGATGCTTTCTAAAACTTGTGTTTTTTTTTTCTGTCCATCTTCTTAAGTATAAGAAATATAGGTCAATTCTAGGTTTTGTTTTTATCTTGGTTGTCATAATCATTTAGACACGCAATGTAATCATTATTCAAACGTTTTAAGCAGTTCCCTATGGAAATTTGTACAATTAAGCATTCGGAATTCATGAATTTTATATAAATGTAAAAGGTTTCTTCAATTTCAAAAATAATTCATCAGTGAAAAAAATTATCTGGTCATAAACTTATCTGTCTTCGGATTATCTTTCATCATAAATTAAATGTGTTTCCGTTTATTTCTCTTGTATATGGTGATAAAAATATAAGCATACTCTAAAGTTATAGCCATTATTCACTATTTACACTATTCACACTAGGTGCGTTGAAGCAGCTTCACCAAAAGAAGAAGAAGATGTCAAGGGAATATTTCATTTGTAAGCCGTTTCCAGTAGCATGTATACTCTAGCTAGGGACGATGGCAACCTTGTGTGTGTGTGTGTGTGTATTTTTTTAATCTCTTGCAGAGAGAAGTAGAGAGAATACGTAAAAGAAATTATTACATATATCTTAATTACTAACTTTTCTTATCCATGTCGAGGTCATCGTCAGGTAACCGTTTTAACGTATGGTCGAATATTAGAAAATGTAATTTGACTTTTCTCTGCATTGCTTGTATTACTTCCCATCGTTTGTCAAAAAACATTGATAAAACAATTTGGAGAATCGAAAATTGATCTATAATATAAATCTCACCCGCCTGTTTAAATGTATGTATGTATGTATGTATGTATGTATGTATGTATGCCTTAAATTTTCGATATGGATTTTCACGAGATCGGTATCATTTGGAAACACGACCGTAGAGACGAGAAATATCGAAAAATTTGCCAAAAACATTAATTCCGTCATCCTCAACTAGACACTTTCTCTATGGAGGGGGTCGCTTTTTTCGCCGATATTTTCGAAAGTCATCTCCCCTTTTCCATTGACTAGCTTTAATTTATACCTTGGTCACTTCCGGTTTGGCGATGGACGCAACAGCAAAGACGTCACGTTTTTTTTGTCACGTTCTTTTCCTTCTTCGCGGACTCGTAGGTTCAAGTTTGCCTGCCTACTACCACTTTTTTGTTGCTCAACACACACCTCCAAACGCCCGCGCAACGCCAGTCACCCAGGCTTGTTTATTATAAATACCAGATGTTTCCCAAATATTTATCACGTAATACAGAGTGGCCTACTTAAAAGTAGCCCAGAAAAATGTAGTGGAGAGGAGGAACATTCTTTTATTCTTTAAATTACATGTAGCATTGTTAAAATTACATGTACCATTGTTTAAATTACATGTAGCATTGTTTAAATTGCATGTAGCATTGTTAAAATTACGGGTAGTATGGTAACAGATGCCGGAAGTGCTCCTAGTTGACTCTTATGCATTTCTGGGGACGTTGAACAATGTTTGCAGATACTGCCTGTAGATCCTCTCTGGTAATACTCCTGATAGCGTTGGTAATATTCTCCTTTAGTTGGTCTAGATTATAAGGATTATTTGTATAAACTTTTTATTTTAAAGTCTCTGATAGATAAATATCACATGATAACAAGTCCGGTGAATGTGATGGTCATAACTGTTTGCGTTTAGTTCTCTCTTCCATAAACATGTCATGAACTCGTACCAGTAATATGTGAGACGTGTGTCATGTAGGACCATGTTGTTATCTTGTGGTGTCAGTGGGTCGTAAACAGAAAAATTAAAGAGACCATGCAACATTTTGGTGGGCCGCTTGATTTTAAAAAATTGATTAGAGAAAGATTGGAGAGATTGGGTTACTTTTATATGGGCCACACTGTATAACTAAACATTATTACTATAATAAACATTGTTACTATCATAAACAATCTTAATATCATAAACATTGTTACTATCATAAACATTGTTACTATAATAAACATTGTCACTATCATAAACATTGTCACTATCATGAACATTGTTACTATCATGAACATTGTTACTATCATAAACATTGTTACTATCATAAACAATGTTACTATCATAAAAATTGTAACTATCATAAACATTGTTACTATCATAAACATTGTTACTATCATAAACATTGTCACTATCATAAACATTGTAACAATCATAAACATTGTTACTATCATAAATATTGTTACTATCATAAACATTGTAACAATCATAAACATTGTTACTATCATAAACATTGTTACTATCATAAAAATTGTAATTATCATAAACATTGTTACTATCATACACATTGTTACTATTATAAACATTGTTACTATCATAAACATTGTTACTATCATAAACATTGTTACTATCATAAACATTATTACAATCATAAACATTGTTACTATCACAAACATTGTTACTATCATAAACATTGTTACTATCATTAACAATGTCACTATCATAAAGATTGTCACTATCATGAACGTTGTTGCTATCATGAACATTGTTTCTATGATAAACATTGTTACTATCATAAACATTGTTACTATCATGGACGTTGTTACTATAATGGACGTTGTTACTATTATGTATATTGTTGCCATCATAAACATTGTTACTATCATAAACATTGTTACTATCATGAACATTGTTACTATCATGAACATTGTTGCTATCATGAACATTGTCACTATCATAAACATTGTTACTATCATAAACATTTTTACTATCATGAACATTGCTACTATCATGAACATTGTTACTATCATGACCATTGTCATTATCATAAACATTGTCACTATCATAAACATTGTTGCTATCATAAACATTGTTACTATCATAAACATTGTCACTATCATAAACATTATTACTACCATAAACATTGTTACTATCATAAATATTATCACTATCATAAACATTGTTACTATCATGAACATTGTCACTATCATAAACATTGTCACTATCATAAACATTGTCACTATCATGAACATTGTCACTATTATAAACATTGTGGCTTTAATAAACATTGTTAATATTATAAGCATTGTTACAATAATAAACATTGTTACTATCATAAACAATGTTACTCTAATAAACATTGTCACTTTCATAAACATTGTTACTATGATAGAATGTTTACTATCATAAATATTGTCACTAAATTAAACATTTAACTATCATTAACATTGTCACTATCATAAAAATTGTTACTATTATAAAGATTGTTACTATCATAAACATTGTTACTATCGTAAAAATTGTAACTATCATAAACAATGTTAATATCATAAACAATTTTACGATCATAAACATTGTACCTCTCATAAAAATTGTCACTATTATAAACATTGTAACTATCATGAACATTGTCACTATCATAAACAGTGTAAGTATAATAAACATAGTTACTATCATAAATATTGTCACTATATTGAACATTGTAACTAAGACAAACATTGTTACTATCATAAACATTCTTACTATAATAAACATTGTTATTATCATAAACGTTTTCACTATCATGAACATTGTTACTATCATAAAAATTGTTGCTATCATAAACATTGTTAATATCATAGACATTGTCACAATCATAAACATTGTCACTATCATAAACATTGTCGCTATCATAAACATTGTCACATTCATAAACATTGTAACAATCATAAACATTGTTACCATCATAAAAATTGTTACTATCATAAACATTGTCAGTATCATAAACATTATCTCCATCATGAACATAGTTACAATTTTTATGATAGTGACAATCATAAACATTGTTACTATCATAAACGTTGTTACTATCATAAACATTGTCACTATCATAAACAATGTTAATATCATAAAAAATGTCACTATCATAAGCATTGTACCTCTCATAAACATTGTTTCTACCATAAACAGTGTAACTATCATAGACATTGTTACTATCATAAACATTGTTGCTATCATAAACATTGTAACTAGCATAAATATTGTCACTATCATGAACATTGTAACTATCATATACATTGTTACTATCATAAACATTGTTGCTATCATAAACGTTGTCACTATTATAAACATTGTCACTACTATAAACATTGTCACTATCATAAACATTGTCACTATCATAAACATTTTACTATCATAATAATTGTAACTATCATAAAAATTGTTAATATCATAAACATTGTTACTATCATAAGCATTGTTACTATCATAAGCATTGTTACTATAATAAACATTGTCACTATCATAAACATTGTTACTATCAAAAACATTGTCACTATCATAAACATTGTCACTATCATGAACATTGTTACTCTCATAAACATTGTTGTTATCATAAACATTGTTACTTTGATAAACATTATTACTATCATAAACAATGTTACTATAATAAACAGTGTCACTATCATAAACATTGTTACTATCATAGAATGTTTACTATCATAAATATTGTCACTATCATAAACATTGTAAATATCATGAACATTGTTACTATCATAATCACTGTTACTATCATAAGCATTTTTACTATCATAAACATTGTAACTATCATAAACATTGTTACTATCATAAACATTGTCATTATCATAAACATTGTTACTATCATAAACATTGTCACTATCATAAAAATTGTCACTATCATGAACATTGTCATTATCATAAACATTGTCACTCTCATAAACAGTGTTACTATCATAAACATTTTTACTATCATAAACATTGTCACTATCATAAACATTCTTAATATAAACAATTTCACTATCAGAAACATTGTACCTCTCATAAACATTGTCATTACCATAAACATTGAAACTATTATGAACATTGTTGCTATCATAAACATTGTTACTATCATAAATATTGTCACTATCATGAACATTGTTACTATCATAATCATTGTAACTATAATAAACATTGTTAATATCATAAATATTGTTACTATCATAAGCATTGTTACTATCATAAACATTGTCACTATCATAAACATTGTTACTATCTTAAACATTGTCACTATCATAAACATTGTGTCTATTATAAACATTGTTACTATCATAATCAATGTACATATCATAAACATTGTTAATATCATAAATATTGTTACTATCATAAACATTGGTACTATCATAAACATTGTTACTATCATAAACATTGTTACTATCATAAACATAGTTACTATCATAAATATTGTAACTATAATAAACATTGTTACTATCATGAACATTGTTACTATCATGAACATTGTTACTATCATGAACATTGCCACTATCATAAACATAGTTGCTAACTATCAAAAACATTGTAACTGTCATAAACATTTTTACTATCATAAACATTGTTACTATCATAAACATTGTTACTATCATAAAAATTTTCGCTATCATAAACATTTTTACTATCATAATCATTGTAACTATTATAAACATTGTCACTATCATAAACATTGTTACTATCATTAATATTTTCACTATCATAAACATTGTTACTATCATAAACATTGTCACTATCATAAACGTTGTTACTATCATAAACATTGTCACTATCATAATCAATGTTGCTAACTATCATAAACATTGTAACTATCATAAACATTGTTACTATCATAAAAATTGTCCCTTTCATAAACATTGTTACTATCATAATCAATGTTAATATAATAAACATGTTTACTATCATAAACATTGTTACTGTCATAAACATTGTTACTATCATAAACATTGTTACTATCATAGAATTTTTACTATCATAAACATTATCACTATCATAAACATTGTAACTATCATGAATATTGTAACTATCATAAACACTGTTACTATCATAAACATACCGAACATGCTAAAAGCTCAACCCCAGTTTGATTCTTACATATAGAAGTCAATGTTTTATATATGAATATTTGCGATTCATCTTCAGAAAATGATATGCCTAAACATCCGCATTTATTTAATATACATGTACAATACATACTGCATAGCTTTCGTCAGATGGTTTTACTCTATATAACTAAATATAAAAAGTGTTTTATTCATATGTGCTGACGTTTTTAATGAAAATTTCATGATTAAAACGACTGCGTTATCGAATGGTAGGTCCCGTAGGAAACGTAAAAATGTCATTAGGCAGAATGAAAGTTTTGAACTCGGGTCGGTTACATACGGATTTGACGTAATATTAAAAAGAACAAGAAAATCAAGATTTCGAAAAATACTTGAACGTATTAAGGTGTAAAAGTACAATCAACAAAAGATTAGTGTTGTTCAAGGACGCTGCCATCAGGAATCTGATCACAGCTGTTGTAGACCGAGCTGACGCTTAATGATATAAGCAAGAAATTATTTATCGTGTCTCTTGTTTATGCCAAGAGATTCAAAGTTCTTGCAGTAAAGTGTCGACATCTTCCCACATGCAGCGTCTACTATTTCCAAACAGTCACACATTTTATACTGTCCAGTCTGAATGTTGCAACTTCGGTGATCTAACGAGAACGTTGTGTCAACATGCATATACTGTATACGTATACCCGACAGTAAGGTATAATGTAGAAAATATTCTTGGCGGTCAAAATTTGATCATGGTAAATCATGGAGGTTTTTAAATTTCTAAAGCGAAGTAAAATATACATAAAATGAGAATAAATTGCAGAATCTAAAGATTTATTTATTACAACTCATGCCACATACGCCATGGAATCGATAATCGATGTGGCTCAATTGTCTACCAGGGTACGGTAATGTAAGTTTTACTTCCAGTCAATGATATGTAGGGTTAGTTTGGTTATAACACTTCTTTTTTCTTCTCTATCTCTTTCTCACCGTACTAATCAGCATCGTCATTGTTGTTGTTGTTGTTGTTGTTATTCTTCTTCTTCTTCTTCTTCTTCTACTTCTTCTATCCTCATATTTATCCCGTTTATTCGTATTCTTTGTCTTCTCCTTCTTTTTCTTTTTCTTCTTTCTCCTCGTACTAATACATCATTTTTCTCTTATTCCTCAGACTTATCTGTCCTTTTCTTTGCATTGATTTTTTTTTCTTGTTTTTTTTCTGTTTATCTCTTTCTGTTCATACTAATACCAATTCTTCTTTTCCTTTTCCTCCCCGTACTAATCTTTTTTCTTCTTCTTCTTCTTCTTCTTCTTCTTCTTTTTCTTCTCCATACTAATTATTCTCCTGTTCTACTTTTTCTTTCGTATCATACTAATCCTGTTTCTTCTTTATTGGATCCTTGTCTTTTTCCAAAGTTTCAGCCCAGATTATCGACTTCTAAAATTTGCTGATCACATATCTGGCAAGAACTTCCGCAAACCAACGGCATTGAGTCCCAAATGCTTTTCAATCTGGAAACGATTGGGGCCAACGGAAGTTTGCCAAAACATGTGCTGATATCGCATACGTGCAACTGACAGCTTTCCAACTTCTCGGAAATTTCCCTTCCCAAACGTTCTTAAATGATATTGCTTAGTATGGGAAAACGAATATGGAATCTTGAAATACGAAGAATTGGTATTACACTGATGTTTCAAAATGAATTAAATACGTAGAGGAGCTTAAAACTAACTTAATTCCAACTACACAGAGTAGTTGACTGCATACAAGGCACTGTTCTTGAGTGGCTTTAGTCTCTTTTTGAGAGGTTGACAGGACAACCTTGCATGAGCATACTTTAAATACGTACATTTAATCACTGGCTAAATATTCAAAATAATAAACAAAGAATTGGTATTAGTATAAACACGTGTGTGTATGTGTATGTATGCTGCGTTTATTTAAAAATATATTAAAATTTTTTTTTTATAATATTGTACAAATTATTTTGAATAACAAGCTAAATGCTTCAGAGCACATATACTGAATGATTGACCAAAGTAAAGAATCAGTTCACTATTATAAATTATGAAATTTTATTTTAGTCAATGCCTATATATTTTCTTTTACCGTATTACGCACGTTTTTTGCAATACAGTGTTTGTTTTATTATTAATACTAGCAGTTCAGCCCGGTTTTGCTCGGGCCCAATGTACTGTTCATAACGTGCTCTACGTGTAAATATACCTTATGTAATATTTCAAATGTTTAGACCCAAAATTTTTTGAGTAATTTCGTAGAGACCGCAGAGGTCAATTTTGTTTAATTCTGACCCAAATTTTGACCCCTTAAAATTTATTACTTTGGTCTTAAATCAAAATAAAACGTTTAACCCATGTCCAAGTTACCAGCATAAAAAATTTGAAGTGCTTAGACCAAAGATTGGTGGAGAAATTTGGTAGAATCTGCAAAGGTCAACCATTTCAACTTAGACCTCTTGGAAGCCACATTTCGCCCCAAAACTAGTTAAAATACTTGCTGCATGTCTGAATACCCCTTATGCATAAATTTCAAATGTTTAGACCAAAAATTAGTAGTTTGCTAGACACCGTAATGGTCAAATCTTTTGAACTTTGACCCCTTGGCAGCTAAAATTCCCGACCTAAAGCGATTAAAAGGCTTGCCCTATCTCTGAATACACTTAACGTAAAATCCAAATGTTTAGACCAGAAATTGGCTGAGTAACATGGTAGAGACCGCAGGGTCATTTTTTTAAACGTCAGCCCCAATCTTGGCGCCTTAACATTTATTTTTGGGCTCAAATCAAATTAAACAGTTTGATCAAAGTCCCAAGAAACTTACATTTACAATTTCACGTGTTTACACCCAAAATTGGCGGAAGAGTTTGGTAGAGTTTTCAAAGGTAAAATCATTGAGTTCTGACCCAAATTTCTGGCCGAAGACTGATTAAAAAGATTTTCCCAAATCTCAGTACTGCTTATGTCAAATCTGAAATCTGTAGACTGAAAATTGATAGAGTAATTTAGAAGGGAAATGTACACTCAGAGATATTTTCACTTTTATAGATATACTAGAAGTTCAGCCTAGCTTTGCTCGGGCTCTATGTAGTGTTCATAACTTTATGTGCACATGTATATAATAAAAAAAAAACGTGTGAATATGTACGGTAATGCTTTTTTATATAATAGGCTTCCTTAACTACCATAGAGAAAAGTTGGTAGAGACCAAACAGGTTGACCTTTTTTAATTTAACCTCAATTTTAAATTAAAATGTGTGATCCATGTCCAAATAACCTACATCTAAAATTTAAAGTGTTTATACCCAAAATTGGCGGAGGAGTTTTGTAGAGTCTGCAAAGGTAAACTCTGTCAATTTTGACCTCTTGCCAGCCAAAACAGATTAAAAAGCTTGCGACATGTCTGAATACCCTGTTTGTAAAATTTCAAATGTTTAGACATAAAATTGGCTGAATAATTTGCTAAAGATTGCAAAGTTAAATCTTATGAACTTTGACCTCTTGGCAGCCAAACTTCCAGCACAAAAACGATTATAAAGCTTGCCTTATGCCTCAATACACTTTATGTTAAATTTCTAATTTTTATATAAAAAATTGGCTAAGCAATTTGGTAGAGATCGCAGAGGTCAATTTGTTTAAAACTTTTATTTTGGGGGGCTCAAATGAAATAAAAGGTATGATTCATATCCAAGTGACCTATATCTAAAATTTTAAGTGTTTAGACCCAAAATTGGCGGAGGAGTTTTGTAGAGTTCTTAAAGGTCAAATCGTTGAACTTTGACCCCTTACCAGCCAAATTTCTGGCCGTTATTTTGTAGGGAACTGTACGCACACAGACACACACAGACACACACACACACACACACACACACACACAGATATTTTCACTTTTTAAAATATACTAGCAGTTCAGCCCGGTTTTGATCGGGCCCTATGTAGTGTTCATAACTTTATGTGCATATGTATATATAAAAAAGTGTGCATATGCGCGGTAACTCTTGTCTATATAATATGCTTCCTTAACAACTATAAAGAAAAGTTGATAGAGACTGATTTTAAATTTGACCCCATAATTGGCTTAATAAAGACACAATCCGACTAACTATTTGCCATATACGGTATCAGTCATAATTCATACAGAAAAAAAAAAAAAGAAATACTCACCTTAACAACTACATAATCCAAACAAATTACCGAATGAATAAATATGTATAATGTTTTCCCTTTTTAACTATATTTAAACAGAATTTAGAATTACTTTTCCCTGATCGTATATCTAGAGATAAGTGAAAAAAATCACCTCCATTAACCGTTTACATAATTATTGAACCTCTAGAGCGTCTATATTCTTACAAGAACATTAAAAAAAAAACAACGGCCAATTATAATCATATTAAACAGAAATTTGAATTCAAATCTTACAAGAACATTTAAACAACAACGACCAGTTATAAACATTTAAAAAGAATATGAATTACTTCCCCTTGATTAAAAAAATCTGTAGACAAATAAAAACATAGAATTACTTCCGCTGAACATAATTAAATTAATTCAGCTTTGTGCATTTGTATATGAAATCAAAACAAACAAAAAAAAAAAACCCACATAATTTAACAAAAAAATTTAAAAAGAAACAATGGCTAGTTATAATCATATTAAACAGAATTTTGAATTACGTCCCCTTGATCAGAAAATGTATATACAAGTAAAAAAAAAGGAAGGAATTATTTTCCCTGAGCATGTAACGGAATTAATTAATCTTTAGGCGTTTGGATTTAAAATCTAAACAAAAAAGCCACATTACAATTTACAGCCTAGAGAGAGGATTTGTTTTTTCCACTGATGATGGGTTATTACCCGAATGGACCTTTGGAATAAGTACCATCCACAGTTGAAAAAAGTTCAGGTACATAAATAAATATATATAAAAAAAATCATACAAAAATTATTGAATTATTTAATATTTATTTATTTATTTATTTGCTCATAACGACTGTACATTCCTGCATTGTAAGCCTTCAAAAATACCTTTTATATTTTTAAAGATTTTTATAATATCGTCCAAATAATTTGGAATAGCAAGCTAAATGAATTTATATTTCCAGCTCCAAGGCACATATACTGAATAATTTACCAAAGTAAAGAATTTATCCACTATTATAAATTTTGAAATTTTATTTTAGTCCATGCCTATATATTTTCCTCCACCGTATTACGCACGTTTTTGTTTTGTTTTCATTACAGTGTCTGTTTTATTATTTATATTAAATCTTCTCCTAAGAACAGTCAAATAAACAAGCAAAATATTTTTTACTCTAGAAACGTGGGTTGATCCGCATATGATCCACACGCACACACACGCACTGATATATATATATATATATATATATATATATATATATATATATATATATACAGTGATGATCATATTTATTGGCACGATAAAATAAAAGTTAAATTTTGTCTAATAAATTCTAAAAAAGGGATTAAATTAAAGAAAATAACAAAGTATATTATGTATTTTTAACTGGCCTTTCCGATGCAGCAATCGGATTTTAGAAAAAATAAATAACAAAGGAACAACAAACATAATTGCAAAAAACCCTTGTTCAAAATTATTGGCACGATTTATTTAATAATCAATTGTATAGCCTTTGGCCTTGATTACCTTCCTCAGTCGCTTTTCATAGTTTACACCCAAGTTGTTGCACTCTTCAGTAGTAATTTTAGCCCACTCTTCCTGACAATAATCCTCCAATTGAATAAGATTCTTAGGCTTCCTTTGCATTACCCTCAATTTTAATGTTCTCCATAAATTTTCAATTGGATTAAGGTCTGGGCTTTGTGATGGCCACTCCAAAACATTAATATGATTGTCCTCAAGCCATTTCTTAGTCAGTTTAGCACAATGCTTTGGGTCATTATCTTGCATGAACCACCAACGACGACCAAGTGAGAGCTCTTTAGCAGAGTCTTTCAGGTTTTCATCCAATATTTTAACATAATCTTCCTTTTTTATGCTACCTGTGACCTTAACAAGTCGCCCTGGTCCAGAGGCAGCAAAGGATCCCCAAAACATCAAACTGCCTCCACCGTGCTTCACTGTGGGTATGGTGTTCTTAGGCAGGAAAGCTTCGCCAGATTTTCTGTAAATATAAGACACTTTATTATGGCCAAATAACTCTATTTTCGTTTCGTCAGTCCATAGAACACGTTTCCAGAATGCAACATCTTTATCAATATGACGTTTTGCAAAGGCTAGCCTTGCTTTCAGGTGCATAGGCTTCAATAAGGGAGTCTTTCTCGGACGACATGCTTTTAAACCAGCTCTCTTCAAAACTCTACCAACTGTATGTCGAGATACATTCACTTCAGAGGTGCTCTGTTCATCAACAATCTCCCCAACAGAGATCCTTGGGTTTTGTTTTACTTGTCGAACAATTTTCCGTTCATCTTTTGGGGAAAGAATCCTTTTTCTCCCTCTACCCTCTAAACTCATAACGTGGCCTTGCGATTTGAACTTGTTTATTATGGCTCTAACAGTGGATTTGGGAAGGTTTAGCTTCTTTGAAATCTTATCATAGCCCTCCCCATTGGTATGGCATGCTACAACAAGCTTCATGACGTCTTCGCTGTGTTCCTTAGTTTTAACCATGGCGATTGAAAATTATAATTTAGTCACTTATAATAGTTTAAATAAATCGCTATCTAAAAATTATCTGAAAAAAATTATTCACTGAATTAGCGTTAAACAAGCATAATATGGCTATAAAAAAGTTCAGAAAGCACGTAAACCGGAAATTGATTGATATTATACTGATACTAAAAGAAAAACAAAGCCGTGCCAATAATTTTGAACAAGGGTTTTTTGCAATTATGTTTGTTGTTCCTTTGTTATTTATTTTTTCTAAAATCCGATTGCTGCATCGGAAAGGCCAGTTAAAAATACATAATATACTTTGTTATTTTCTTTAATTTAATCCCTTTTTTAGAATTTATTAGACAAAATTTAACTTTTATTTTACCGTGCCAATAAATATGATCATCACTGTATATATATATATATATATATGGGGTCAAAATTCTGTATTTTTACACTGATTTTATCCGCAAAAATAAACGAAATTACAATATTAAGCAGATTGTTTAGTGCTATTTATATTTTTATATTTAATATACAGAAGTTTGGAATATATATATATATATATATATATATATATATATATATATATATATATTCCAAATTTCTGTATATTAAATATAAAAATATAAATAGCACTAAACAATCTGCTTAATATTGTAATTTCGTTTATTTTTGCGGTTAAAATCAGTGTAAAAATAGAGAATTGTGACCCCAGATTAGATTAAAACTCAAAATGTCTGTCATCGAATTTGCGCCTTTGGCAAGTTGGAGAAAGTGTTGTTATTTACATAATCGCAATCTCCTATCTCGCCATCTCATAACAATCAAATGTATGTAACATTATTCTACTGTACAAGAAGGTTTCTTATTCCTTGTGCATCCTATCTTTACATAACAGCCGAATTCGTTCTAATATGTTGACATATCTGAGGAGGGTTGGCCAAGCACAAAACCGACATCAAAATCCAGTGAACGATAACACTTTCTACTCTTTTTTACTTTTTTTTCACAGAAGAGACGTCCTCAGTGTTTCTCGACGCGATTGTTATTTTCATCGAAGGTACTTGGCTGAGCTTCAATCTATAATCCTCTCCCAACAAAAAATCCACAAGATAAACCTGTTTAGGTTTACTGTTCCTTTTTGATCTATACAAATAACTAAACAAAACTTTAGCTTCACGTTTCTTGATTAGAACTTCCCGTATGTGGAACACAATGCCGCAGGGATGGTCCTCAGCTAACTAAAACATTGTCATTGTCAAGTCTTATATAACAAATATTTGTTGAACCCCCTCCTTAAATAATCAAATTCTGCCTAATGCCCACCAAAATTACCAATCATCACGGTGTTTTCTCACTGATCCCCTAGTATTCAGTTAAACCTTATCCTCGTGTGCCTGTTGGGACTTTATTGACAACTTCGTAAACAAAGAAATCTAGAATTAGCGACATTCTTCTCTATTTTTATTTTTATTTTATCAAATTTATTTTTATTCCTGCTGTGGTGTCCACCTTACTGATAGCAACACTTTCTCTTCCTCTATCTTTCTTAAAGGCCCTTTTCATTTATTTTTTTCTGTGGTAACTCAGATTTCATTAGAGCCCCCACGTGGAAAGCCTGTAATCAACGAGCACCCAATTAATTATATTGGATTATGAGGTTGTATTATATACGTGCATTTGTGCACGTATAATCTATATAAATATACGCGTATATGAAACCTTGTAGTCTAGTCGTAAAAATGTTCGTTGTGGGTGGTTAGGTGCGGATTACACATTCAAACAGAGTTCACATAACATGCACAAAGAAGCATTTATAACTTCAGAACACGTTCAATAAACATGACGCAAGCACATAATGGCCGTTTTATAACGGACTACTAACCTTAGGTTGTGGTCACCTTCATCTCTTGGACACTGCAGGAAAGAATTTCACTGTGAAGCAGTAACAACAGGATTTTTTGTGTGTCCTTGTTCGATTATCTAAGTAACTATAGACATATATTTTTCTCATCTCTCCCCCTTGTCTCTCTACTTGTCTATTCATGTATCCACACACACACACACACACACACACACACATACATATATATATATATATATATATATATATATATATATATGTGATTATTTCCACAGTACAGTAACGTTGCAGCACACAAGAGCAATGAATACTAAAAAATCGGAAGTCCACGACTCGAGTTTCACTGTCATATGAGCTCATCAATTTACCACATCCGAACTCGAGATTCGAAACCCGTATCTCTTGAATGCGAGTCGAACACTCCGGCACTTGAGTAAATGCGCAATACACAAGAAAAGCTATTAACTAACACAGATGGATCAAACCACGGCGAATCCCGACTATGTATACTATTTATATTATATCTACTTATACAAATATATATGGAGAGAAAGAGAGAGAGAGAGAGAGAGAGAGAGAGAGAGAATATATATATATATATATATATATATATATATATATATATATATATATATATATATAGAGAGAGAGAGAGAGAGAGAGAGAGAGAGAGAGAGAGGGAGAGAGAGAAATATACAGAGTGGAGGAAAGATGAGAAAATGTTTAAATAATCCCGTAAATATTCCTTCTATTTTATATTTGTTTTATTATTTTGTATGTTGTCTGCATTCAATACACGGGATTTTTATCGGTACCACAGCGGTTGCTTACTATACGACTGTCGCCATATGCAATCCCGTTCTTAAGCAATCAATATATTTTGTATTCTATTCTCATCAAATGAGACGGAAATTAGAAAAAAAGTTTTTTTAAAATTACAAAACGTAATAACGTATTTTATTTTAAATAGACTTCAGCAGCCAATTACACACGAAAACATAACATTGTGAAATAGCAATTCATTCTAGCAAAGAAATTCGAAGAACTTTTACGCTTTATACTTTAGTTGTAGCAAAAAAGTGAAGACGATTGCAACGAATTGCTGCTGTTATCACGAAATGAAATCAGAAACAGTATAAATTACTCCTTACTCGTTTCGGGGTATCTTCACAAATCTATATATACGAGCGGCCAAGTACGAATTACTTCTCTCATATAATTCGCTCATGCCTATGAAACGATTGTCTTAGTTCATCAATGTCTAGTTTAAAAAATTTTTTTTATTACATTTTCACCCCAAACAAGGCACACTGCCACTTTGGTGTAGGGGGCTATATGACAGCAATACTCCATACATGGGCGAATGGTGGCCTTATAGAGGTACAGGATACTTTCAGTTGTAGCTGTCCTAGCCTCACGTCGGATACCGGTAGATATTCTTATGTTACGTGATGGAATAAGGTAATTGTTGATCTGAGATGCACGCATGTCGACCTGAAATCAAATCTTATTTATCTATATAAAAGCCAAGTACGTTCTCTATCTATATAAAAGCCAAGTACGTTTCTCTATCTATATAAAAGCCAAGTACGTCCGAGGATGGAATACTGTTGCCATATCTGGGCAGGAGCTGCTAAAAACAGCCTATCCTGCCTTGACAGAGTACAAAATAGACTTCGTGGCTTAGTGGGGGATGCCCTTTTCTCTACCTTGCAACCTCTCTCCCACAGAAGAGACGCTGCGAGCCTATCCTTGTTTTATCGTTATTTCCATAGCAGGTGCTCGTCTGAACTCCAATCTCTGGTCCTCCCTCGCCAATCTTTCACGAAAAACACCCGTCTAGCTGAATCCACTGTGAAAAATTTCCCCCACTCTATATCTGTGCCTAAATCAAAACACGGATTCCATGAACAAAGCTTCTTTCTTAGAACTGCACGCCTGTGGAACTCTGTTCCGTCCGCCTGCTTCCCACCTGACTACAACTTGCATGTCTTCAAGTCCAACGTTAACAAATTCCTAATGAACCGCTCCCTTAAGTAAACACTTCATCAAATCTCCACACTAACGTAATGTACTTGCAATAACCCTTATCCCTGAGTGGTTTCCGGGCCTTGATAAGTGGTGATCACTGTGTAAAAAAAAAATGAAACAATGATTTCTTTTTACGGTTCATAGGTTTATGGATTTTCTGGAAAACATAAAGTTGATTGCGCATCTATAAGAACAGATCACTATGAGTTATCATACTGTAACATATTACTGTAAAATGTTATCGAGAATTAAATTATGAAAAAGGTGTAGGCTATAGAGAGATAAAATATATATTATCTAAATAGGCCACATGGCTAATATTAAATATGAGTGAATAAACGTTTGTTTTCAAAAGGCTGTTTTTCGCCAAATACTTTATACTAATCAAATATATATATCTTTAATTTTAAGACTGAGATATATTTCCAAATAAAATCCATTTAATTTGTCTAATTATCTCACTCGGTTATCTATGTATTTCTGCCGCCTTCGCACACCATAGCAAGATTAAGTCACCTTTTATATGTGACACATATTGAAACTTACAATAGTGAGCGGTAGGTTAACTAGTTTAATATTCAATTTGCACATGTATGCATAAGGAATTTTAGAATATACAGTTTTCAAAGAAATAGATAAAAATTAAATATTAAATAGATTAGGATGTTTACAAAATATGACAATCGAAACATCAACACACGCCTGCTGATTTCAAACGTCAAAGATGACATAATTGTCTAATATCAGAAGAGTGTAATGCTCTAAAAAACAAAAGAAAAACTTCTTATGTAGTAAAAATTAATCGAAGGAAGTTAGAGAGTTTCTAGAGTGACCGTCGGGCGTCCAATCATGTTACTTACCGGATAATTAGAAGACTCGACTGTGGAAACCGAAGTAAGACAGTTATCAACACTGTAGCCCCAAAAAGATCTCAAAAAGGGACTATCCGGAAACACGACTGCAGGATGTCTTTAATAAGTGTCCAGACTTTTCTATACAGGCATTCAAAATTGTACTAGACCCTAGAAAATTCAATATTTTAATGCTATACCTATTAAGACATGGCTGGCTATTTTTTATGAGTTCAGATTCTAATGACCAGTTACAGCAGGAATTAGAATACGAACGAATAATTGCCACAGCTGATGAATTTCAAAAATGCAATTCGGACGTGACGACACTTTAACAGAATGATATGCAATAAAATTATGTTTTAGACTTGGAAAAAATACGACAGAAACGTATGGAATGCGTCAGACTGCTTTTGAACGACCCTGCATGAATCGAGCATTTATTGGGGAGTAGCATAAGAGATTCAAAGAAAGCAAGGAATCTGTAAGGGATGATGAGGCGTGGAGTAAGTAAAGAAGTTAGAATATCACAGTTGATTGGCAAAATAAAGAATTTCATAGATAAGGAACGCCATGTATCTATAGAGACAGTAAGTGCACTATTTGATGTCAAGGTGGAAACTGCACACACGATTATAGGTGAGGAACTGAAGATGCGGAAAATTTGCACAAAGTTGTTTTCCCAAGGGTACTCAAACAAATCAGAAAGAAAGACGTTGTTATGAAAGCAGGGAGATGGTCGAGCCTATTAATTCACAACCTGCACTTCTTGATACGCTGTTGACCTGCGATGAAAACTGGATCTACTGCTATGACCTAGAGACCAGGAGACAGTTTTCCCATTTGAAGCATGCTGGCTTTTCTAGGCCAAAGACAGCCAAAGAGAGCAAATCAATCCAGAAATCCCTTTTTTGACAACACGGGCATAATCTACACGCACTGAGTTTCCACTGGACAGACAGACTATGCTGAGGTTTTAAGTGAGTTCAGGAGAAAATTCCGTCGGAAGAGGCCAGCGCTTTTCAAAACAGGTCAGTGGCATTTCCAACAGGATACTGCACCAGTCCACAATTCCATCCTTGTCACAAACTGGATGGCAATTGAGACAGTTCCTAATCTTTCCCATAGTTCAAACCTTGCCCTTATGACTTTTGATTATTCCTTAAGCTCAAGGAAAACTTTAGAGGCTGTCATTATGAGACAATTGAAAAGATAAAAGAGGCTGTAACGAGGGTTATTGACTCGCTCACATAAAAGGACTTCCATGAGGCTTTCCAGAAGATGTTGGAACGGTATACGAACTGCATTGTAGCTGGGGAGATTACTTCGAAGTTACATGTGTTTTATCAATAAAAGTGTCCATACGAAAAATGTCTGGAAACTTATTGAAGGCATCTTGTATATCCAGCCTGATGTGCATGGGTTTGAAAACTGAAATAAAATAAGAACTAACAGAATGTGACTCTATGATAATTCGCATGCGTTAATGTTGGAAAGGCCCTTAGTTCGAGACGAGACGAATTAAAGATAAGCGCGGCAACGGAAGAAACCCGACTAGAAGCATATGGATTAGAATCAACGTCAGTTGTAAAGAAGTGTCCTATGTCCTCTTTGTTGAACTCTTTACTGTATATCTTAAACGCATTTCCCTTTTTACACATACAAACTAAATATTGATAACGAGTACGCACGTTCTATGCACAAAATGATTGTGAAGCGTAGGTTGCCCATACATGATAACACACACATTTACACGATATCTTACATATACGTTTGTTTTACTCTCCCAATGATATTGAAGTGCTACAAATTACACATTAGTGATAAGACACGCGTTGATACGAAACTCTTTCATGGACTATGAAGCACGTGCATTTACACATAAATGCAGAACACCAACATTGATGATTACATAACGTATATATGTGAACTTTGGAAATGAGGAATGATCTTCAGTGTTATTTTCACAACGTTTCGGCTGATGTAACTTCGCACTTTATTCAGACGAACTTTGGAATCTTTCTCTTTAACAGAATTCAGAACAATGCTTTATAAAATCCACAGGGGTAGCATGCTCTCAAGTATCTGTGACGTAACGGATATTTGACAATGAAGTCACCACTTATCAAAGCCCGAAAGCCACTCGACGAGAAGGGTTAATAAATGTAAGGTTGTAGTATAATAATCGTTAATAATTTAAATTAGGTACAATTTTATTATTTAAGGGGATGCCCCAACAAGGACTTGTTTAAATTGGATACAAGCTTATGTAGTCGGTTTGCACACAGAACAGCGTAACATTGATCCATAGGCGGGCACTTCTAGAAAAAAAGCTTTGTTCATAAAATATGCGTCTAGATTTATGTACAGATAGAGATTAGGGGAAATAATATATAGTGGTTGTAGCTGGTTGAGTGTTTTTATGGAAGTTCGGATAAAGTACTAAATAAAATTATGATCTAAGTTACAAAGTCTTATGGGAAGAGAAGATTCTGCATTCTGTGGGAGATACTAAGAATACGTTTCCGAATTACTTAGGATTTCCACCGGATCATGGCTGACGGAACAAAAGAATGCTACCCCTGTAGATTAAATAAATTTTTCAGTTCGAAATTTCGTGAAGCTTCCCGAGTTTGGCAGGAAAATACCCAAATTGAATAAGATACACCTTGAAAAAGGTCGGAGAATACACCAACCGAAATGTTATGAGAATAACACTCAAGACGAGTAGTTCGAATAATCGCTCTCTTATATTTTAATATCACCGTGAGCATTTAGAAAAAAATGACTATTTTATCAGGTCTGTTACGTAAATAGTCTCATTTAATGGCGTGTTTTACATGCCATAACACATACGTTAAATAGATAGAAAAATAGTAAGTCTTTACTTATATTAAAATTTTATAATATAAAATTAAAGATTTATTTCATTTACGTGAATATAGGGCTTTTATAGATATATAAAAATTGAGTTATTGTGTACGGAAATGTACACAGACAGACAGACAATTTCACTTATATATATATATATTGTGTGTGTGTGTGTGTGTGTCCAGTGTGTACGTGTATATAGATTAAGGTATATGGAATACGATTTCTATATAATACACATTGGTAATTAGCAATAGTACAATGAATCTTTAATAAGTAATTCATTTAGGCAACAATTAGAAAAATTGTCCTGGATTATACTGAATTTTCATTTGACTTGCTTTTGCGAGAATCAGTAACATTGTGAATATGTTCATCCTACATCATTAGTCGTTACAAACCTTTTAAAAAAATCAGCTCAACTTGAGGGCACTTGGTTCAAGAACAAGCTAGATCAGTTACGTGGAATTTCTGTAAAAACTTTGCATGAAAAGATTAATGTAAATGATATCATCTTTGGTAAAATATTATTATGATTCTAATCCAAAAATCAAAAGTAATTAACTTTTATTTTTATTAAAAAACACTTACTACTTTTAAAATAACGGCATAATTTTCAAAGTGAAATATTATTTCTCTATCGAGATATAAAAATGCAATTATCAACTTGTATTTCTAAACAGCAAACTATTAAACGATTATTATACGAAAGACTGAAACAATTGAAACTTTGCTAAACACTAAACATCCTAAGCTGAAGATCGAGAGTAAAATTATGGAAAGAAGTAGTAGACTGTAGTTGCACCATCCTTTGTGGTGTCAGTAATGGTCAGTGAAAGCAGTCAGAGGAGTGTGGAAGATTGGCTGTGAGAACCGGGAGGGGGCTGAGTGTGTAACCCCCCTCCACTTAGGTGGTTGACTTTAAAGTAATGCTAACCTCAACAGTATCCTTGCATGTGACCTTGTGGTCGCGAGTTGTCATCTGGTCACAATTTATCTCCACAGAAGAACCCAACCAGGGCAGAGTAACTGGGGTCCTTCCCGGTTCGACCTGGAGCTCTAAAGACGATACGCTATTCGGATCCTGTGCGTCCGATATGAAGAGTCGCTTCCGAACGAAGGCAGAGATGTACGCCGCGATGTCCATTACATTTGTTTATTGTACAAAATTATAATGAATGATTAGGGGTTCGACTTCAAGGACATATGTACACGCCCCGTCAACAGCGATCAGATCCGGCTTTAGATAGTTTCTCGACATTGCCACACGAGGTTTACGGTAAACTTCGAAGCCCCTCTGGCAAAGGAACTTATACGAGTGGAAACCCTGGCAATCTATATTTTAATGCGATATAAAATATCAGTTATCTCAGCGGATGTCCTCTTGGTGTTAATCATAGAATTAACGCAAAACGCATAGATTTGTACTTACAAAATGAGTCAGTAAAATTAAACACAAATGTAAGTACACACTTAATATAACAATTAACCACACGGTTCCCACTAAAACCATAACAAAAAATACATCATGAACTCGATACCTACCCATAAAGATGTCTCCCATTTTTCTGTATAACAAAACGGATCTGTGAAAAATGTATCGAAATTTTAACATGCTAAAGAGGTTCTTGACAGGAAGAATAAATATTTGAATCTTGAAATGAAACTATACTACTATTCTATATATATATATATATATATATATATATATATATATATATATATATATATATATAATGTTGAAAAGAAAGGATTTTTTAATTTGATTAAAATGAGGTACTTTAAAAAAGTGTTCGTTATATAACTTTTATATCTTTTTAAAGCATGTTTTTCGCTCTATCTAATCGTTTAAAATACAGTCGTTTTAAAACAATTACATTTTCTTTTCAGAACGTTGAATATCCGATGAAAAATAGTAAATTCGCACAATTTTCTCATTTCAATTCAAGCTAGGCCGAAAAGCTGTTAAAACAGCTCGCGATATCAACGAAGCGTTTGTTCCAGAAACCACTACTGAACGCACAGCACAATGGCGATTTAAGCAATTTCCTGGCGGTAGCAAAAGTTTTGATGACGATGAACGTAGTGCTCGGCCATCGGATGTTGAAAACGATAAATTAAGAGTCTTAGTCGAAGCCAATTCACACAAAACTGGCCGAGAATTAGACGTAACGTATACGACGATCTCTAACCATTAAGAGAGAGATTGAAAAGACACAACTCTTGATAAATAGATACCTTACAAATTGGACAACAACCAAAAGAAACGCCGTTTTTTACGCAACAGGAGCGACCCGTTTCTCGACTGGGTTTTGACTTGCGATTAAAAGTGGGTGCTTTACAACATGCTTAGCTCAGTGCTTAAACGCCAACGAAGTTCTATGACACGTCCCAAAGCCAGAGTTGCATCAAAAGAAGGTCATACTGATTGTTTAGTGATCTGCGACCGGTCTAATATATTACGTTTTTCGCGAATGCACGCGAAACCATTACGGCAAAATACTGTCGACAAATGAATGAAATGCACCACAAACTTCGACAATAACACCCAGCATTAGTCAACAGAAGAGGACTAATTAAACCGACACTGCAGAAGTTGAATGAATTGGGCTACGAAACTTTGCGTAATCCACCATAGTCTCTAGACCTCTCACTTACTGACGACGAGGTTTTCAAGCATCTCGTCAACTTTTTGTGCGTGAAATGCTTTAAAAATCCAAACTATGTCAGCGACTTCATCTTCCCCAGAATGCAAGAATTTTACATTTGCATTCAAACGTTAATAATCGCTAGAACTTTTTTGTAAATCTGATATATATATATATATATATATATATATATATATATATATATACACACGTGTGTGCAAGAGTGTGTGTGTGTGTGTGTATGTATGAGGTTTTATAAAGTTATATATTTTAAGGTATTACCGCTTGGAATATCGCTCAAATTATTTCAGCTAACAAGCTCAATTAAGTTATGTTTCCAGCTTCAGAGAAAACATACTTGCTGGTTCATTACAATCATGATATTTTATTTATTTATTTTTCATTTCTCATACATTGTTTTTCTTTTCCAGATAACACATGTTTTGTTATGGGTTGTGAAACATGTCTAACGTGGAAATGAAAAACATGCATTTATCGAAACAAAAAATATCTAAATATATATAATTGTGGACTGATTGTTTGCTTATTCATTAGTAGGCAGCTAACTAGTACATAAACACACACGCATATCTATCTATCTATCTATCTATCTATCTATCTATCTATCTATCTATCTATCTATCTATCTCTCTCTCTCTCTCTCTCTCTCTCTCTATATATATATATATATATATATATATATATATATATATATATCTACACTAGAAGTTCAGCCCAGCTTTGTCTCGGGCCCTATGTACTGTTAATAACTTTATGTGCATATATATATATATATATATATATATATATATATATATATATGTAAATATATATATATATATATATATATGTATATTAGGCACCGCCAAAAATGGCCGAAAAATCAAGTTGTTGTTGTTTTTTAAAACGAAATTACATTTATTAAAATCCATTATTTCTGAGTAACTTTTTTTTCCAGAAAGATACCACCCTGAATTTTATCATATAAAGAACAGAATAATGTAAAACTTTTTCTACTATTTTTAATTAAATTTTAAGTGTTAAATTTTCCCAAAAAGTTAATAATTGACATTTTTGTCTTGCACAAAAAACGTACATAAACATTAAAAAAAAGGTTTTTGAACTAATTAATTTATTTATTTGTTGTCTAACTAAGATTTAGGGTGATTTTCTATGAGAATATTCAAAAATATTATAATATAAGTACCTGGATTTCAAATAATTCCACTTTTTCATATAGTCAATTAGTTTCTTCGCGTCGATGCCGCCAAGACTAAACTGGTTTCATTCAATAATTACAAGAAACCTTCTCTACTACCTATAGCAATGACCAACTACTCTTTATCTGAGAGTACGTCTTTCAAGTTCCTTGGCCTAACGTTCACAGGAAACATGAGTTGGAACAATTACATCGAGGAAGGTGGGCTCTCTCTACCGTGCTAGAAAACTACTAACACCCGAAAGTATCCTGTACCTCTATAAGGCCACCATTCGCCCATGTACGGAGTATTGCTGTCACATCTGGGCTGGTGCATCTGCTACTAGTCTCTCGCTCCTTGACAAGGTTCAAAAGAGAGTCGCAAACCTGATAGGCCCTGAACTGGCATCTAAGCTTCAGCCTCGTTCCCATCGACGAAATGTTGCCTCCCTCTGCCTTTTCTACAAGTATTTTAGTGGTGAATGTTCTGACGAACTGCAATCACTTGTGCCCCCACGACGTGAACACCCTCGACAGACCCGACAAGCTGCAAAATCCCACCCCACACTGTAGAGATCCCTAGATGTAAAAGATCTTTCTACTCCAGTAGTTTCTTCCCCAGAACTGCTAGACTTTGGAATTCCATTCCAGGTCACTGCTTCCCCAACTGTACTGACATGCATACTGTACTGACATGCATAAGTTCAAGTGCAACGTGAACCAACATCTTGCTGCCCAAATCCCTACATAGTACCCAAGTAGTTGTTTCCCCTGATAGTAGCCCCCTACACCAAAGTGACAATGTGCCTTGTTTGGGGTGAAAATGTAATAATAATAAAAAAAAATCTAGAGTCTAGATCGACAATGTTTACGTTTGTGTTTAATAAAAAGCAAACTATGGAAGACCAAACAAGTAAAAAAAACTTATTTTTCAGTGACGAAAATTTCAATGTATTATTAACGCTGAGTTTGGCCAGTACCAGATGGGTGACCAATTGTATGAGTTTGGTTTTTAATGTGTATGTGTGTGGGGGCCAGGCTCCCCAAAATGGGGGGGGCAATTTAAAGCAGAATAAAAAAAAATATTTCAGCGCGTTTGGCCCACCGTAGTCGAAAGGCGGCAAACGTTTTCAAACGGGATCGAAAAAAATGATGCTATTTTTAACACAAAGGACACAATATTTATCGAAATTTTTTTTGTATCGATTCTTCAAAGCATGCCCTGTTTAATAATGGTCATGCATTATTCGGCTCGCTAAAAAAAAGTGTTAATTTATTTATCAAAGATTTTAAAATGGCTTTTTTCGTATAAATATTAAAATTTTTTTTTGTTTTTCTTAACTTAAATTAATTATTTTACTTAACATATTCACCGAATTTCACACTTCAAAACTGAAAAGTGCGATAATTAAACACAATCGAAGTTCTGATATTCAGACGTCAACATAAGGTATGCAAACAATTTTTTTAATCTATAATTCTGTCCCTTACAACAACACAATATGTTGTTCAGTTTCAGATGACTATTTTAAGCATATTTGTACCCCCTCAAAACAAGGGGGGTTTGTAAGCAAAAAAATATATATATATATATATATATATATATATAAATATCGTTTATGAAAAATAAATACACTGTTATAAAGTTTATTCTTCTCTTAATAATCGCTGAAAATTTCGTATTGATCGGATAATTGCCTGATTTTTGGTAGATTTTTAAAAAGACGGTCCGTCAAAAAGTACTTACCTGCCCCCCCCCAGTTTTGGCAGTGCCTAATGTATATATATATATTAAAGTTCTACTCATGTCTAGGAAACCTACATCTAAAATTTCAAGTGGGTAGACCAAAATTGGCAGAGGGGTTCGGTAGAGTCTGTAAAGATCAACTCTTTCAACTTTGATCTATTGGCAGCCAAAATTTCACCCCAAAAATGATTAAAAAGCTTGTTGCATGTCTGAATACCCTTTGTGTAAAATTTCAAATGTTTGACCCCAAATTTGCTGAATAGTTTGCTAGAGCCACAAAACTCAAGTCTTTTGAACTTTGACCCCTTTTGTCGCCAAATTTTCGACCAAAACGGATTAAAATGCTTGCCCTATGTCTACATACACTTTATGTAAAATTTAAAATGTTTAGACCAAAAATTGACTGAAAGGTAATTTTTTTTAAACTTTGAGCATAATTTTGACCCCTTAACAGTTATTGCATTCGATTCAAGTCACGTTAAAAAGTTTGATCCACCCTCAAGGAGTCTACATCTAAAATTTCAAGTGTTTAGATCCGAAATTAGCGGAGGAGTTTTGTAGAGTTTTCGAGGCCTGATTATTTAACTTGTATCCCTTGACAGCCAAATCTCTGACCGAAAATCGATTAGATCAGCTTGGTTGTTTGGGCGTTCAAACCGTTCATCCTGTTTGTGACTTCGGGTTTCAAAAAATTCGTTTGCTTACGTATTTCATGGCCGCCCTGTTTTAAGTCCAATATAAAAAGCCACTGCTGCTATTCAAGCATACAAAATGATATTGTTGACTTTTATTATTTTGTTTTAATTTATTTTAACGTGTTTTCATCACAAATAAATGTAAAGTTAAATTAAAAGAAAACGGATTAATATAAACATACAATATATAACTATAATCATATTTATAACCATCTTTGCTGTTTGTAGTAACACTCCTGTGGATTCTGACGATTATTTTTTTAGGCCTTAATTAAAAGTATTTTTCTTCAAGGAGAGGTGGGAGACAAAAACTTGGTTTTAGTAGTGCTTTTAGAGTGGTCTCCTTATTTTTAATTAGTGCTTGCAGTAGTGCTCTGAGTTTTATTTTTTCCCTCACCACTAAAAATGGTTCTTCAATACAATAAAAGACAATATAATCCCCAAATAACTTTTTATTTTGAACATTTTTTATTTTGCCCTTTAAGGGCAAACAGATAGACTAGTACTATATATAATTAATATAAGAACAAGTAGTTAATAAAACAAAGAAAGAAGAACACTTCGAAAAAGAGTTAAAAACATATTTAATTTTAAAAAGGAAACACTAAATAAGTGAATAGTCCTTAATCCGCGGAGTTTCGAAGAAATACTTTCCTTCTCATCAGAGAGTAGGATTTAACAAAATTCAGGATCGGATTTTGCTTGCAAAAGCATTTAATGAAACTACAAGTAAGTCATAGATCTTACTTGGTAACAAAAATGAAGCAGAGGGAATAGGGTGAGAAATATGATTTCACGTGAATGGATAGTCTGGTGGAGGGTAAAATATCCAATAACTGTAAAATCCAAAAATCCAGAATCCAAAAAAAAGGTTGGTTAAATTTAACTTTCCACCAGTAAAATCCAAGGTAATCACGTGATTGGAAGATGGTCGAAAATAATCCAAAAGGCAGAAATCCGTGGAATAATTCACAAATGGGTACAACGAAAAGGGAATTAGTTCAAATAATATTATTAAAAGAAATGCAAGAAATTAAAAACTCGACTGTATAGGCTAAGCTAATTTAAGAAAAAATCTAACTTAAGAAATATATATATATATATATATATATATATATATATATTAATATAAAATTAAAAATAAATAAAAAATAAATAAAATAATGGTATAGCTGGAAAAGTCTTCTCAATTATTAAATCATTTCTTTCTGATAGATTCATAAGAGTAGTAGTTGAGGGGCAAAAATAATGGTATAGCTGGAAAAGTCTTCTCAATTATTAAATCATTTCTTTCTGATAGATTCATAAGAGTAGTAGTTGAGGGGCAAAAATAATGGTATAGCTGGAAAAGTCTTCTCAATTATTAAATCATTTCTTTCTGATAGATTCATAAGAGTAGTAGTTGAGGGGCAAACATCAGAAGCTCACAGTATTAATGCCGGTGTCCCTCAGGGGTCCATCCTGGGCCCGACTCTTTTCCTGATCTACATTAATGATCTTCCAAATCACATCCTTACATCATTTGTAGACATTTATGCTGACGACACTACCATTTATGGTAGCACATCTAAGACAGTAAACGACCAAGTTCTCTCCAATTCTCTCTCCTCTGATCTTGAGCACGTAGTACAATGGGGAAAGGAGTGGCTGGTTACTTTTAATGCATCTAAAACCAAGCTTCTCTCTTTACATCATCAACATTCTAATCCACATCTGGCATCGATTGATATGAATGGCTCTCGTCTTCAGGAGGCCTCAAGTTTTGACAAGCTTCTGGGCTTGACCATTACTCCTGATCTTAAATGGAACACGTACATCAAATCTGTTGCCAAGGCCGCTGGAAAAATGGTGGGATCTTTCCATCGATCCGGTAAATATCTCACTGCTGATGCTATTCTCTATCTATATAAGAGCCAGGTACGTTCAAGGATGGAATACTGTTGCCACATCTGGGCAGGAGCTGCTAGAAAGGACTTGTCCTGCCTTGATAGAGTTTAAAATAGACTTCGTAGCCTCGTAGGAGATGTCCTTTTCTCTCCTCTGCAACCTCTATCTCACAGAAGAGATGCTGCGAGTTTGTCTCTGATGTATCGTTATTTTCATGGAAAGTGTTCGACTGAGCTTCAATCTATGGTCCCCCCTCGCCAAACTTTCACAAGAAACACTCGTCTAGCTGTAAACACTATCAATAATTCCCCCCACTCTTTATCTGTGCCTAAACCTAAACGTAGATTCCATGAACAAAGCTTCTTTCTTAGAACTGCACGCCTGTGGAATTGTCTTCCGTTTTCCTGCTTTCCGGCTGACTACAATATGGTTGTCTTCAAGTCTAACGTAAATAAGTTCTTGATGAGCCGTTCCATATAAGTTATCAAATTTACCAAATTTTCCTTACCAATGATTACTATATTGTCCAATTTCTACTGTACACTCTTTAACCCTTATCCTTGAGTTTCCTCTTGATCTTGATAATGTGGTGATGCCTATGTAAAAAAAAAAATTAAATAAAATAAATAAAAAATAAATAAATGCGTGTATATATATATATATATAAATATATATATATATATATAGATGTTTGTTTTGTTTATTTTTTTTGTTAGAGATAGTTATTTAATGAATTCAAGTATTTATATAGAAGCGCATTTTTACCTAAATGCGAGTTGGGAATAATTTTCCTTTTGACCAGTTTGGTACCGGCATATGTATTATTTTCTAAATATAATTACCTACTTACATGTGTTTCGTCGTCTACGACTCATCAGAAAAAAAGCTACCATATATATATATATATATATATAGTAGCTTTTTTCAATCTTGACAGACAATGGATACCCACTGTAAGCATGAGTTGCGAACTCTCCAACCACATCTCTCCTTAGTCGACGTTGTTAAATACCAGTAGCAAGTAGCGCGACCGGAAACAATGATCAGATAAGTGGAAAGAACATATAGCGCCTGGTACTAACCAGATTACCCGATGCTTAACTTCGGTATCCTTACGAGAACCGTTATTTCAACGTGATTTTGCCGTATGTATATGTAGATATATACATATTTGTATATAAACATATACACGCACGTATTTATACTTGTGCGCATGTGTGTGCATATATATGCTGAGAAGAAAGTGGAAGAGAGAGAAAGAATGCTAGAAAGGAGACATTAATATGTGTTTGCAGTATATACAAGGGTTTATGCAGTCTATTTTTTTTTCGGAACTAAGTCTCATAGTTCTAATTAAATGCCAAAATATATATACGTTTTTTAAGCGAATTCATCTTCCTAAACACATTTTTTAAAGATTAACCCTTTCCATCCTTTATTTCTATAGATTCTCTATCATTCTATTTGTTTCTTATACTCTCCTTCATCTCTCTCTCTTTCACTCTCACACTCTCTCTCTCTCTCTCTCTCTCTCTCTCTCTCTCTCTATATATATATATATATATATATATATATACGTGTGTGTATGTGTGTGTGTCCGTAATTACTTTCCATAACATAAAATTTCAACGGGATTACTGTTAGGAAATTTAAAATGACTTCTTGTGATGCTACAATGGAATTCTAAATTGAACTTCCCCTAAAACACTGTATTTTATTTTGTACAGGAGATGATTTTTGCTAAAACTGAAAATGGTGTTATATTATTTGATTCTATTCAGAATCTAAGTGAAAACGAAAAAAAAAACATTTTGAAAATAACTTTAATAATTATTATTAAAAATGTAAAAAATATTTCATTTTGAAGTATCTTTTCTTCGCGTTTTAGAAATTATATCATCATCATAAATATTCTATGTATATTGCAAAATCGACTTTTATATATATATATATATATATATATATATATATATATATTAATGGACATATATATATATATATATATATATATATATATATATATATATATATACAAGTCAATTTTGTAATATAATGGAATATATATATTTACACATCTACACACAAACACACTCACACAAACACATACACAAACACACACACATATATATATGCCATAATAATTTATTGTTTAATTATAGTTATCAAGCCCCTTTTAAGAATACTCGACAATAGACACAATCTGATGAATAAAGACTGAAAGCTAGAATTTATGCAATGTTCACGACTTTTGCTTGTACGAACACTCTAGATTGTCTAATGTATTCGCCCGAATTCGAGTTTTAATAGTTCTTGATTCTCTTCAATTTCTTTATAATTGTTTGGTGGACTTTAGGTAAAGGCTTTGCAAATGGACCAAAAAGTGGTCAGCATGAATTATCATCTTATACACTGATGATTGCGTAAGCATAAAATACTAGTGTCTAAAGATACAAACAATAAGTATATGCAGATATATATATATATATACATATATATATATATATATATATATATATAGAGAGAGAGAGAGAGAGAGAGAGAGAGAGAGTCATCCACATACAGTACTGTTTCGTTGTATCACAACTCATCAGTGCGGCTAAACTAGCACCTTTCTCTATCCGGGAATGGAATCTACAACCATCCCGTTAATAGTTGACACTTCTGACCTCTGGCCCATGGGATCTGTGCTCGCAAATGACCTCATCAAATGTCCATTTACATAAAAACTTGCCCACCGAGCAATTTTTTTTTTGTTAATTTTCACACTTTTACACCGATTTTCCAGGGCTTAAACCCAAATATAAATTTTACATAGATTCAAATACCTATATATATATATATATATATATATATATATATATATATATATATATAAATATAAAGTTTCATGTCTGTAGACCAAAAACTCTTGGAGGAGTTTGGTACGCAAAATTTTTAAACAAAATATATACGTATACATGAATTTGTATGGAAAGAGATTTGTGTTTACTCTAAACCTTTTGCGCAAATATTACGCAAGTATAAATATCCGCATTAATATAATTACATGTAATAGTTAACTAAAGATGATCATTATCCCATGAAAAAAACGAAAAATTAATAGGGAATTAATTAAAGTGAATGTTTAAAAAATATGCAAATTAGCTAGATATTTCGCAAGTGAATGCAATTCCACGACCTTTATATAACAAAGTTGTATTTTATTTTTAAATAAATAGAAAAAAGGCTTGCCTTTTTTTCTGTTGTTCTTGGCCTTCGGACCGGGACCAAAGTATGTGTGTCTCGGCCTTTTTGGTAAGATCAAATGTAGTATCTGTTCCCTCAGCATACTAACTTTTTCAATTTGGACTGATACTCTTCTTGGGAAGTCAGGACCTCAAGACTGACTCCATTGTGTGGTAGTCAGGACCCCCAAACCGATCCCTTCTCTGGGAGTCTGGACTTTTGGGACCAACAACACTATCTTTGATAGACGTGACCTTTTTTTCTTTTGTTTATTTTTTGTTTCTGCCTATCCTCTCCAGGCAGAAATGGTCTAATCTAACCACGCTTAATTTGCTTAGCAGCACTCAGACCTGCTAAGCACTCACTGTTTTCCTTTTCTGTCCTCCCTTTAACTGGGGATCGAGCTGATAACACGGGATTTTTTTCTCATCACTTTTGGGATTTTTGTGATTGTTTTACTTAGTTACTTCGTTTCCGATCCACTATCGGGGTAGAAATGCCTAAACTATTGCTTAGCAGCACTCTGACCTGCTAGCACCCACTGCGTCTTCCTTCTCTGCTCTCCCCCTCACGGGACATCTGAGCTGCTAACCTGGTTTCCCCGTAAAGGGGCCAGTCATACTTTCTCGCTTCCTCCCCCACTCATCCTCTTCCCCCATTTCCACTCACCTTTTCTTTTTCCCCTCCCCGTCCCTGCGCTACACTTTTGTCGACGTCATCAGACCGATTGCACGGCAAACAGAAATGAGCACGCTGACACAAATGAACACTCCACCACTACCCGCTGCCCTGAAAGGAGACTCCCAAAAAAGGGAGTTATACACAGCCAACAAAGGAAGGCGCCAAGAAACTTAAATTTAAAATCCTGCCAAGCAGCAACCCATAGCACCCAAGTCCTACTTATCTACGAAGGATTCCTCCCCGGCTCCCCAAGGGGGAAAATGGTGACGTCTCCAAAAGAACAAAAGATCTCATCGACTTCACCATCAAGTCAATGAAAGTGCTCTTTTGGGATCCGAGAGCCGACAAACAACATACAGCCGGCATTCCCCAAGATGACACCAAACCAAAAATCTCCCCAAAAAGAAGAGATACAGGCAGTGCAGCAGGGTAGCGAACCCGTAAGTGGTGGACCACGGCATATGGCACCCGAGGTTTCACCAGCCCCGCCCAGGAAAAAGAAAGGAGAAAGTGTGGAGAAGGGACCGGCAAACTGGCAACACACCGAGTTGCCGGCCCTTGTGACCCTGGGAAAACCAACAACTCCCAGCCAGCAACAGCAGCCAAGCCAGACGACAGTGTTCTCGACGCCCAGTAATAGCGAGGAAGATGTAGCATGGGGACCAGAAACCCAACTGTCCCACAAGAGTACCGAAACCTCTCCGAGTTGGCTTACAAGGACCTTACGGAAGGGGACATTATAAAATACCCTCCCAGGCGCCGTAGAAGAACTCAAAAACGGATAGCGTCCTTTTTAACTTCGGATACAAAGGAAAGAAGCCTCACTTGAATTGACAGAGGCGGCATGGTGAACCTCCTCCTGGTTCTGAAGATCCCCGCTATACACATCTGCAGAAGGAGATACGCTACGTAGGACGTCCTTCTCCCCGACCAGAAAGAGGCCGAAGAAACCGCACCCCCCAAACAAAAACAATCTGCGCTGGAGGAACATCAAACTCCAGCCAGAATACCTAAACCAAAGAATTACGAACGTCTCCGTATTGAACGTACTCTGTCTCCGTGTAGCAAGACAACTGGGAGTGGTCTTCAGGCAGTAGGGGACGTGGTGTCGGTGACCCCAGCAAGCCGAATAAAGGACGTCCCTCCGAGGAGTACAAACTCCAGATGCATCTCAACAGAGCCGGGTTCAACTAAATACCGGCGACGTTGAGGTGCGAGGAAGGGACGTTGTCTGTTATAGTGGAGGGATAGAGAGGTCGCACTGCTGGCACTGTATACAGTAGGGGCACATGGCCAACGAATGCCCTAAAAGAAAACTGACCAAAGCCCCTACAGCTGCGGACAAGCCACATGATGCAAAGACAGCTGACACGCCAGTAGTAGACCCATCCCCTAACATCGGATGGGTTACAGTAACCTGAAAGACAAGACAACCAACTCCGGCCAAGCAACAAACGGGGGAAAAACGCCGCCCAACAAGAACAACTGCTGAAGCCACCAAAGCAGCCGGGGGAACCAAACAACGTCAACAAGAGCAAGAGCATCAACAACAGCAAGAGGAGCAATCCAAATCACTACAACAACAACAAGCAAAAGCCCCCGCAGGAACCACGAACCGACTCGGGGACCAAGAGAAGAAAGGACTGTTTCTCCGAGAATGAATCCACAAGCTCTCCGGTTCATCTGAGGAAAAAAAGAAAAAAAAAGATTAAAAGGATGGAAGGGGAAGGAAAGGCGGCCCTCACCTCTTGTTAGCATATTCAATCCCAAACAACAAACCTACCCCACCCCCAAACTAGACACTGCACAACACCAAAACCCACACCAAACACCGCACTAACACGTTACACCACAAAAACACTAAACACCTTACCAACCACACCAACACGGACACTGCACACACACTAGACATCAAACCAACACTCACCTCCACACTAATGCAAATCGAGCCACCACTCCAAAAAGAAAAAAATGAACCTCTCGCAAACCAACCAAAGTAAAACCCCTCCCCCTGAAGAACTTTGTCATGTGGACCCTCTATCTGTGGCAACAAAACTCTCACATAGGCTGAGAAAGAATTCAAAACCCCTAGATAGAGGGTAAAGATGTTAACTTCCCCTCTAATTTCTCGGACACCCCGCTTCTAAGAACTTTTGTTAGAACTCTAGAGGCTTGCAAGAGTGACTTTTGATCGCTTCTGGATGAAGCTGAAGGGGCCTCTCTGGGATGGAACTTTTTAAGAAAAACGACCCTTCTCTTGACGAACAGCCAAAACAATGCAAGGGAGGGGTTCCAGTGTGGTCCCATCCCTCTCTCTACAGGGCCCTAAAATTAACATTTCCCCTAGACATCGGCAGCATTGTGAGAAAAGGCCAGGACCTGAAAAACCTGACCTCCTTGAGCACCGCGTACAACGTCGGTATCCTTATGCCGACCGACTTCACAACCAAGTGCGACACACCTTAAGGTAGGTAGCATGTATTTTAATTTGAACAGTTTGAATGCGACGGGGCATGAGATCATCGGGTCGGGCGGCTCACCTCCGGAGCGATCTCTTGTCCCTGAAAGTAGATGTTGCTGCGATCCAGGAAACGCATTTCGTTTCTTCCGTGGACTGTTAGGTGCTGAACCGAGACTTCGATGTTTTCTCGTCTTATGGCAGCCCGCGGGAGAAAAGGAGTCTTCTTTCTAGTTAAAAGTACTCTGTCCGCGACGATCGACATTGTTCATAGAGATACGGTGGGCAGGCTGGTTGTGGCCGATGTTGCCATAAAATATGTTTCGGGTCGAGCATCCAGGGCAGTATATGTGGACGTGGACCAATAGCGCTTTCTCCTATCCAATTTCCTATTTGGACAGGATACTAGGAAGAGGCGAAATAGATTTCCTATCTTGCTCCTCATTCAAATTTATATATATATATATATATATATATATATATATATATATATATATATATATATATATATATATATAGTCCAAAGAAACTTTGAGAAAAATATAAAAATAAAGAATGCAGTTTAAATTGCCGAAAAAAAAACAATGAAACTAAATTTAACCTATCGCAGACTTAGCACCTACATAATCTGACGTATAAAAGTTTACAATTAAAAAATAGTATTCAAATATATAACAATGAAAAAAGAATCATTGCCTAAGTCTGTTAACCAGAAACAGACTTAACACTTGCATAAGCCGACTTCTTAAAAGTCCACAGTTATAAAAGAAAATTCAACTATATAAGGATAACAAAAAAAAAAACCTTAATAATTTTTTTAATAGAAAAACGGGGATCCGTTTTTTTTGAGATTTGAAAACAGGACAGCTATGAAATGCATGGCTATCCAATGGAAAATACCATTTCTTTAATAAGAAAATGTAGAACAATACGGTTACTATTTATAGTAATACATATAAAAATAAAATAACAAATAAAATATTAATAATATATATGTAGGTAAATTTAATAATGAGATTACAAGATTTATTCTGCTATATGTTTACTAGCATATAAAATTATAGTCTTTATATATATATATATATATATATATATATATATATATATATATCTTTCGCTTTTTATAATCCAGTGGTTACGAGAAATAATAGCCGACTGGAAACAATGCCGAGATAGGCAGAGAGATCCTGAGATTCCCAAATAGTCACCCATTTTAGTACTGACCAAACTCAACGTTGCTTTAAGTCAGGTTAATTAATGGGAACTGGCGTGTGAACGTGATTATGTTGTATATATATATATATATATATATATATATATATATATATAAGAGCAAACAGTTAATAAAAAAATGTTAAATAACACTTTGAAAAAGAGTTTAAAACATATTTAATCTGAAAAGGAAACACTTGAAAAGTGGGTACTCCTTAATCCGCGGAGTTTCGAAGAAATACTTTCCTTCTCATCAGAGGGTAGGAATTAGCAAAATGCGGGATCAGATTTTGCATACAAAAGTATTTGATGAAACTTCAAGTAAGCCTAAGATCTTACTTGATAACAAAAAGTGAAGCAGAGGGAATGTGGTGAAGAAAAAGGTGATTACACGTGAATGGATAGTCTGGTGAAAGGTAAATAATCCAATGACGGCAAAATCTAAAAATATAACTCCAAGAACTTTAATTGAATTTCCATTCGCACAAGTAAAATCCAAGGAAATCACGCAATTGGAAGATGGTCCAAAATAATGCAAAAGGCCGAAATCCATGGAATAATTCACAAATATGTACAAGGAAAAGGGGAAACATTCCAATAATATTAATATATTTATATATATATATATATATATATATATATATATATATACATATACACGCACACACATACACACACGCACACACACACATATATATATATATATCACATTTACAGAGAATAGGAGGGAGAAATACCATCTATATATATTGAGAGACGGACATTTGACCACATGTACCCACGGTTCTGGTCACTCTACCAAGTTGGCCGAGACCGCTAAGTCTTGGATCACTTCCGGTCAGCGTCTGTAATCCCCGAGAGAAGTTGCCTAATTACTTGACTTCAGCTTTTAGGCTTTCCCTCCTTTCGGACGCCCCTCCCCACCGATATCATCTGCTATCTAATATAGTAAATGATAATTATTAAATGTTGTGAAATCAGAACCCAACTACAGAGTCTTAAATTAGTTAAACGTACGAATTTCATGATGAGATTAAGTATAAGTTTGCATCATGTGATAAGCCACCTTATAATTTTGTTTGCACATGATAAATGTGACGTCGATGAAATATGCAACTGAAACTAATACATAATACACATGAGACATTTTTCGACATGAAACAAGATACCTATAGCCCACTCGGGAATGTTGATCACGCTGTGATACTAGTAGTATAAATTTAAACTCCCAATACAAAGCTAAAGAGCCATTACTCAAAATGACAAGTTACTAAAAGAAAGCTGACTGGGAAGCTATCAGAGATCTCATCAGAGATGCCCCGTGGGAAAAATCATTTCTCTTTCTGCAAAACAGTGTGCAAATGAGACAACTGAATGGTTTAAAGCAGCAATTGAAGCACATGTTCCCACACATAAGTTCTATTACAAACCCCACTCTCCCTAATGGTTTACTTTTACTTGTGCAGCTGTCATTGCTCAAAGGCAGCATGCATACCGCAGGTTTATCCGATACAATCCAGTGCAAACAGACAAAGGTTTATAGAAGCTAGAAGTAAGCGCAAGAAAGAAATAGCGATAGCTAAGAGAGAATAAACCGAAACGACCAAAAAGCGCATTGAGGCACAGAAATTCGGAACTCGAGATTTCTGGAAAATCTACAACAGCAGTACATAATAAGCAATCAACAATTCCCCGACTATCCAACAATCATGAGGTTTCTTGCACAGAAATTGAGAAGGTTTACATGCTTGCCAATCGGTTTATCTCAAGCTCTACATTGAACCCAGCAAACCATTCCCTCTCAGATTGCGGACAAAGACCATATGAGATGATCTAAAAATCACCCCTTCTCAAGTGCATGATATAAAAATCTAGACATCTCAAAAGCATGTGGACCGTATCTCATTCCGGCTGTAGTATTAAAGAAATACTCTGCTGAGGTAGGTCCACTTCTTTCCAAACGCTTCAACAAATACCTTAACAAATCTTGCTTTCCTGACTGCTGGAAAACTGCTTGTGTGGTACCAGTTTACAAGGAGTCTGGCGAAAGAACTGACCCATTACATTATCACCCCATTAACCTCTGCTCTTTTTTCGCCAAAAGATTTGAGTCTATAATTTGTCAAACCTTATTCAACCACCTTACAGTTGCTAAACTTTTGTCTGCAATATGGATTTAGGTGAGCCCGTTCTACTGCTGATATCCCAACTGTAATCTCTGAAAGTATTTATCATGCACTAAATAAAGTAGAGGAAAGCAGGGCCGTAGGCCTATGTATATATATAAGGCTTTTAACAGTGTATGCTACGTGGATCTTCTCGGGAAAATAGGATCATTTAGAATTACTGCTATACTATTCAATATATAAATATATATTAAATGCGACGGTTTTAAAAAACACCGATCTACACGTAGTGTGTTTAATAGTGAAACACTTGAGAAACTGTGTAATTTAGTTCATGTTTTGACGAAAATGTCGTCTAAGTCGTTGTTGTGATAAAACAATTAAATACACATTTTGTTTATTGTTTTTATTTTTTATTATCAGCTCCAGTTATTTTGGATCTAAACTCTTCAGTATATAAATATTTATGAAATGCGACGGTGTGAAAGATCACCAATATTGTTTTTAAAGGTAAAAAACTCGAAAAACTGAAATTTTGTTGATGTTTTGACGAAGACGACATCGAAGTCGACGTCATCATCGACGAAGGCGATTCATCTAGTGTTTTAAACTTTGTATAAAAAGCAAGTAAATGGGTTATTTAACGTTCATTTAATGATTATCCATCTTGTAATTTTCGATCTTACATGCCTGAAATGACATATGCAATAAATGAGCTTGACGTCGGGCGCAATAATATGCCTATTATTAGCGCCATATTTCAATGTTAGTAAGCGTTAGTTTATAAAGCGAAGAACTGCATTCTGAAATATGAGAATTTTTAGAGCTCAGCCAATCCGAATGGATGGACTTTAGCGAAGGAGCCTTTATTGTTTATGCATCAGAAATAGGAAAGATGATGTTAGGTCTATGTATCTATTAGCCAGTTAAGGTCAGTGTAATCACAGAATCTGTAGAACATGTAGAATTCGTCTCCGGTGACAACCAGTAGCAGTGGTAGTACTAAATATTTAGAGAAAAAATAGGGAATCCTTTCTCTAGAGATGTTGCAATTGTAATGGTGTTGCTCGTAGGATGCAATGTAGCATTTTATTATCACGACCGTGTCTAAATAGTGTTCGAAAAGTATATAAGATAGTGGATATTAACCTAGACGAACTGAATTTGTATTTTGCATCTGTTGTTGTAAACCTAGGTTACTTTGGTCAAAAGGTGACTTTTTGAAGTCATTTTATTATAGGAGATAATTAGGTGAAAAAAATGGAAGGGGTAAAATCTTTCGAAAAAGACGGCCATGCCTGCTGATTTAAGGAGAGGAAAAAGTGGATTTTGGGTTTACTTTCGACAGCTGCGTATCTCGCGCTTCCCTTATCTTATCTTTAGTCCTTACATTCCAAAAACGATTTATTTTGATAAGGAGTAGAATAGTTGTTTTCTGGGTCAGAATCTATTCCATCAAATGCTTATCGTTGGAAGGATTTTGAAGTACTATTTTAGCTCCTTACATCAAGTGGCTTGATAAGATTTCTATAAGTCTATTGAATGAACTAGGTGTACCTCCAGCCAGTCTCGTACAAGCGTAATATATTGAAGTAGTACTTCGTCTTGCTGAGATTCAACACTATTCTGCTTTTGTGCGGACGGCAAACACGTATGATTAGTTTAGTCAGATAAGTTTGTGCAGGCGGATCCTCTAAACAAGTGTTTATCGCACGTGTACTGTTTTATATTTTCAGTTTAAACAAGATTTCAGAAGAGAAATGGACATGATATTCAACGAATACATCTTATCTCATATAGTTTCTCGATTATAATTTCATGACTTTCGTTTATGAGATGGACTGGAGGAGTAAATTTAAGAGTTTCTCTTACAAATTGATTTTATTATAAATATTAAACTTTTCTGCGCAAGATTTGGAGTATCAATTAATCCCATTTGAGTCAATTCTATATTTCATTTACACAGTATTTTCATAGAAATGTTTATACAACTCATATTTGCTGTAAGTTATTAGTTTTTCAGTCAAAATAAATAATTTTGCGATATACAGAACAGTACCAACATATTTGTTGATTAAATATATTTCACGTTTTTTGTGAGATTTCCACGGGTCCTGCTAGTATCATTACGCTGACTCTGATTAAATCATTGATATTTACTTTTAACGCAAGAATGCATTCTTAGATATACTTTTTCATTCATCCAGCTTGGACATCTAATTTATATAGGTGTGTCTGTACACACCATAGACACATGTTTAAATTAGATGTCAAAATAATAATTTTCTTTACTTTAATAATAATAATAATAATAATAATAATAATAATAATAATAATAATAATAATAATAATTCTGATTTCGTTTAGAAACGTCTCCTTGAAAAGAGATAACATTCATTTCCAGAGGATTTCCTTCAATCCCGGCTCCAAACAAGGAGGGTTCTCCAAAGGATGTAGGTAGTACCTACAATAGCAGAGGTCTGAAGGCCGCCTAAAACATCGTGATTCGTAGTTTTTCAATTATCCTTCCAGGCGACTTGATACTGCTCCTAGCGTACCAACTACGATGTAATAATAATAATAATAATAATAATAATAATAATAATAATAATAATAATAATAATAAGAAGAAGAAGAAGAAGAAGAAGAAGAAGAAGAAGAATCGGATCAGAGGGATTGCTAAAAAGATACGAATGATAACAATAATGAAGGCGGCTGAAATATTAAGGAAAATCCTTGAGTGAAGAGGTTAAACGGCATGATCCACAGATAGAAACTGCTAAAACACAAAGAAACACCATGGTAGCAACGGCGGATTATTTGCGATGACTCTTGAAAGAGATAGACTACATTGGAGAAATGTCCACAGGTTATTATCAGTAAGCAATAACTGATGATAATCTGATGAGTACTTGATAATAACAATAACAATGACAACAATAAAAATGAAATGTAATAAGTCTTAAGACGTACCTCTCCACGTACTGTATATCGATACTCTATGGCTGACTGGGCTTGCTTTCGTACATTCATATCTGACCTACCTCTGCATTTCATGTTTAAAAAGGATGTGTCCTCTATAGTATCAGACCTGGCCGAATGGTTAATTATAGGCATAGACCGATTCATACCATCCAAAAAATTCCAACAAAAACCTAACAGCCAGCCATGATTCCCCCCTGAATGTGCTGCTGCCATCGCGCACAGAAATCACTTTTTCCATAGCTACCAACGTAATGGATGCACTGAGACTAAAGCTGCTTTCAGGACTGCCAGCAACAACTGTAAAAGAGTAATAAAACATGCAGAGAGCTATATGCTCAGTCTGTTAAATCCAAAGTAGTGGTTCCCACCAGTTTTGGCAAATAGCAAACAGGATCTTGAACAGAAGTGTGCGTTCTATCCCAACTATCATCAATGGACCTGAGGTCATCTCGTCAGCATCCGACAAGGCCATACTATTTGCTAATAACTTTGCAGCAAATTCTACCCTATGCGAAAATGACCATCAACTCCCCGTATTTCCTCCTATAACAGACAACACGCTATGCAACATACAAATATCTGTGCGTGAATCTTGACTCCAGTAAAGCCACTGGCCCTAATGACATTCCAGTTATAGTGCTGAAAAAGCTCCAACCAGAACTTGCCCCCATACTTACAAAAATGTTTAAGCGTTGCCTTAAGGAACAGTGCTTTCCAACACCATGGAAAACTACTTCAGTATGTCCTGTATTTAAGAATTAAGGTGAAAAGTCACCTCCCTCTCAGTACAGACCAATAAGTGTCCGGTGTGTCATGAGTAAGTTGTTAGAATCCATATTAAATAATGAAGTAGTCAACCACCTCAACAGAAACAACCTTCTTAGTGACATGCAATATGTTTTCCGCTCTGCAAGATCTACAGCAGATGTGCTAACGGTTATATCAGACAGGATTAGTGAATCTCTTGACAAAGGTTTCCTTTCCAGGGCAATTGCTCTTGACATATCGAAGGCCTTCGATAAGCTATGGCATCAGGGCCTACTTCACAAGATTTCCAGCTGTTACATGATAAGGGCTGTCACCTTTTCATGTAAGTATAAAAATAGAAAGATTTAGTTAAAATGATAATGAAATTGAATAGACGAAATTCGAACCTCGTAAATTAGGTTTAGAAATAGATTACGACAGAGAATTAGGAAATGGAATGTAAAACAAACCATTGTTTAGCTTAGAGATAAAATAGTTTCAAGAAAAGAATGTGCGTTGTCGATTCTGTTATGAAAAATTCAATTGAGGAATGCAACTATACAAGATAATTTAATAAAACTGTTTTTAACATATTGGAAATATAGGTTACTGGGAATATAGGTTAAAATTCCTTTTGTAAACAAAGGAAAAAATTTTGAACGCGCATGTCCAGAACACGTGAAAGAAGACACATGTTTTAACATGTGTATGACGTCATGGAAAATGGGAAGTTCTTGATATAGTTAGAAACTTGAGAGAAACTGGGGGAGAAACTGGAGGAGAGTCAGAGAGAGTCTAGAAGCGAGACGGTACTTTTGAAACTAGGATGTGAAGCTTTGAATTCTTTTCTCAGAAAACCACGACCGGTCTGGAGAAGAAATAAACCCATAATGTGTTTTTATAAACATCGTCTTTGTGTTGTAATTCTACCAAAAAGTAAAGTGAAAATTGTTATATATGTCTTATGTATATCATGTGGTTCAAAATGTCTTTACATACACTTCTCGACATCTCATATCGACAATGTGAACTCTACATTTCATATTACAAATCTAAGTAATGAACATTTTAATATATATGAATATCTTCATAACACGAACAATCTGTCTTAAAACAACATCCCTCTTACAACAACATCTCTCACAACATCCCTCTCACTAAGACTCTAAGACTCACTATTAAAAAGTCCTAACAACAAACAATAACAAGAAATACGAACAATAACAATACTAATGAAACCCCTATATTACACCATGTTTTGACAAGCTTCTAGGTTTGACCTTTACTCCTGATCTGAAATGGAACACGTACATCAAATCTGCTGCCAGGGACGCTGGGAAAATGGTGGGATCCTTCTACCGCTCCAGAAGATATCTCACTACTGATGCAATTCTCTATCTTTATAAAAGCCAAATACGTTCAAGGATGGAGTACTGCTGCCACATCTGGGCAGGAGCTGCTAAAAACAGCCTATCCTGCCTTGACAGAGTACAAAATAGACTTCGTGGTTTAGTGGGGAATGCCCTTTTATCTTCCCTGCAACCTCTCTCTCACAGAAGAGACGTTGCGAGCCTGTATTTGTTTTATCACTATTTCCATGGCAGGTGCTCGTCTAAGCTCACAATCCCTCGTCCACCCTCGCCAATCTTTCACGAGAAACACCCGTCTGGCTGAAACTACTGTCAACAATTTTCCCCACTCTTTATCTGTCCCTAAATCCAAACGTAGATTCCATGAGCAAAGCTTCTTTCTTAGAACTGCACGCCTGTGGAACTCTCTGCCGCTTGCCTGTTTCCCACCTGACTACAACTTGGACGTCTTCAATTCCAGCATAAACAAACTCCTGACAAACCGCCCTCTAAAGTAAGACACTCCATCAAAACCCCCAATACTAATGATTCCTACAATACTATCTCATTGATTATTGTACACGCAATAACCATTATCCCTGAGTGGCCTTCAGTCCTTGATAAATGGTGACCTCCAGGTAAAAAACCAAAACAAAAAAAAAACAAGAACATTGATGTTTGTATTATTTTAATTGTTTGGTCTAATGTTTTTCACAACGTTTTAGCTGATGTAATCTCCGACCGTCTTCAGGCGCATTCATACTGGATGTTATTTGTGAATTATGTTTTTTGCTTCCGCAACGAACAGGGCCGTTAGAAATTCAAACGCAAATAGCGTCAAGTCCATTCTTTTTTTTTTTTTAACAAATCCGGGCCCATTCATTTTTTTATATGATGAACATATTTTTTGAGATGAGAATTCATAATTATTCTTGTAATAATTGGATTTTTTGGACTATTGTTCTCATCTTTCTGTTTTTGTCACGATGTTTCAGCCGATGTAGCCTCCCACCATCTTCATGCGCAAACTGGATGTTGTTGGTGAATGTTGAAAAATGTTTGGAAAATAGACTTGACGTTATTATTTTATTTCTTTTTCAATTTATAACGCCTATGTTTGTTGGGAAAGCAAAAAACAAAAACAAAAAAAAAACAAAAATAACATTTTTCACTATTCCCAAATAACTCCAGTGTGAATGCAAACGTGGAGACTAAAAGATAACATACATAGAAACGGAAAACGCTTCAGTAAACCTATCTTTATAAATATGTCGTAATTCAATATAACTTTTCAAATGAAATCAACATAAAAAAAATAGTGAGAGCGTTTAATAGCCAAAGGGATCAGGGATAGAATATATATATATATATATATATATATATATATATATATATATATATATATATATATATATATATAGATAGATAGATAGATAGATAGATAGATAGAGATATTTCTATCATTTGCATTTCAATAACTTTAATTAAGTTCGAACGTAAATGAAAGATGTATTGTAACGAATCTCTTAGTAACATACCGCATAGTGGCATGTGTGAGAAAATCAGTAGCAGCCGTAGAATAGTTGGCTAGCGAAAATCTTATTAGCAGCAACCGTTAAAGCACGTATGTAAATTGATAAGTGTGCACGCTCTGACGTCGCGGGAAGAAGAAGGAGAGAAAACGAAAAAGAAAAACAAGAACGTAAAAGTGAACGCTGGGGAAGATAAACATGTGATGCCGAGGGCGAAAAGGCGCTGGCTAAGCCGAAGTCGCAGGGACAGACTTTTAAAAAGCACATGTGTATGCGAAAATACTTTTGAAATATAATGAAATGCATTGTTCTGGAAGAACTACGAATAAATGCACTTTATTTGTACTTAAATAATGGCGATTTGGATTTATATTTCTTTCCTGTTTTATTTGCGACGGTACCAGACAATGTGTTAGTCCGATAGGTTTGAAAATCACAACACATTTAAAAAGTAACGGGTATGAATGCATTATAACTTGTTTTATATATGTATAGAATATATATATATATATATATATATATATATATATATATGTGATAAACAAGTTTTTTTGTGTAAGGCTTTTGAAAAGGTTATTCATTTATTTATTCAAATGGTGTCTTGCCGGGAACAAGCATTGAAAGCTATGACTCCATCTTTCTTTTTGCATTCATGAATTCATTGTTGCTCATCATTCAGAACCACATTCATGGTATTTTCTGAAAGTGTTTCATGTATTGCCATAGCTTTCCTTGGAGTCCTACACAGAGTATGTTGCAGTTTTTCTGCCCGAGCAGCTCCCAAACTGGGCGATCTTTTTGATCATTGTACTAAAAGGAATCTTCTGCCCAACACAAAGAGATACAAAATCATGTACAGAATTATTTTTAATTCCCTCCACATTTCATCAGTCACCTGCTTTTCATAACCTAACGTTACCCTTATCGTGGGTGGCGGCTGAGCTGGGTTCTCAACCTTGCGCGAGAGTCTCCCACAGACTAGAAGAGAGAAAGAAATCGTCTTACTATTCTTTTGACAATAGTGCTGTTCCAACACTGTATACAGCGTCTAGTATTCTCAAACGGTTATCTGTCTGATACTGGCCAAGTTCACCGTTGCTTAACTTTGGTGATATTATGGGAATCGGGGTGTTAACGTGATTATGCCGCAAGCGTTATAAAAAAAAATTGAGGTTGTATACTAATTAACATGCTTTCTCTGTGATGATTAAACATTATCTAATATTTAAAAAGAGTGTTAGCGTTTTGGACTCTTAAGTAATTATCAAAAGTGACTTTTTTCTGGGCATTCAACGTAAAGCAGAACGGTGTACACAAACATGGAGATATTAAAATTGGAAACCCATTTCTTTACAGTGGTTTAGAGTTAGGGTTGTTTTTGTAACTAGTCTGTACTTTCACCTTACAATTTTATAAACAATACAAAACAAGCGGTGAAGAAAGACAACTTAACTTTTTTCTCTGTATGCATTTTACTGGAGGAGGGATTAAGGGAATCACTTTAAATGGGTGAATGTTATCAGTGCCAAGTGAAGAATTCAGAAGAATCGAAAAGAAATACCAATTATATAAAGAACTCTATCATCGATAACATGCAGCTCTCTATATTATTTTAATTGGAATTCATTGAGATGAGTATTATGTATTAATTTTTGTTTATTGCGGATTATTATCCTCATCTTTTTTTTAGTTGTTTTTTCTTTCATGGTGAAACAACTAAGGAAAAGATGAGGATAATAGTCCGCAATAAATACAGATTAATTCAGCTCTCTCTTTTATTAAAGTTAAATGTATGCTGAACATTTATGTTTACTTAATTACATTGGCATGATAAACAAAGTGAAAAACACTTCATAAAATTATTACATTTTCTTGAAGATACTATTCAAGAAGTTGCAAGGTGTAAAGAGCAGACATTTTGATATAGCATTTCAAAATATGTATTAGACATTAGATCCAAAATGTGTATTGATTAGACATTAGATCCAAAATATGTATTGATTAGACATTAGATCCAAAATATATATTGATTAGACATTAGAGCTAAAATATGTATTGATTAGACATTAGATCCAAAATATGTATTGATTAGACATTAGATCCAAAATATATATTGATTAGACATTAGATCCAAAATATGTATTGATTAGACATTAGATCCAAAATATGTATTGATTAGACATTAGATCCAAAATATGTATTGATTAGACATTAGATCCAAAATATGTATTGATTAGACATTAGATCCAAAATATGTATTGATTAGACATTAGATCCAAAATATGTATTGATTAGACATTAGATCCAAAATATGTATTGATTAGACATTAGATCCAAAATATGTATTGATTAGACATTAGATCCAAAATATGTATTGATTAGACATTAGATCCAAAATATGTATTGATTAGACATTAGATCCAAAATATGTATTGATTAGACATTAGATCCAAAATATGTATTGATTAGACATTAGATCCAAAATATGTATTGATTAGACATTAGATCCAAAATATGTATTGATTAGACATTAGATCCAAAATATGTATTGATTAGACATTAGATCCAAAATATGTATTGATTAGACATGCAATATTTAAGAGCTGGATCTTTTAATAGATTTAGTGATATGCTATTTTGAAATTAGTATATGCTTATGAAATTTGGTTCTTTATTTCCGCCACTAAAATAGAAACTATCAGCAATTTTCCCAACTTATAATAAAGTAAATTGCAGCTAAAATTTTGTTAAAATAGGCATAACAATCATTATATATAGAATTATATTAAATGTTCATATTTACTGTCATTTAATTGTTTGATGATATTTTAAAAATTGTCCATCAGTGCAATTTTTGCATAATAAACGATGTAATGTTCACTTTCCACGCCCATAAATGAAGGCCGAAATTGAATTAGAAATAGTTGTACTTCTACTTTTTATTGTCGTATACTAGAAGTGATGAAATCATCTATGTGGTAGTGTTACTTCTTTGTCAGTTAGGTTCAGTTTACATGTTGTAATTTACACATATTGTGCTTTTTGACCCTAACCCTAACCCTAACCCTAATCTGGGTAGTGCATTCTGCTGATTCCGCTGTAATATATTCAGTGGCAAGTAGAATATAAATCTAAATATGTTTTCTGTGCCAGTCTTTTAAGATTAATATTTGAATCATGTACATAGGAAAGATTTTAGATAGAAAATTTTGTTTCAATTGATAACCTGAATTCTTCAACAATGGTAAGAAGGATTCCACTAAGTCAGAAATATTAGAATTAGATTGAATAGAGCTAAATTTTTAGGTACCTATATATCAATATGCTTGCCCGTACGGTGTCACGTCATCATCATCGCAAACATTAATTAATGAAACGCGTCATCATCATCGAAAACATTAATTAATGTGAATTATCTCCCTTTATTGTTCAATCTTTATTAGTTAAAAATCATTAAACCCTTTTATTTCCCAAAACTTCCCGAACAGCAAAAAATAATATATATATATATATATATATATATATATATATATATATATATATATATATATATATATATATATATGAACTGTCTATTTATGGTTCCGGATTATTTTAAAGACAATTATGCATAGAAGGTATCGTTGCACGGTTTAAATAGTATAGTATTTTACTTACATTTTTAACGATGTCTTCTGTAGTACGGAACGCTTATTCTATTTTATTCAGTAACTAGCTGTACCCGGCCACGCGTTGCTGTGGCTCAGTTTGTTAAAATGGAACACATGTGAAAGTAGAGAAAAGTTTGATTCTTTTTTTCAAGAGAATGTACAAATTATTTATTTTTTTTTAAACAGATGTTAAGAAAATAAACAGAAAAATACTTCCATCATTAATTAGGAAAAAAAATAAATAAAATACGATAAAACTTGCTGAGTATGCACTGTTTTACGGTTGTTGTAAAACTGGAACGGAAACTTAAATTTCGCTTCATTTTAATCTTTGTTAATTATTTAATTGCCCCCCCCCCAACGAATATAATCCAAACAGTAACATTCAACAATTGTACTTTATCTATATAAAACACAAAATGGGTGTTTGTATTACTGTACACATAGATTCGAGAAAGTTGTGAAAAAAAAAAAATATATATATATAACAAATAAATGTTATCAAAGCCAAGATAAGTTACTTTTCTGCCAAACTGGATAGATATATTTTTCGTGTTTTTATGCAATGTAACATATTTATTCAGCTCGAAAACCATACAGTGTTTACCGATGTATTCGAAAATTCAAGATGGCGTCTCACACCCTCATTAACACCGTAAGTATGAAAGAAGGTGTTATAAATAAAAAACTATACAAAATTTACAACATCTTTTCCCACACTTACCGTGTTAAAGAGAGAATCAGACGCCATCTCGAATGTTCCAATACATCGGTAAACACTGTATGGTTTTCGAGCTGAATAAACATGTTACATTGAATTGGGAAAAGATGTTATAAATAAAAAACCTAATGAAATACTGTTAAAAACTCGCTCAATACATGTTAATGCGGCATAGGTTGACATATATTCGGCGTGTTTTTAATAGGATTTGGTATATTTTTTTTATTTATAACACCTTTTTCTATACTTACGGTGTAAAAGAGGGTGTGAGACGCCTTCCTGAATGTTCGAATACATCGCCCGGTAAACACTGTATGGTTTTCGAGCCGAATAAATATATTACATTGAATAAAAACACGAAAAAGATATCCAGTTTGGCAGAAAAGTAACTGATCTTGGCTTTGAAAACATTTATTTGTTATGTATTATTAATTTTTTTTTTTTTTTGACAACTTTTTCGAATCTATGTGTACAGTAATACAAACCCCCTTCGGAGGTTGGAATGCCCCCCCCCACCTAAAATTTAGTTGGAAAAAGCGATTTTATAGTGAGATTAAAGAATGGTTAGTCTAAAAAAAGGGTGAAAAACAAAACAAATAAGCAATTAATAATTATTACCAAAAGCAGTAAATGCTACTTTTAAGTAATAGTCGTAGAGTGATAGAGTGTAAGTAAAACCTGGAATATCCGGTTGTTTCGTTTCGTTTTAACAATGGAAAGAGCAGAAAATGGAGAGAAAAGAAAGAAAGAAGGAAAGACCGAAAGGAAAGATAAAGATAGGGAAGTACCCCCACCACCATCACCCATAAAGCAAAAACACAACGAAAGGTAAGAAAGAAAGAAAGAAAGAAAGAAAGAAAGCAAAAAAGCACGTAAGGAAAGAGCGAAACGAAAGTTGTGTTTGTGTAAGTAAGGAAGTTTGGTGCGTTTCACGTAAATGTCAATTCAGGTTTTCATTAAACTTTAACCACGCGGGTTATAACGAAATCGAAGTAATGTAATTGTGAATTCAATTCCAGGTAACGGATTGTGTTCTGTTTGAATCTAATTTTATTATAATAAATGCTTTATAAATTGTGTTTATGTTTTATGCTAACCAATGGCAAAGTAAGCATGGTTCGTTTCAGTGTAAGTACAGTCCAGTTTTTAGATAAATTCTAACCGGTGATCGGTTTTAAATGTCTCCTGTGAACGTTCTGGTACGGTGTAAGTGAGTGGCGGTGGTAGCATGAATTTGGTAGAGAGAGTTTACTTTACTACTTCCATTAAATGTAACCGATTTTTACAGTGGACTCTCACCAGACTGAATATAGGAAACTGTGATCAGCGAGATCCTTGATATGTAACAACCCTATAACATACGGCAGATGTCGTGATTCAGTTTGTGAATGATACGGCTGCACCAAATCTATACAGGTGCAGTCCTATAAACGTCAAAGTCGGAGGGGAAAAAATGAGTTCATTTTATTTATATAGAAGACTAGCTGTACCCGGCCACGCGTTGCTGTGGCTCAGTTTGTTAAAATGGAACACATGTGAAAGTAGAGAAAAGTTTGATTCTTTTTTTCAAGAGAATGTACAAATTATTTATTTTTTTTTAAACAGATGTTAAGAAAATAAACAGAAAAATACTTCCATCATTAATTAGGAAAAAAAATAAATAAAATACGATAAAACTTGCTGAGTATGCACTGTTTTACGGTTGTTGTAAAACTGGAACGGAAACTTAAATTTCGCTTCATTTTAATCTTTGTTAATTATTTAATTGCCCCCCCCCCCCCAACGAATATAATCCAAACAGTAACATTCAACAATTGTACTTTATCTATATAAAACACAAAATGGGTGTTTGTATTACTGTACACATAGATTCGAGAAAGTTGTGAAAAAAAAAAAATATATATATATAACAAATAAATGTTATCAAAGCCAAGATAAGTTACTTTTCTGCCAAACTGGATAGATATATTTTTCGTGTTTTTATGCAATGTAACATATTTATTCAGCTCGAAAACCATACAGTGTTTACCGATGTATTCGAAAATTCAAGATGGCGTCTCACACCCTCATTAACACCGTAAGTATGAAAGAAGGTGTTATAAATAAAAAACTATACAAAATTTACAACATCTTTTCCCACACTTACCGTGTTAAAGAGAGAATCAGACGCCATCTCGAATGTTCCAATACATCGGTAAACACTGTATGGTTTTCGAGCTGAATAAACATGTTACATTGAATTGGGAAAAGATGTTATAAATAAAAAACCTAATGAAATACTGTTAAAAACTCGCTCAATACATGTTAATGCGGCATAGGTTGACATATATTCGGCGTGTTTTTAATAGGATTTGGTATATTTTTTTTATTTATAACACCTTTTTCTATACTTACGGTGTAAAAGAGGGTGTGAGACGCCTTCCTGAATGTTCGAATACATCGCCCGGTAAACACTGTATGGTTTTCGAGCCGAATAAATATATTACATTGAATACAAACACGAAAAAGATATCCAGTTTGGCAGAAAAGTAACTGATCTTGGCTTTGAAAACATTTATTTGTTATGTATTATTAATTTTTTTTTTTTTTTGACAACTTTTTCGAATCTATGTGTACAGTAATACAAACCCCCTTCGGAGGTTGGAATGCCCCCCCCCCACCTAAAATTTAGTTGGAAAAAGCGATTTTATAGTGAGATTAAAGAATGGTTAGTCTAAAAAAAGGGTGAAAAACAAAACAAATAAGCAATTAATAATTATTACCAAAAGCAGTAAATGCTACTTTTAAGTAATAGTCGTAGAGTGATAGAGTGTAAGTAAAACCTGGAATATCCGGTTGTTTCGTTTCGTTTTAACAATGGAAAGAGCAGAAAATGGAGAGAAAAGAAAGAAAGAAGGAAAGACCGAAAGGAAAGATAAAGATAGGGAAGTACCCCCACCACCATCACCCATAAAGCAAAAACACAACGAAAGGTAAGAAAGAAAGAAAGAAAGAAAGAAAGAAAGCAAAAAAGCACGTAAGGAAAGAGCGAAACGAAAGTTGTGTTTGTGTAAGTAAGGAAGTTTGGTGCGTTTCACGTAAATGTCAATTCAGGTTTTCATTAAACTTTAACCACGCGGGTTATAACGAAATCGAAGTAATGTAATTGTGAATTCAATTCCAGGTAACGGATTGTGTTCTGTTTGAATCTAATTTTATTATAATAAATGCTTTATAAATTGTGTTTATGTTTTATGCTAACCAATGGCAAAGTAAGCATGGTTCGTTTCAGTGTAAGTACAGTCCAGTTTTTAGATAAATTCTAACCGGTGATCGGTTTTAAATGTCTCCTGTGAACGTTCTGGTACGGTGTAAGTGAGTGGCGGTGGTAGCATGAATTTGGTAGAGAGAGTTTACTTTACTACTTCCATTAAATGTAACCGATTTTTACAGTGGACTCTCACCAGACTGAATATAGGAAACTGTGATCAGCGAGATCCTTGATATGTAACAACCCTATAACATACGGCAGATGTCGTGATTCAGTTTGTGAATGATACGGCTGCACCAAATCTATACAGGTGCAGTCCTATAAACGTCAAAGTCGGAGGGGAAAAAATGAGTTCATTTTATTTATATAGAAGACTAGCTGTACCCGGCCACGCGTTGCTGTGGCTCAGTTTGTTAAAATGGAACACATGTGAAAGTAGAGAAAAGTTTGATTCTTTTTTTCAAGAGAATGTACAAATTATTTATTTTTTTTTAAACAGATGTTAAGAAAATAAACAGAAAAATACTTCCATCATTAATTAGGAAAAAAAATAAATAAAATACGATAAAACTTGCTGAGTATGCACTGTTTTACGGTTGTTGTAAAACTGGAACGGAAACTTAAATTTCGCTTCATTTTAATCTTTGTTAATTATTTAATTGCCCCCCCCCAACGAATATAATCCAAACAGTAACATTCAACAATTGTACTTTATCTATATAAAACACAAAATGGGTGTTTGTATTACTGTACACATAGATTCGAGAAAGTTGTGAAAAAAAAAATATATATATATATAACAAATAAATGTTATCAAAGCCAAGATAAGTTACTTTTCTGCCAAACTGGATAGATATATTTTTCGTGTTTTTATGCAATGTAACATATTTATTCAGCTCGAAAACCATACAGTGTTTACCGATGTATTCGAAAATTCAAGATGGCGTCTCACACCCTCATTAACACCGTAAGTATGAAAGAAGGTGTTATAAATAAAAAACTATACAAAATTTACAACATCTTTTCCCACACTTACCGTGTTAAAGAGAGAATCAGACGCCATCTCGAATGTTCCAATACATCGGTAAACACTGTATGGTTTTCGAGCTGAATAAACATGTTACATTGAATTGGGAAAAGATGTTATAAATAAAAAACCTAATGAAATACTGTTAAAAACTCGCTCAATACATGTTAATGCGGCATAGGTTGACATATATTCGGCGTGTTTTTAATAGGATTTGGTATATTTTTTTTATTTATAACACCTTTTTCTATACTTACGGTGTAAAAGAGGGTGTGAGACGCCTTCCTGAATGTTCGAATACATCGCCCGGTAAACACTGTATGGTTTTCGAGCCGAATAAATATATTACATTGAATACAAACACGAAAAAGATATCCAGTTTGGCAGAAAAGTAACTGATCTTGGCTTTGAAAACATTTATTTGTTATGTATTATTAATTTTTTTTTTTTTTTGACAACTTTTTCGAATCTATGTGTACAGTAATACAAACCCCCTTTGGAGGTTGGAATGCCCCCCCCACCTAAAATTTAGTTGGAAAAAGCGATTTTATAGTGAGATTAAAGAATGGTTAGTCTAAAAAAAGGGTGAAAAACAAAACAAATAAGCAATTAATAATTATTACCAAAAGCAGTAAATGCTACTTTTAAGTAATAGTCGTAGAGTGATAGAGTGTAAGTAAAACCTGGAATATCCGGTTGTTTCGTTTCGTTTTAACAATGGAAAGAGCAGAAAATGGAGAGAAAAGAAAGAAAGAAGGAAAGACCGAAAGGAAAGATAAAGATAGGGAAGTACCCCCACCACCATCACCCATAAAGCAAAAACACAACGAAAGGTAAGAAAGAAAGAAAGAAAGAAAGAAAGAAAGCAAAAAAGCACGTAAGGAAAGAGCGAAACGAAAGTTGTGTTTGTGTAAGTAAGGAAGTTTGGTGCGTTTCACGTAAATGTCAATTCAGGTTTTCATTAAACTTTAACCACGCGGGTTATAACGAAATCGAAGTAATGTAATTGTGAATTCAATTCCAGGTAACGGATTGTGTTCTGTTTGAATCTAATTTTATTATAATAAATGCTTTATAAATTGTGTTTATGTTTTATGCTAACCAATGGCAAAGTAAGCATGGTTCGTTTCAGTGTAAGTACAGTCCAGTTTTTAGATAAATTCTAACCGGTGATCGGTTTTAAATGTCTCCTGTGAACGTTCTGGTACGGTGTAAGTGAGTGGCGGTGGTAGCATGAATTTGGTAGAGAGAGTTTACTTTACTACTTCCATTAAATGTAACCGATTTTTACAGTGGACTCTCACCAGACTGAATATAGGAAACTGTGATCAGCGAGATCCTTGATATGTAACAACCCTATAACATACGGCAGATGTCGTGATTCAGTTTGTGAATGATACGGCTGCACCAAATCTATACAGGTGCAGTCCTATAAACGTCAAAGTCGGAGGGGAAAAAATGAGTTCATTTTATTTATATAGAATAGAAGAAGATAGATAGAAGAATAGATAGAAGATAGATAGAAGAAGATAGATAAATATATATTTTACATTTAACGCTACGAGTTCGTTTTTTTTTTGTTTTTTTTTACTTTTGAGTGAGCCTTACATAACAAAAAATATGTTTAGAAATACATGTTACAAAAGTCAAGAATAACTTTATTAAATAAATCACCAAAAGTAATACTATAAAAATGGACACAACAATTTTTTTTTAATATGAAATAAAACACTTTGTTTCATTACTTACGATTTAATTTATTCAAAGAAATATTTATTTCCTATTTAAAGATTTTCAGTATATTTTATTTAACTAAAGAATTTTTCCATTATTTTTATTACATTGTTAGGTGAAGTTTCAGAATAGTTAACCTCCCTCCCCATATTAAGAATGGCTTTCAGCATGATTCTTACAATAGCGGTATCAAAGATTTTTTTTTTCCTTATTTTAAAACAAATTATTAAAGAAAGATACAAGACCATTAAATTTTTTTTCATTAAATCGCTATTTAGGTGAAGGTTCAAAATAGTTAACCCTTCTCCCCATAACCGTTTTTTATGCAGTAAAATACTTTGTTTCAATAATTATGGTTTAAATAAATATTTATTCCTTATTTAAAAGATTTACAGTATATTTTATTTAACTGCAGAAATATGTATTTTTCATACATATATTTTCCCTTATTTGTTTACATTGTTAAGTGTAGTTTCAGAATAGTTAACACCCCTCCCCATATTAAGAATGGCTTTCAGCATGATTCTTACAATAGCGGTATCAAAGATTTTTTTTCCTTATTTTAAAACAAATTATTAAAGAAAGATACAAGACCATTAATTTTTTTTTCATTAAATCGTTATTTAGGTGAAGGTTCAAAACAGTTAACCCTTCTCCCCATAACCGTTTTTTTATGCAGTAAAATAGTTTGTTTCAAAAATTTTGGTTTAAATAAATATTTATTCCTTATTTAAAAGATTTACAGTATATTTTATTTAACTGAAGAAATATTTATTTTTCATACATATATTTTCCCTTATTTTTTTACATTGTTAAGTGTAGTTTCAGAATAGTTAACACCCCTCCCCATATTAAGAATGGCTTTCAGCATGATTATTACAATAGTGCTATCAAAGTTTATTGATTTTTCTTATTTAACAAAAATTATAAAACAGATACATTTTAAACATTTTTTTCATTAAATCGCTATTTAGGTGAAGGTTCAAAATAGTTAACCCTTCTCCCCATAACCTTTTTTTATGCAGTAAAATACTTTGTTTCAATAATTATGGTTTAAATAAATATTTATTCCTTATTAAAATATTTACAGTATATTTTATTTAATTGAAATATATATCAATAATTCGGCTTAAAACATATTTGTGAATTTCCAAATCTTCATTGAATAAAATTCAAAATAAATAGAAAAGTCTATTGCATATGTAAAAGTTTACGGTTGCTTATTTAACTTCATTAAAACCTATCAAAGTCAACCAAGAGCTGCTCAATATTCTGGCTTAATGGATCATTTAGCAAGGAATGAAGATGGTTATTCTGGGATACCAGTTATTCTACCAACTACATTTACAGGAAGTCCTACGAATCTACAACAGCTTCATCAAGATGCAATGGCAGTTTTCTGTGGCCTATTCATTACTCACACGTGTAATCCAAAATGTCCTGAAATATTAAACAACTTGGGGTCATCAGAACTTTCACAAAATCGATGTCAACAATGTCACAGTTTTTTTTAAATTCACAGTCTGACTCCCAAGAACCTGCTGACTGACCATTATTCTCACTCCAAGCAGATGATCGACGTCCCTGTCACCGCCTCAATCATCACCAGCACTTCCTGACAATATCAACAGCATCAGTTACGATCGCATTGACCTTCAATAAAAGTTTAAACTAAAGTTCTTTGTTTGTTCTACTTGCTTCCATACGTTCATTTTTGTAATATAACAATAAGGAATTTCTTACTGATGTGTTTTAAAAGATTTTAACTACCGTGGAATTTCCACGGGTCCTGCTAGTTATCATTGATATGGTTAATGTTCTGTGACTTGCTTCTTTTATAATTTCTTCAAATGAACTCAGGAAATGGATACATTTTCGAACATGTCCCCATTGGTAAGTTTTTAAGGTACAAATCTTATGAACAGCACACATTATAAGATATTTGCGTTGTTCTTCATAATATTTTGAATTCCGTCATGTTGTCACATGTTGAATGAGTTTGTTTTTCCAAATTAAGCTGATCCTGTATTTCAGTTAATTTGCTAATTGCTAATAGAAAACGATTAAAGTGAGGGACTGTATTTCTGTCAGATGTAATGGTTGTCTTCAAAGCCTGAGTTACAATGTACGATGGTGATTTTAAAAATTCCGTGGCACTAGCAATCATAATTGGACTAATCCTGCAAGACTATGAAAACTTTATTGAAGCTTTTGATACTAACTAAAAACATTGTACAATTCTTCTCTTATTCTCTACCTTATTGTGTACCAGAGAACAGAATAACCATAAGCACAACTCTGCATTGGTCAAAGCCATTTTAAGCCAACGACCTGTTAAACTCAGGGGCATTATCTGTTGTGGCTGTCAAAAACCTTGTAATCCATGAAAATTGAATTTCTGTTTTACTTTTGAAAATATATCGACCATTATTTTGCAGTAAAGTACGTTTTTCATGAAATGCTCTAATTTGAACCAAGTTTTTCAACAAGTCTATTAAATGTGATATCACGTTAAAGAATATGATTGAATATTGGATAATGGATCTCTTTTGGCCTTGTGGTCATTAATTATTCAATTTTTTTTTATTCAATTTATTTCATTTTCACCCCAAACAAGGCACAGTGCCACTTTGAAGTAAGGAGCTACTATCGGGGACATAAATTGCAGGGGTATTATGAAGGGAGAAGAGTAGTAAGATGTCTGTTCACATTACATTTGAACTTCTGTGTTACAATATTTTTGGAATATAATGGGGGTAGTTATTTAAATTGCTGCCCACATAAGCACTATTTGGCACAAGGTTGGGAAGGTGGGGACTTAAAGCAGGCTCCCTTAGAGGAGGGGAACTTCTGCAATTGCAAAAATTGCCTCAGTAACCCTGTTGGCATTTCCCTGTCGGGGCGCCTCAGGCAGCAAGCAATAAACTTGCCCCACCGGAAAGCCCGGTGGCAAGGCCTGGGAGGGTTGACCTCCTGGGTATTATTCTCAGTCCGACAGGTGTTTGGCCGGTTCCCGGTCCCTCAACTCTCGGGCTGGGTGTCTAGAACGGATCCTTGACGTGTATTACTACCCTGTCACTGCAGTCGAAGCCGCTAGGAGACCATCCCCAATTATAATGGGGGTAGTTATTTAAATGCTGCCCACCTCAGCATTATTTGGCACAAGGCCTGGAAAGTGGGAGCCCCGCAGGCTCCCCTAAAGGAGGGGCACTCCTGCAATTTTAAAAATTGCCTGAGTAACCCCGTCGGCATTCCCCGGTGGGGGCGCCTCAGGCAGCAAGCAATAAACTTGCCCCACCGGAAAGCCCGGTGGCAAGGCCTGGGAGGGTGGACCTCCTAGGTATTACCCAGGCGGTGTACCTCAGTCCAACAGGTGCTGGGCCGGTTCCCGGCCCCTCACCTGTTGGGCTGAGTGTCAAGTGACGAATCCTTGACATGTACTACCCTGTCTCCCTGCAGCCGAAGCCGCTAGGAGACACATCCCATCATAAAGGAATTATAATGGGGGTATGATCCCGCCTATTCGGGAGATTCTATTTATAAACGATGCTGCTAGAAACTGACGAATTGAAATAATTCACGTTCTGCTACCAACAAATCAGAAACCAAAATTGCTCCATAAATATTAAACCTTTTCTGTAGCAATTTCGCATGTTTTTCCGTCTCAACACGAGAATAATCTTTTGCTCTGTGGATTCCAATTCGAGAACTGTCTACTGCAAACCAGTCACCTCTCATCGGAAACTGTTCTGAAACTAAACATGGCTTGCACGTCTAGATTCTGCATGTCGGTACAGTTGGGAAAGCAGAATCCCGGAAAGGAGTTCCAAAGTCTACCAGTTTTGAGGAAGAAACTATTGGAGTAAATGGCTTTCTTACACCTAGGGATCTCTACAGTGAAGGGGTGGGGTTTGGCTCTAGGTCGAGTTTATTCACGTCGAGGGGGTACAAGTGGTTGTAATTCGTCAGAGCATTCACCATTAAAATACTTGTAGAACAGGCAGAGGGATGCAACATTTCGTCGATGGGACAGAGGCTAAAGCCTAGATGACAGTTCAGGACCTATCAGGTTGGCGACTCTCTTTTGAACCATGTCCAGGAGTGAGAGACAAGTAGCCCAAATGTGACGACAGTACTCCATACATGGGCGAATGGTGGCCTTATAGAGGTACAAGATACTTTCAGGCGTAAATAGTTTTCTAACACGGAAGAGAGAGCTCACCTTCTTCGCAGCAGCCATTAATATCCGAAACTTTCTTTTAGGACAATATTTATTCTATAGTATTTTGGTGTTTTGCTAGAGGCTTGTAGTTGCTGCCACTTTTTCCTATTTTAACAAGTTTTTGTCTTCACGATAGCCTTAATTTACACATGCGACTTAAAAAAAAGAAGAATATCAAGCACATTTTTTTCAAACAATATTTTTTAATAAATCATTTCATTCTCATTATTAACTCACACATACACAATGTGTGTATATATATATATATATATATATATATATATGTTTTATTTTTATTACCGTTTTATCTATTTGGTTACATATGTTTCGGATGTTGGACCATGTTTACGACCCAACAGCCTTGCCAGACCTTACAGAAATGGTTCTGCACCATTTCTGTAAGGTCTGACAAGGCTGTTGGACCGTAAACATGGTCTAACATCCGAAACAGTGCCACTTTGATGTAGGGGCTACTATAAGGGACATAATTTGCAGAGTTACTCTGTAGAGAGTTGAGCAGAGAGATATGTGTTTACATTACACGAGAACCTCTGAGTGTCAATACAGTTAGGCATCAGGAACTCGGAAGCGAGTTCCGAAGTCTAGCAGTTCTCGGGAAGAAGCTATTAGATTAGAAGGCTTACTTTCAACCTGGGATCTCCACTGTGTAGGGGTGGGATTTTGCTGCTTGTCGGATTTATGTGTGGTATTCACGTCGAGGGGGTACAAGTGCTCGAAACTCCTAACAGTATTCACAATTAAAATACTTGTACAACAGTCATAGAGGTGCAACATTACGTCGATGGGACAGAAGTATAAGCTTAGATGACAGTTCAGGACCTATCAGGTTGGCAACTCTCTTTTAACCCTGTCCAAGAGTGAGAGATAAGTAGCAGATGCTTCAGCCCAAATGTGACAGCAGTCTTCCGTACATGGGCGAATGGTGGCCTTGTAAAGATACATGATATTTTCAGGCGTAAGTAGCTTTCTAGCACGGTAGAGAGAGCCCATCTTATTATTTTTTACTTACCCCTACTTGTTGCGTTACACCCTCCCGATATTGAAGCACTAGTCACCGCCCACTTTTGAAAACCATTAGAATATACTGTGACATGCGAATACGTAATAAAGAGTAAGACAATGGTTGATAGAACTTATATTTTCTGTTTGAGAAGCATAATGTTAAAACTACCGGGGCGTTGCTTGATGTATTTTTTTTTAAATTTGTAATAAGCGAATTAATATTAGATGTATTTTTTAATCATTTCGTCGACGTATTTTTATGACATTAGGCTTTATTTTCCTTTTTACTTATATGTTGTTTTATTTCTATTTGGCAGAACTACAAAGAATTGTCTTAAATCATTAAAAAAAAATAGAGAAAAAAGCCACCGGGAACAAGCATAAGAATGGCCTCCACCGTAATGGAGAACGAAGCTGAAAACATTTTTCTGGCGTTTTTATTTTATTTTTTTTTCTTTGAACATCATTGATAATGTTTACGTGGCCTCATATTGATAGCAGGTAGCACTAAAGTCTCTGCAGTTTATCGACATGTGTACATCAGTATTTGCGGTAGAAGCGAGTAAATATCATGACGATAGTGCAGATAAGTATGCGATATTTTCGTTAAGAATAAAAACTACTTATACAATTTTTGCATAACTATATATTCGAACGAAATAAATGGCTCCTATATGATGTAAACATTTTGATACAAAATCCATCAATGTCAATTAACTAAAGTATTTGTTTCCGGTAAACACATCAAAATATACACACACGCACAACTCCTTCTCTGTCTTTATATATATATATATATATATATATATATATATATATATATATATATATATATATATATATATATGTATATTTAGCAAAAATGGTAATTAGTAAAAACCTGAAGAGAGTGCTCAATACTTTTGCAGAGTAAATATGTGTGTTTTTTTTTTGCCTTTTTATTTGTTTAGTTACACATGTTTCGGTTGCTGAATCATATTTACGATCCAGCAACTTCGTCAGACTTTACAGAAAGTTAATACATATGCAAGCACACACGCATATATGCGTATATACGTGCATGTTTGCATATGTATTCTCTTTGACTTCCTAAAGACCGTTCATAGTCAATGAATTTAAATGGATAAATGTACTTAAGTTCGATGTAACTCCACCTACTTTGAGAAGACGCATCTCAGTTACTACGAACAACCTGAAATGAACTCTTAACATGTCAAACGTATCTGACACTTACGCAACTCCCCCTCATTCTCTCTCTCTCTCTCTCTCTCTCTTTCCTCCATCTATTTAATATATTCCAGTGTCTGGTTGAACAACTAAAAACCCGCCTAACTCCCACCACCTTATATTATCTATTAAATATTAAAACCTAAAATTGAAATTCTTCCTCCCTCCTCTCCTTAACCGTTCTTTTTATTACCCTCTCTCCCCCCTCCCTATATCCCTATATCTCTATGCGCGCCTAGCTGAACTTCCTAACACCCCACAACAGTCTAGTGTTCTTTAAACCTAATAACTTTTTTTCTCTCGTACTTCCTTTAAAATCATTTTTCCAAATAATAATAACCATTTCTTTAAAGTCTGACGTAGTTGCTGGATCGTAAATATGATTCGGTAGCCGAAACATGTGTAACTAAACAGATAAAACGGTAATAAAAAATAAAACATATATATATATATATATATATATATATATATATATATATATATGTTTATTAAATTATATTTCATCATTTATTTATACAAATCCTTTAATTGATAAAGCTCTATGTAATTACAGAAGATGTACAAATAAATGACAAAATTTCTATACTCCAAATTCCAACATGTTGTCCATCTTACCGTTTATTTCTTTCAGCATGTTAAATTGTTCAGTCCTTGATAGCACCTGTTGCGTAGCGAAGAATCATTCAAATAATTAATATGCCAATTTTTATAATCTTTTCATCAAAAGAATAGAAACTCGTCAACTTTAAAGGAAAATTATAAAAATGTGGACAAGATTATAAAAAACCCCGGAAAAAATCAAAAAAGATGTTGCAATTATGTTTTGTGATATTTACGCCATCTTTGGTTTAAAGTTATTGACGTCATACTCACGTATTAATATAATGTTGTCATATTGTTATAACGAACACTAAAAATATCTCATCTAATACTATTTAAATTTATTATTTATAAATAATTTATATTTATTTTTTGCTAATATAAACAGTGGTTAAATCTAGAATGCATGCATTAAGGTTTTATTTTTTACACGAAAATAATCTTAATTTGTTGAATTTGTTTACGATATTTCAGTTATTTGGTAAAAGTGAAGTATTTGCTCAGCTACAACCTTATTATTACATAAATAAATATTTTATTATGTATAATTTTATGTTCAAACATACTTCTATTGAAGCAATTTAGTTAGAATTAATTAACTATTTATTTTCAGTTATATAAGAGATCTCTAAATTTTTCATTACGTGTGTTTATGCTTTTATTTCAAGAGACGCTATTCAACATTAGAAGTATACTTTATTACATTCCTTACATATTATAATCCTTTTCTTGTTACTTTATGAGTTTTAACTGTGCTAATAAAATATGATGTTTTACTAATTAAAAAACAGTTTTTACATTCATTTATCATATCATTTATTTAAACGTGTCGTTTAAACGAATTTCAATTCATTTATTTATATTCATGTATTTATTAATTACTAGTATAATCTTAAATAGTCATAATATTCAACCTCATAATTATCTGATATATCTATTATATTAGGAAATTGCAATTTGCTTCAAGGAAATATATATTTGCCTAATATAATCTATTGAACTCGAATATATCAGCATTTTTCTTTATATGTATCTTTTCAATATTCAAATTATATTTAATAAATTTACTTATATAAAATTGTTTCATTAATGTATACCGTTTTAACTAAATAGTCAATACTAATTATGCTATTATTATATTAGGATTTTTTAGTTTTGGTCCAATCAAAATATATTTCAACAATTATTATTAGTCCTTCTATATATTAGAGACCTATTGTTGCATAGGGGTACATATTAAGGAGATGACGCGGAGTTTATATTGGGGCATATATATATATCTCTCTCTCTCTCTCTCTCTCTCTATATATATATATATATATAACGGAACTCATGTAATACAAACATAACGATAGTGATGATGAAAGAGAGAAGGCATTTATATATATTATTGTTCTTTCAACACATAATAGAGGAGAGGGAGATGCTTCACTTATGATGATGGAGGGGAGGACACATAATCTTGAAAGGGTTTACACAAGAGTTCGTTATAATTGATGATAAACACATGACCTTTTTCTGTTGTAACTGAATCACGACACGAGACAACACGTACAAAACACGATGATGACTTCTTTATTTATCGGATGGACCGGTCGAATGACGTCAGGAATTCACTTGTACCTACATGGTTAATCTTCTACCCCTTCGCCTCTAAGGGGAGTCTCCTCTGACTATGTCAACTCTTGGTTGATCAACTCTCTCTCTCTATCTCTCTCTCTCTCTGACTGACTGGCTAACTGGCTGACTAAAATCTGAACCCATAGAACTATATGGAGAATTGTCTTTTCTGTATGACGTCAGAACAGTGTTTTTCAAACGTTACTAATTTCATGTGACTGTTTGTCCAACACCCTTCTGCAAACAAAAGAATCTTTTCCTAATATATTTTAATCTAACCTATTTTTTAACAATATATTTTTTATTTTTCATTTTTCATTCTTCATTTTTCATTTTTCATTTCTGACATATTTAATATTCAGATTTCTAAAGAATGTACAATCAACACTTTTTTCCGATATAAACAATATTTAACTATTCTAATAGAATTTAACAACAGACTAAATTTTCCACATTCCATTTCTTAACTTTGCCAACAGGGTTCGATGTTAGACTTATCCTAATCTCATTTTCACTGATCTAATATCGTTCTTATTTACATGGAAAGGGGACATCACTTCCATGTAACATTATGTGTATTTATTTGTATATTTTAAATACATGATATCCTCTTCTTTTACACAAAACTTTACGAATGAGGACTGTCTTTTTTCTAGCCTTCAAATGAATTCATTCGAAGCTATGAGATCGAGCACGAAAGCAAATATTACGCCAGACAAGGACCACAATATCCGCAATAAATTTGGTAGGAATGTCTTCACTCTGATGAGAACATAAAAAATACTTATTTTTTTACATCAGAATTAATCATAAAAATAATTTATCTATGAAAAATGATTACTAGTTTAATTAATTTTAGTAAGTATATTATGTTACTTTTGTTTTTTTTTAAATCTTGATGTCGTATTTTTTAAATATTGATATCGTATTTTTTAATTCCTGATATCGTATTTTTTAAATCTTGATATCGTATTTTTTTAATTCTTGGTATCGTATTTTTTAATTCTTGATATCGTATTTTTTAATTCTTGATATCGTATTTTTTTAAATCTTGATATCGTATTTTTTTAATTCTTGATATCGTATTTTTTAAATCTTGATATCGTATTTTTTTTAATTCTTGATATCGTATTTTTTTAATTCTTGGTATTGTATTTTTTTAATTCTTGATATCGTATTTTTAAATTCTTGATATCGTATTTTTTTTAATTCTTGATATCGTATTTTTTAAATATTGATATCGTATTTTTTAATTCTTGATATCGTATTTTTTAATTCTTGATATCGTATTTTTTTAAATTCTTGATATCTACAGAAATCATATTCAATTGATGTGAATGATACAACTTACGATGTATAAACGATATACTATTCGTTTGTTCATGGGAAACTTTCATCTGGCTGCTCGGGATTGAGCAAACTACTTTTATCCAATCAGTTGGATTTAACATTCTTGGTCCCAGATTTTCTTTGATCAAACTGCTTTTAAATAACTCACGCTGCCAGGTTTACATCTGCCTTTTTCTCTAATTATTTGTTCACTGAAATAATGTGCTACTCTCCAAACCAGCGGGAGCAAAATGCATAGCTCATTGGCTTTAGGCTATATACAAATCCTTGTCTATCGTTACATATTTTGGATCCGAACCCGTCTTATATTCCACTTGCATACCTAATGTTTCCTTTATCACATACATTAAGAATTTTGTCTTTGTCTGGTTGTCAATTACGATGGCCGTTCCAAAAGTAAAGCCTCCTATTTTTAAACTAAAAATGTTGAATAGGATAGCGAATTGTAATTGTTATGATGACTGAACTTATGCTGAATTCCCCCATGCAGAAAAAATTGCACCGATCAGAATTCAGTAGAGACTGTTGAACGTGAACGAAGCCTATGCAGTTTATGTTAACATAATTAGATGGGTTTGTCGATTTCATAGTGGCTACAGAGTGACAAAGTGCGCTCCTAACTTCTCTGTCCGGGCATCAAAAGAAGCTGAATAAAGCATAGTGGCGAATATGTAGAAACAATAAATTCTGGGGCACAAAATGGCGCTCATTTTAATGGTACAACTCGCATCTGCGTAACTCTTCACCGTTTACTTTTGTTTAGTTTATAAAGAGGGTCTAGTTTTTTAACAATTCTTGTACACGCGCACGCACACACACACACATATATATATATATAATCACTGCTGCAAAAGTAAGCTCTATTTATGAACTAACACTATATATATATATATATATATATATATATATATATATATATATATATATATATATATAGTGAAAACAAAGTGATGTAGTGTTAACGTGATATATGCAATGGTAAAATTCAAACTAATATAAATAACCGTATTTATATATGGAAAATTTAATCCCAACCGAATTATAAAAGCTCAATAGACAATAGAGAGTAAAGCTTATTATAAGAGAAAGAACATTAAAACTGTAAGTTGAACTTTACAACCAAAATTTATTGTTCGACTGAATACTCCAAAAAACAATTTACAAAGTCCTTTTTCTGCAGAGTTTCAAAGAATGCTATTCTTGTTATTCTTCTCATCAGAGGACATAAAGAAATCAGCAAATTACATTTGTAGCAATGCTAGAATTTGTTAGTGAAAGCATTAAGTGAAGCCGTAATTTATTGCAGTTATAAATTGCCAAATAAAAAAGTTAAAAAATTTTGGATATGTTAAAAACTATATATAAAAAACAAACCGCGTATAATATTTCAGTTTCCATGAAACTCCTCTCAAGTTGATCCAAAATGCAAAATAGTTCTTTAGAGAAGATGTATTCGGATTATATGCACGCTAGACTTATTTTGGAATAAATTCTCTTTAAAGAACTATTTTGCATTTTGGATCAACTTTCTTTCTCTTATATATATATATATATATATATATATATATATATATATATACGAATTAAGAACTTTGCAATATTTTATTGCCCTCCCCCCGACAAAAGGAGGGTGGACCTATAAATTCACCCTTGTTCATTCGTCCGTTCGTCCGTTCGTCCGTTCGTCTGTTGGACTGTCTGCACTTTTCTCAGTAACTATGCCTTGGAATTTTTGTAATTTTGTGCAAACATTAAACATGATATGAGTAAAAAACGTAACAGAACAGATTTTCTGGGAAAACTCCGGTTGACTGCTAGGGGGTCTTTCGGTTTAAAATAGGTAAAATTGACACTTTTTATGTTCTTATTTAAAAAATTGATGCCTTGGATTTTAGAAAACTTTTTTGAACAGTTGTAACTAACTGATTTCTATATAATTTTGTTTGTCAATACTTGCGTTTACTTTTGGGTGTGCCCAATGGGCTCTTTTAGGGCTAATAAAAACTCCATATTGGGGACTATTTTACCATATTTGTCCGAAATTTTCTGTATATGTCTATGTAGCAGTTTTGCATGATGCTGAACTCAAATTTAAATATGTGAAAGCCTTGGGGAGTTTTGGGGCTAAATTTTGTGGAGGCGGCAAATGATTGACTTAGTCATTTCTTTTTTTGCATGGTGTATAACTCAAATGTAAATGTGTTAATACCTAAATCAACCCTTTGTTCATTTTCACCAGGATATGACGCTCCCTGGGGACTTTTGGGGATAGATGTTGGGGAGAGGGGCACTAAACTTAGTCATTTTTTATGCCTCGTTCACTATGCACTCACAGAGGATCATGCATGCTTTACTTCTTTTATATAAAAGTTCATATTATACTACATTTATAATATATGCATATGAATACTAAATTTATAATATATGCATATGAATACTAAATTTATAATATATGCATATGAATACTAAATTTATAATATATGCATATGAATACTAAATTTATAATATATACATATGAATACTACATTTATAATATATACATATGAATACTAAATTTATAATATATGCATATGAATACTAAATTTATAATATATGCATATGAATACTAAATTTATAATATATACATAATAATAATACTAAATTTATAATATATACATCTGAATGTAACGGTTAATTAACTGGTTTCGGACCTTGATAAAAAAATTGAGTTTAAGGAATTACAGATTAAAAATATTATAAAAATGGTAAATATGGCGAGGGACTAAAAACACGAGGAAAGAATCAAATAACAGCCGAGTCATAAAAATAAAAAGAATACAATAGCAGCCAAATAAAGAATAAAGTGTTTTTTTTAATATAGAGGGAGATGGTTAAAAAAACCCTAATATAAATGGTTTATATAATTTTAAAATTAAACTTCGAGTACGACTGGCTAGGAATGAGTGAACTGTAGGTATTATTCAAATCAGATTTTGAATATTTTAAATCGAATTTTCGATGCAATGTGTTGCTTAAACTGGAAGTCAATATTTACGATGTCCGCCCGGTGTAGTGCGAACCACAAGTACATTTAAATAAATAAACAATATAATTCCTATAGTATAAACATATTGCGATTATAAGACAAAATTGGTCTATGAAAAAAAAACATTTGAATTCAATGTAGAATATAATTGTTGGCATGCAATGATATTTGTTTGGCAACTCTGTCACTTATGTTCAATAGCGAATGTAAATGAGACATCTCTCTACTGAAGCTGCTGTAATTTTGGTTTTTCATTAAAGATTAAACAATGTTTAGACACAGTTGACAGCCATTGTTGCTGATAGTCTTTGCAATAAATTTAATTTCGCCATCCAGATAGGTGTTTAGACAAATCATTAGGGCTCTATGAATAAGGGTCTTAATTAAATTGAATTTTTGTTCCGTGGGGCACAATAGAGTCCCTACGTGAGTAAAGACCAATATAAGTAGGTTTACGATAGACTGAAATGTAAAAATCTGAAAATTTCATGAAAAATTGTACGTCCAAAAATTGGAAAAGTAGGATTTATTATTTCGTCTAAGGGCCGTATAAATGTCATCAATGGAGATAAAAAGGCGCCCGTTTTTGTTTTCGTTGTCAAATAAACAACAGGTGTTGTCAATGTAACTGAAGTACAGGTCTGCTTTTTTTTTGAAAAACAGATAGTAGACGCTCTACCAAAATATTTGCTAAAGCCGATCGCGGACGAAAACACATAGATACATCATCTGTTTGCCTATGTATGATGTCATTAAAGTTGAATTGTACCAACATAGTGTTAAATTTAATTAGTTAAACGAAAATATTTTCGGGAATAAATAGAGTGGCAAGTTACAGCACAAGTTGAGAGACTGGAAATAAGAAAAGAGCACATAAATTTGTCAGAATCAGTATGGTTCTTCCTAAAGTAAGTAAATGTAAATAAATCTTTAATACAAAACGAACTGTAACGTTCTAAAACCGGTTCTAAGATAGTTGTGAACCATTGTGTCCATTTATATTAAAAATACCATATCGTTGATAAAATGATACCTTACCTCGTTTTCGTGGGTTTGATGTCTTCGCAAATATAAATAGAATCCGTTTGGTGGAGGTGGAAACTCTTCAATGTACTGGCGGCAATTTAACAAAAGTTTGAAAGGAAAAATTCTACAATTCAACAGGAAAAGTTTGAAAGGAAAAATTCTACAATTCAACAACACGGGTAAAACTTTGGAAATAAATAATTTCGAAAATAAATATCTCTCTCGATGCAAACAATACAATACTTGGACTGGGACGCCAGAAACGACCAATATCTCTCTGAGTTTTCTCTTCTTACCTTGACAAAAGGTGGTTAGTTTATTTCAACGCATCCAAAACCAAGTTTCCATCTTCACAGCACCAACGTTCCTATACTCACTTGGCTCCAAATTATATGAATGGGTATCGTCTCAATGAAGCGCTCTGCTTCGACCAGCTTTTGGGACTGGTTTTCAACGTTGGCTTAAAATTGAAGATTTACATCAAGTCTGCTGCCGCTCCACAAGATATCTCACTCATGATGCAATATTCTATACAAATAACAAATAATATAATGGAGTACTTTTTCTGGATCAGTTTAAGAACTGGTCGGAGACCTGTCATGCCTTGACCGGGTTCAAAACGAAAGTAAGTGATGCCCTTTTGTTTTTCTTGTAACCTCTTGCGAGCCTGTCACTGTTCAACTGTTATTTTCACGGCAAGTGTTCGTCTGAACGTCACTCAATCGATCCCTGCCCCGCCAAACTTTCGCAAAAAACACGTATCAAGCTACAATTTACCCTAATGTTTAAAAATAAACACAAATTCCATTAACAAAATTTTCTTTCCTAGAACTTCTCGCCTGTAGAACTCTGTAACACTGGCCTGACTTCAAATTAGCCGTCTTTAAATCCAAGGTGAACAAGTTCTTGCTATCCACATATTTAAATAGCCAAATTGTATCCAATTTCCATAAAAAATTATCAATAAGCTGTTGTCTTGCTTACCACCTTACAATCATTCATCCTTTTCCCTGATTAGCATCTAGGTCTTGATAATGGTGAATTCTTCGTAAAAACACACAAGGCCAAGCACGGACGGAATAAAGTTTTTCGTTTCTTTACCTTTCCAGTATTTTTGCAGTTTACGAGCTGTGCTATTTCTTGGATAGAATTTTCACGTTAAATTCAAATTTTACCTTATATTTTGTCTACTACATTTATGTGTTAAAGTGAAGAATAATCAGGAAAACCCCTATTCCAATAATCAGATTGTGAGTAGACTTTCTTATTGTGACCATAGTAACACTAGATACCCCTGCTAGTATATATATATATATATATATACATATATATATATGTATATATATATATATATATATATATGAAATAAAAGCTTAAGTTATTTCTTGAATAATCAAATATCAAACACAAATAATATAAACTTACTTTTTCATATCTCATGGAGTTTCGAAGATTTATAATTTTCTCGTCAGTAGAAATATAACTAGAAGAATACATTAACGAAATTACTAGTCAACATAAATTTTGAATTTTGGTTATAGGTAATTTTATTTCCTTTGTTTTATAATTCAATAATTTAATGCAATTTAAGTATTATTTAAATATTTTCATCTATTGAAATTGTATCTAAAATATTAAGCATTTTGTTGTCAAAATATGATCTAACAAATATTTTAATTTTATATAAATATGTATATATACATATGTGTGTATACGTGTGGATATATATTAGGCATTACTTAATTTATTTATATGCGTCTTATTCCTAACGCATCACAATGCCAAATAACCTTATCACGAAAGTCTTTCTGCTAAACCAATTTGATTCGAACATGGCACACACAGGGTTTCAATATGTATCGTTATCTACTTAGCTAGCCTCATTTCTTTAGTTATCCCAGCATTTAAAATCTTTCAAATTTAATATCAAGTGAGAATATACAATATTACTTTATATTAATCTATCATATACATGCTGGAAGGAGGTCCTCATCAAACTGAACACATTTTACGAGTCGGGCGTAATAGATAAGAAAATCTCTCCAAAAGATATACTTACGCGTTCTTTCGTTTTGAGATTCTTCTCCTTAACCCGAGTAGATATCTCAAGTCGTTTCAGCTGCAGAGTTATCTTTTCCTAAATTCATAACGCATTCTATGCATGTAATGCTATTTGGATACAGCATGTCTTGAGAGCTTTCAACAGTGAAAGTAGATTTAGTTTTTCGAGTGGAAGCTTATGAAATTACATGCGTCAAAATACGTATGTATACTATATATATATATATATATATATATATATTTATATAATTAGTTGATAAATAGAGTCTTTCATTTGCAGCAGTGATTATATATATATATATATATATATATGTGTGTGTGTGCGTATGTGTGTGTGTGCGTGTACAAGAATATATATATATATATATATATATATATATATATATATATATATATATATATATATACTAGCATTGGTACCCATGTTTCCTGGGTCGAAATGAAGTTCCGTTTGGAACACACCTGCTATACTAAGGATATACATAATTTTCATCATAGGCAACGTTTATAGCACCACAACAATTCCAAAAACAAAGGAACGGATAAAAACATGTAAATGTAACCGCCCTTCCCTCACAAAAATAAAGAAGTACGTGATACCCTCTGCGCCAGATATTTCGGCAGAAAGGATACAAAGAGAAGAAACTATTCTCCTGATAGTGAGTACTTTTGTGGTTGGTGAGCTGGAAAGTCCCCCCCCCAAATAAAAATAGCAGCGAGTGCCCGAGCGACAACACAAAAAAAATTAGCTATGTAGACAGCCTCGAACGTGAAATGCGAATGAAAGACTTAAGTATCTGGAAAACTATTTTACCCACTGGATTACGACGTCATACGATACTGTGACCCTGAAAACTAACAAATATAAATATTAATACGTGCGTGACTTTTTTTTTTGTTTTCTTTTTGTGAATGTACTTTTTTAACTGGCGTATTTTCGTAAATTTTTAAGGGAGGAGCGGGGCTTTTTTGTTTCTAAAAAGGTGGCTTAAGTTTCAATTTGCGGAAAGGTAAAACAAATCTGTATAACCGTTTGAAGAATAATAAAAACAAACAAATGAATTCCTTTTAGTTTATTCTAAGTGTTTGAATATTTTAAAAATAAAAGGAAAACATTTACACAGAACTATTTCTTATTGAGACTATTTGCAACCGCGAAGGGTGTCTTATTATAGCAGTTAAATTATGGATTTTGTAATATTTCTTTTCTAGATGCAAGTGCTAATATTATATTTATTTCATTTTTTAATCTTTATTTTATTTCATTGTTTTATTAATTGTGTAAATTGTTTTCTCGTGGAAGAATGTGCCGATTCTATCTGGACTTTCCTAGGGCGAAATAACTCTAGACCCGCTTTTAAAAAGTCTGTGTCGGAAATAATAATTCCAAATAAATTAAATTAAATATATTATCCAAACAATTATTATTTAAAGTTTATTAAATAACAATTTTATATAGAACACTTAAAACAATTCTCTCACTGAACTGAACATGATTACACCTGGCATGATGATTGTCACCCACCTATGAATGGTACACACACACACACTATATATATATATATATATATATATATATATATATATATATATATATATATATATATATATATTACATTAGTGTTTGCGCGTGTGTATTTTTTACAAGTTGGTCACCACTTATCAAGGCCCGAAAGCCACTCGGGATAAGGGTTATTGCGCGTAAAGTAAGTTAGTGTTAAGATTTGATAAAGAGTTCAACAGGCGTGCACTTCTAAGAAAGAAGCTTTGTTAATGGAATCTAGGTTTTGGTTTTAGCACAGATAAAGAGTAGGGGAATTTTTTGACATTGGTTTCGGCTAGACAGGTGTTTTTCGTGAAAGATTGGCGAGGGGGCATCGGGGATTGGAGCTCAGACGAGCACTTGCCATGGAAGTAACGATATGTATGTGTCTGTGCGTACAACTCTACTACATCCTCCAGCACTGGACCGATCATAACCAAACCTGGCATTAGGTTGGTCTCCAACCTAAGGGTTGGTGCACACCATATCTCTCTATATATTTTTTACATGATCATCACTACTTATCAAGGCCTTAAGGCCACTCGGGGATAAGGGTTAAAGAGTGTACAGTAGAAATTGGGCAATATAGTAATCGTTAGCAATGGAAATTTGGTGAATTTATTAACTTATATGGAACGGCTCCTCAAAAACGCGTTTACGTTAGACTTGAAGACAACCATATTGTAATCAGCTGGAAAGCAGGTAAAAGGGAAGACAATTCCACAGGCGTGTAGTTCTAATAAAGAATCTTTGCTCATGGAATCTACGTTTAGGTTTAGGCACAGATGAAGAATGGGGGAAATTTTTGACAGTGATTTCTGCTAGACGGGTGTATCTTGTGGCAGTTTGGCGACGGAGGACCATAGATTGGAGCTCAGCCGAGCACTTGCCATGAAAATAATAATAAAACAGAGAAATACTCTCAACATTTCTTCTGTGAGAAAAAGGTTTCAGGGAAGAGAAAAGGACATCGCCTTCGAGGCTACGAAGTCTATTTTAAACTCTTTCAAAGCAGGATAAGTCATTTCTAGCAGCTCCTGCCCAGATGTGGCAACAGTACTCAATCCTTGGACGTACCTGGCTCTTATATAGATAGAGAATTGCATCAGCAGTGAGATATCTACTGGATCGATAGAAGGATTCCACCATTTTTCCAGCGGCCTTGGCAACAGATTTAATGTATGTGTTCCATTTAAGATCAGGAGTAAAAATCAAGCCAAGAGGCTTGTCAAAACATGAGGCATCTCCAAGACGAGAGCCATCATTTCAATTGATGCCAGGTGGGGATCAGAGCGTTGATGATGTAAAGATATAAGCTTGGTTTTAGATGCATTAAAAGTAACCAGCCGCCCCTTTCCCCATTGTACCACATGCTCAAAATCAGAGGAGAGAGAATCAGAGAGAACTTGGCCGTTTACGGTCTTAGATGTGCTACCATAGATAGTAGTGTCATCACCATAAATGTCTACAAATGATGTAAGGATGTGATTTGAACGATCATTAACGTTGATCAGGAAGAGAGTTGGGCCCAGAATTGACCCCTGAGGGACTCCAGCATTGATACTGAGAGCTTCTGATTTCTGCCCATCAATCACTACTCTTATGACCCTATCAGAGAAAAACGATTTAATAATTGAGAAGACGTTTCCAGCAATACCGTAGCTGGAGATCTTGTGAAGTAAACCTTTATGCCATACTCTATCAAAACCCTTTGATATGTCAAGACTAATTGCTCTAGAAAGGAAGCCTCCGTCGAGAGATTCGCTAATCCTATGAGATATAACTGTAAGCACATCTGCTGTAGATCTAGCAGAAAGGAAACCATATTGCGTGTCACTAACAAGGTATATTTTGCCGAGATGGTTGATTACTTCTCTATTAAACACAGATTCCAGCAACTTACTCATGACGCACAGGGGACTTATTAGCCTGTACTGAGAGAGAGAGAGAGAGATGAGAAATCACCTGAATTCTTAAATACAGGGCATATTGATGAGATTTTCCAGGATGATGGAAAGCTATTCTCCTTAAGACAACGTTTAAACAGTTTTGTAAGGAGGGACGCTAGTTCTGATTGAAGTCTTTTGAGTACTATAATTGGAATACCATCAGGGCTGGTTGCTTTACTGGAATCAAGGTTTTTAATTAGCTTGGCAACATCACGTACAGATATTTGTATATCACATAGCGTGTTTTCTGATATAGGAGTAAAAAAATATTGGAGGTTGGCAGCCTTGGTCGCAAAGGGTAGAATTAGCGTCAAAGTTCTTGGCAAAGAGTTTGACTTTTTCTTGCTATTTGCCCAAAACTGGTGGGAACCAAGCCTCTCCTCAGCTACTTTTGACTTAACGGACTGAGCATATAACTCTCTTGCGTTCTTTATAACTTTTTTACAGTGGTTGCCGGCAGTCATGAAAACAGCTTTAGTCTCAGTACATCTATTACGTTGGAAGCAATGGAAAAAGTGATTTCTGTGCGCAATGGCAGCAGCAGATTTTGGAGAGAACCACGGCTGGCTGTTAGGTTTTTGCTGGAATTTCTTCGAGGGTAGGAAACGGTCTATACCTACAATTAACCATTCCGTAAGGTCATATACTATAGAGGACACAATCTTTTTAAACATGGAATGCAGAGGTTGATCTGATATAAATGTACAGAAGCTATCCCAGTAAGCCATAGCGTATCGATATACTGTACGATGGAGAGGTACATCTGATGATTTATTACATTTCATTTTTATCTTAACTGACACAACAGAGTGGTCGGAAGATCCAAGTGGAGACAGGAAGGAAGTTGAACACAGTTCAGAGCAAGTTGTGAGAAAAAGGTCTAGGAGACTTGCATACATACATATCGGGAACACTAGTCGGTTCGTGAACAATCTGAGTGAGGTCATAAGCAATGGAGAAATCATGACAGAACCTCCCCTCATCATCGGTCTTGTTTGAGTTAGTTACCCATTCCACATTGTGAACATTAAAGTCTCCACAAACATGAATATTAGCTGAAGGATAAGCAGATAGGACGTTGTTAATTTTCTCAGATATGCCTTTAAAGATAGTAACTTCGCTGTTGTTGGGGCGATAGAGAGCAAATATAAATGCAGTAGTTTGAGCAAGTACAACCCGGAAGCACATATAGGGTAAGTTAGGATCTTCTCTGGAGATGTCCCTACCACATGGAAACCCATCTTTTATATAGGCACATATTCCATGCCCATGGCGATCTTGGGGTCAGATTTAGAAGTTAAGTTAGAGTATCCTATAATTACAAACTCATATAGGGAAATAGTCTGTCCAATGCCAGTTTCACTTAAAAAGAATATGTCTGGTTTAGTCTCCTGTAATTGGATTACAACCTCTGGAAGGTTAGAACGTAGGCCCTGATGTTCGAGAAGGAGACATGGTAGTGGGGATCTCCGTTAGAATTTGGAGATCCGGGTTTAATCGTGTATTTTTTATTGAAACTTTTCATGATGGAGTTTTGGGAATTGTGGACTAGATCGACTGACTTGCTTGAAGCAGGGCAGAGAGGGAAAGTAAGAGATAAATAGAAATGAAGAAATATTTTTGTAGCACATGAAAAGGTAAAGCCGTAACAATTAATCACTAATATGGCATCGAGAGGCCCCACCAGAAGCTACAGCATGGTCCAGAATCCATTCATCAAATGGCAATAGAGCAGTCCCAGTACTTTAAACCTGCGTATAGGACAGCCTCCTTAGTGGTTATCCAATGTTCAGGTCCTTGACTATCAGGCGGATAACATCAGCCCAGATAAAACGTTTACCTCCAGCACCCTTACTAGTGACATGGCAACAAGGATAGACATAGAGGCAGGAAATTTCCGACATCTCAGACGGCTGTTCACCCAAAATACTGCCAACTTAGAATACAGCCTTTTCTTCTCCCTTTGTCAGAAAAATCACTCATTAAAAATGAGGACTGAGTGACAAATAAAGAGAAGCGAGAGTAACGGGAGCTACCGATAACGCATTCACAATGCATTGTCTACTCTCCATTAAAAAAATTGTTAAGTATTGTACTTAATAAAATCCATTTGGCGTCTTTAGGAAAAAGATTCCCCTCTCACTAACTGAAAATGAATACAATTGCCAAAGCTGTTATCTATCAATTTGGAAAATATAAACATTTATGGACAAGAAAAATTTATTATAAAAAAAAATAAAGCAATGCATATTCCAAATGAACTTGTCTAGATAGAATCGGTACATTTATCCACGAGAAAACAATTTACACAATTAATAAAACAATGAAATAAAATAAAGATTAAAAAATGAAATAAATATATTAGTACTTGCATCTAAAAAAGCAATATTACAAAATTCATAATTTAACTGCTATAATAAGACGCCCTTCGCGGTTGCAAATAGGAATTGATTTTGCTTGAAATAAAATTCAGCGTTTTCATTTTTGAAAAGAAAATAGTCATCACGTGACATAGCTCGCTACTTGGACAGGCATGTTTTTATAAGTAGTAACGTGTTTACGGACGGGTGGGGGATACTAAATTAGCATTTTCAGATCTATTTATGCTCTATTTCAAATCTACTTGCCAGATAGAATCGCCATATTTTTCCACTAGAAAATCATTTACACAATAAAACAATGAAATAAAAATAAAGATTAAAAACTGAAATAAATATAATATTAGCACTTGCATCTAGAAAAGAAATATTACAAAATTCAAAACTTAACTGCTAGAATAAGCGTCCTTCGCGGCTGCAAATAGGAATTGATTTTGCTTGAAATAAAATATATTTTTATTATTGGCGTTTCATTTCAAGCTAGGCACAGGGCCAATTAGTCGTGAGGGTCACTTTTTAGGACAATATTTGCAGGGATACTACTTAAGGAGTTGGACAGCGATATGTCTTTCAATTTACACTTGAATATCTGCAGTCAGTACAGTCAGAAAAGCAGGAACCTGCAAAGGGAAAAAGCTGTTACGGCGTTTAGGGATCTCTACGGTGTAGGGGTGGGGTTTTGCTGCTTGTCTGGTTAATTGGGGGTTTTGTCATAGAAGGTGTACTAGTGCTTGTAGTTTGCCATCGAAATATTTGTAAAACAATAAGGCAATAATTTCACGTTTCGGAAATGGGACAGAAGCTAAAGCTTAGTTGATAGTTCAGAGCGTATTAGGTTGGCCACTCTTTTTTTAAACCTGTCCAGAAGCGAGAAACTGTGGCAGATGCACCAGCCCAGATGAAGCCATAATACTTTTTTTTTTTTACACAGTGACCACCACTTATCAAGGCCCGGAAGCCACTCAGGGATAAGGGTTATTGCAAGTACATTACGTTAGTGTGGAGATTTGATGAAGTGTTTACTTAAGGGGGCGGTTCATTAGGAATTTGTTAACATTGGACTTGAAGACATCCAAGTTGTAGTCCGGTGGGAAGCAGGCAGACGGAACAGAGTCCACAGGCGTGCAGTTCTAAGAAAGAAGCTTTGTTTATGGAATCCGTGTTTTGATTTAGGCACAGATATAGAGTGGGGGAAATTTTTTACAGTGGATTCAGCTAGACGGGTATTTTTCGTGAAAGATTGGCGAGGGGGGACCAGAGATTGGAGTTCAGACGAGCACCTGCCATGGAAATAACGATAAAACAAGGATAGGCTCGCAACGTCTCTTCTGTGGGGGAGAGGTTGCAGGGTAGAGAAAAGGGCATCCCCCACAAAGCCACGAAGTCTATTTTGTACTCTGTCAAGGCAGGATAGGCTGTTTTTAACAGCTCCTGCCCAGATATGGCAACAGTATTCCATCCTTGGACGTACTTGGCTTTTATATAGATAGAGAATTACATCAGTAGTGAGATATCTTCTGGAGCGGTAGAAGGATCCCACCATCTTTCCAGCGACCTTGGCAACAGACTTGATGTACGTGTTCCATTTCAGATCAGGAGTAAAGGTCAAACCCAGAAGCTTGTCAAAACACGGGGCCTCACACAGACGAGAGCAATCCATCACAACTGATGCCAGATGGGGATCAGAGCGTTGATGATGTAAGGATAGGAGTTTGGTTTTGGATGCATTAAAGGTAACCAGCCACATCTTCCCCCACTGAACCACGCGCTCGAGATCAGAGGAAAGAGAATCAGAGAGAACCTTGTAATTTATAGCCTTTGATGTGTTGCCGTAGATAGTCGTGTCATCAGCATAGATGTCAACAAATGATTTAAGTATGTGTTTAGGGAGGTTATTGATGTAGATCCGGAAGAGAGTTGGGCCCAGGATTGACCCCTGAGGGACTCCAGCATTTATATTGCAGGCCTCCGATTTTGTCCATCTACCACTACTCTTATGAGCCTATCAGAGAGAAATGATTTAATGATTGAGAAAACATTTCCAGTTATACCGTAGCTGGAAATCTTGTGAAGTAGACCCTTATGCCATACCTTGGGTAAGGCCTATGATATGTCAAGAGCAATTGCCCTAGAAAGGAAGCATTTGTCAAGAGATTCACTAATCCTGTGGGATATAACCGTCAGCACATCTGCGGTAGATCTTGCAGAGCGGAAACCATATTGTGTGTCACTAACCAGGTTATTCCTGCTGAAGTGGTTGACTATTTCTCTATTTAATATGGATTTCAGCAACTTACTCATAACACACAGGAGACTTATAGGTCTGTACTGAGAGGGAGATGACTTATCACCTGAATTCTTAAATACAGGGCAAACTGATGAGGTCTTCCAGGGAGTCGGAAAGCACTTCTCCTTAAGGCAGCGCTTTAATAGTTTCGTAAGTATGGGAGCAAGTTCTGGTTGAAGGTTTTTTAACACTATAATTGGGATGCCATCAGGACCAGTTGCTTTACTGGAATCTAGGTTCTTGATTAGCTTGGCGACCTCATGCACGGATATTTGTATGTTACCTAGCTTGTTCTGTGTTATAGGAGGAAATATGGGGAGTTGATGGCCTTCGTCGCATAGGGTAGAATTAGCTGCAAAGTTCTTTGCAAATAGTTTGGCCTTGTCTGACGCTGACGAGATGACCTCTGATCCATTGATAATGGTTGGGATAGAACGCACACTTCTGTTCAGGATCTTATTTGTTATTTGCCAAAACTGGTGGGATCTAAGCTGCTGATCAGCTAGCTTGGATTTAACAGACTGTGCATATAGCTCTCTTGCATTTTTTATTACTCTTTTACAGTCGTTGCTGGCAGTCCCGAAAGCAGCTTTAGTCTCAGTGCATCTATTACGTTGGTAGCTATGGAAAAAGTGATTTCTGTGCGCGAAAGCAGCAGCACATTCTGGGGAGAACCATGGCTGGCTGTTAGGTTTTTGTTGGAATGTTTTAGATGGTATGAATTGGTCTACGCCTACAATTAACCATTCGGTCAGATCTGATACTATAGAGGACACTTCCTTTTTAACATGGAGTGCAGAGGTAAATCAGATATGATTGTACGGAAGCTATCCCAGTCAGCCATAGAGTATCGGTATACAGTACGGTGGAGGGGTACGTTTGGGGGCTTCTTACATTTCGTTTTTATCTTAACTGATACGACGGAGTTGTCGGAGGATCCTAGAGGAGAATGAACGGAACATGAACATAGCTCAGGGTAAGTTGAGAGGAAAAGGTCTAAGAGGCTTGCATATTGACCGGGTGTATCGGGCACACGGGTGGGTTCGCGAACAATCTGAGTGAGGTCATAAGCAATGGCAAAATCCTGACAAAACCTCCCCTCATTGTCTGTCTTATTTGAATGGGTCAGCCATTCCAAGTTATGGACTTTGAAGTCACCACAGATGTGGATGTTAGCCGAGGGATGTACAGACAGGATGTGGTCTATTGTTGGAAGATGGGGTTCTAGGTTTAATCGAGTTTTAATCTGGAGATATTTCATGTTGAGGTTTTGGGATTTGTGGAATAGGTCGGCATACTTGGTTAGAGCAGTACAGAGAGGGAAAGTAAGAGAGAAAAAGACAGGATTTTTTTTGTAGCACACGAAAAGGTACAGCCGTAACAATTACCCATTAGTATGGCATCAAGAGGCCCCACAAGAGACTACTGCATGGTCCAGATCCACTCACCAAATGGCAATACAGCAATCTCATTACTTTGCGCCTGCTGATAGGAAGCCTCCTTAGTTGTTATTTCAAGGTTCGAGTCCCTGACTATCAGGCGGATAACGTCAGCCCAGACAAAACGTTTACCTCCAGCACCCTTACTAGTGACATGGCCACAAGGACAGACAAAGACAGAAAAATTTCCGACATCTCAGACTACTGGTCACCAAGTACTACCGACGTTTAAGCAGCTTTTTCTTCACTCGTTGTCAGAAAAATCACTCGTTGAATGAGGACTGAATGACAAAATAGGAGAAGCGAGAGTTACTGGAGCTGCCGATAACACATCCACTGTATTATCTACTCTCCATTTAAAAAAAACGGGGAGGGGGAATGGGGACAAGTGACTTATTTATATATAAGTAGTAAATCCGGTGCTAAGTTAACAATTCAGGACACTTTTGATTAATATATTAATGGGTGGAAGTTTATACTAATACTCCATGTATTGGCGAACAGTGGCCTTGTAGAGATTCAGAATACTCTCTATTGCGAGTAGCCTTCTAGCACGGTATGGAGAGCCCACTTTCCTCTAAGCAGTCTTCGCACTCGCTTAAATGTATTAGTTCCAATTCATGTTAGCTATGAATGTAGGAGCGTGAGGAAAGTACTTTCAGGCTGTGTGTCATTAGCCATGGCTACCAATGTTTGAGTTTTCTTGTAATTATTAAAGGAAACGAGTTTAGTCTTAGCAGTATTGAACTTTACCAACCAGTTATGGCCCCATTATACTTTAGACTGGGCGTCTTTCTTTAGAGTTTTAGCAATTTTATTAGGTTCATTTGCTTATTCTTGTCTGTATTATAGAGCGTGTTGTCATCAGAAATATTCGCATCTCCGAGAAATTTTTATCGGGGAGCTGATTTATGAATATCAGGAATAATAAAGGTTCAAGCATTCATATGATGTTGTTTTGAAGTACGACCATCGTGGACAACCTGGATTTTTCTCTTATATAAGAAAGATGTGATTATGTTGAGTACATGTTCAACAGTATCATACAATATTGTACGATTTAGTTTTCAAGAGAAAACCATCGTGTCAAACCGTGTAAAATGCCTTATAAATGTCTAGGCCTACTGGCCTAGCTTCCTTTGCTTCATCCAGTGCTTGGTATATAGGTTAGAGAATTAGAGTTAAGATATCTGCAGTGGAACGGCTTCTCTAAATCTATATTGTCGGTCGGATAAAAGTTTATTTTGTGTAAGCTGGCGGACTAGTGCTTGATTGATTAAGGACTCAAAGATTTGGGCAAAGAGAAGGAAGAGGCTAATGGGGCGAAAATTTAGTGTGTCAGTTTTTTCTCCAGAATTCTTGAAAACTGGTACACTAGAAGGAGTTTTTCACAGTCAGGAATGCAAATTCGTTAAGCTTGGAGAGAACCGGACCAACCTCAGGGGAACATTTTTTAAATAGTATAGTAGGGATAAAAGGTTTTCTATCTCCTAGATTGATGACTTAAGTAAATCTACAGGTCCATCCGCACCGATAGGGTTAACACCGTGCTTGGGTCCTTAACTAGGTAGTTCTGCGATCCCGCACGAGTAGTTATTGATTTAGTTAGTACTAAAGGTTATATAATTACTGACAAGATGATTGAAAAGGATTTCATTATGCTTTCCATTTCATTGTTAATGGAAAAGAGAAAGTAAGTAAAAAGCATTTTTTTTATTATTCCATTTTCACCCCAAACAAAGCACAGTGCCACTTTGATGTAATGGGTTACTATCGAGGACATAAGTTGAAACTTGGATGACAGTTCAAGACTTATCAGGTTAGCGATTCTCTTTTGAACCCTGTTCAACAGTGAGAGACTAGTAGCAGATTCACTAGCCGAAATGTGAGAACAGTATTCCATATAGATGTACATGATTATTTCAGGTAAAAGTAGCTTTCTAGCACGGAAGAGAGAGTCCAGCGGCCCTGGTAATGATCTCAATGGTATCTGTTCAAACTCATGTTCCCTGTGAACCTTAAGCCGAGGGATTTGAAAGAAGTACTTTCAGGTAATGTAGTTTTAGCCATGGCTCGTAGTGGTTGAGAAGGTTTCTTGTAATTATTGAAAGAAACAAGATAGTCTTGGCAGCATGAACTTGTATCCATTCCACTATTGTGTTTCCGCCATTTCCTTACAGATGCGTTCATTTGTTTTTCCCAAGTTGCCTGCTATAAAGCGTGGTGTCATCAGCAAATCAGAGACAATTTTATCATGGAGGTTATTTATGGATATAATGAATAATAAAGGCCCAAGGAAAGGCCACTAAGGTACACTCGCGTTTATATCATATTGTTAAGATATGCGACTGTCAAAGACAACCTGGATTTTTCTTTTAGTTAAAAAGGATGTAATTATGTTAAGTATTCGTCTAGTCATACCTTATGATCTGATTTTCTCGAGAAAACCATAATGTTATACCATTTTTTATTACATTTTCACCCCAAACAAATCACATTGCCTCTTTAATGTAGGGGGCTACTATCAGGGATATAAGCTGTGGGGATTTTGGCAGCAAGATAACGGTTCATGTTACACTTGAACTTCTGCATGTCAGTACAGTTGGGGAAGCAGAAACCTGGAAGGGAATTCCAAAGTCTAGCAGTTCTGGGGAAGAAACTACTGGAGTAGAAGGCTCTCTTAAATTTAGGGATTTCAACTGTGAATGGGTGGGATTTTGTTGCTTGTCGGGTTTGTCGAGGGTATTTACGTTGAGGGGGTACAAGTGCTTGCAGTTCGTCGGGGGATTCACCGTTAAAGAACTTGTAGAACAGGCAGAGGGGTGGTACATTTCATCGATGGGACAGAGGCTGAAGCTTAGATGACAGTTCAGGACCTATCAGGTTGGCGACTCTCTTTTGAACCTTGTCTAGGAGACTAGTAGCAGATGCACAAGCCAAATATGACAACAATACTCCATACATTGGCGAATTGTGGCCTTATAGAGGTACATGATACGTTCGGTCGTTAGTAGCTTTCTAGCATGGTAGAGAGAAACTACCTTTTTTGAACCGATCCTGGCAATGCTCTCAATGTAATTTTCCATGTTTCCTGCGAACGTTAGGCCGAGGAGTTTAAAAGATGTACTTTCAGTCTTTGGCCATTGCTATTGGTGGTAGAGAAGGTTTCTTGTAGCTATTGAAGGAAACAAGTTTAATCTTGGTAGCACTGAATGTGTCCATCAATTTTTGTCCCCATTCCACTACAGATTGGAGGTCTAGTGTTTCTGCCATTTCTTTAGATATGGGTTCATTTGTTTTCCTGTCGTGTCTGTTATAGAGCGTGGTGTCATCAGCATATATACCCATCTCTCACAGACAATTTTCTCAGGGAGGTCATTTATGAATATTAGGAATAATAGAGGTCCAAGGATAGATCCCTGAGGCACTCCCGCATTTATGTCATATTGTTTAGATGTACGACCATCGAGGACAACGTGGATTTTTTCTCTTATCTATGAAGGATTTAATTATGTTAAGTAGTCTTCATACCGTATGATCTGATTTTCATAAAAAGACCCTCATGCCATACCCTGTCAAAAGCCTTAGATATATCTAGAGCTATCGTTCTAGCCTCCCCTGCTTTGTAAAGCGAATGATATATACGCTCAGAGATTGCAGTTAGGATGTCTGCCGTGGAACGGGCTTGCATAAATCCATATTGTTGGTCGGTCAGAAGTTTAGCATCTGTAAGGTGATGGACTAGAGCCTGGTTTATTATGGACTCAAATATTTAATGTTTAATGTTCTAACCCTTCGCTTCGAAAGGGGAGCCCTCCTCATGTCAGCTCTGTCCGGCTGACTGTTCTGACTTCGATCTCATTCTGTCTAACTCATCTTCGACTCTAGCTCCTATATTGAGAATTCATTTCTGCCATGACATCATACGTGTGTCCCAAAACGTGATCGACCCACGTGAGTGGTTTGGCACGTTTCCAACTCATTTCTGCAGACAAAGAATTCACACTCTTATTTTTTTCTTAACCTATTTTTCAACATATTTAAATTGCATTGTTCTTTAATTTCTAGCTGACCTTTAATTATTTTAATTCAGGTTTCATAAAAAATCGAACAATCAAGATTCCTTTCACAACAACATATCTACTATTTTATGTGAAACTGAACAATTCGAAATTCCACATTTCATTTCTGAATCTATTTCTGAACCTTGATTACAAGAAAAGTGAAAACAGAGATTCAATTCTCAATTGATAATTATATTGTACACAATATAAAGTACTGATTTTGAAAGTGAAAAAAATGACTTAGGTGCCGTTAGGAAGAATAAAAATCAAAGTATTTAGCGCACATATTCGTAATGCCGTCGTTCGAGCTTCACCTGGCAAATGATATTTTTTTTAATTTTTACACTTTGCACCGATTTTCCCCGGCTAAAACCGTGTATAACGTTTTGCATGAGTTCGAATACCCTATGTATTAAGTTTAATGTTTAACAAAAACTGACAGAGGAGTTTGGCAGGCAAATTTTTTAAAACAAATAAATATTATCATACATAAATATATATAGAAAGCGTTATGCGTTTACTATAAGTTTTTTTACGCAAATATTACACAAGTAAACGGAATTAATGTAGAACATCTGCATGAATACAATTACACGTTATAGTTAACTAAAGATTATCATCTCACAAAAGAACTGATAAGTAATTAATTAAAATGAATGTTTAAAAGAATAAGCAAATCAAGTAGACCTTTTGCAGATGAATCCAATTCAACGACTCATATACTGTGTTACGCTATCTTCACATCATTGTGCGAAAATACAACAAAGTTGCATTTTCTATTCAAATTATTAGAACACGAGTTAAGCATGCATGGTCCCCCGTGAGAGAACAGTAAATACAGCATAAAAATATGACTAAGTTCAGCATTTGTCCCCCCAAAGCACAAAAAGACCCCAGGGAGCGTCAAATCCGGATGAATATGAACAAACGATGCAGTTTTAAGCCTTAACATATGTAAATTTGAGTTCTACACCATGCAATAAAAAGAAAGTCCATCATTTTACCCCCCCCTATTTCGCCCCCAAAGTCCCTAAGGCCTTAAAAATTTAAATTTGAGTTTTTAGTTCAGCACCATTCAAAACATCTAAATATACATACACAGAAAATTTTTGGACAAATATGGTAAAATAGTCCCCCAAAATATATAATATATTAAGTTTTTAACCGATACCAATATATATTTTAAGGTTTTTTATACATAAGAAAAGAGATTTTTAAATTAATTTGGGTTCAAATTAAAATCGATTTATATAAGGAAATTTTTTTTCGAAATTAGATCTTAAATTTAAATAATTCAAAGTTTAAAATTAAGTATTACATCATCTGATAAAAAAGGGGGATTTAACAAAACGAGGTTTAAACGTGAACTCGCAAGGTATATATACTTCACACTTCCGGTTAAAAAATAGACGAATATTGGCTGAAGAGAGCTTGATAAGGATACCTTAAACGGACCTTATTATCGGGCTTGAAACCGACGGTACCAATGATCTGTCTCAACTAACAACTTTCTGTACACAATATATATATATATATATATATATATATATATATATATATATATATATATATTAACCACGATCGTAAAATGTATTTAGCACCGTTAAAATATTACATGAGTAATTACTCGGTTAACATGTAACACCAACAAATAATTAATGATAATAGCAATTTATCTACTGTAATTATAATGCAAATGCCAATTAAAATAAATTTGCTTCATGGTTAACTGTATAAATCGAAATAAAAGTTCTTAAATTAACGCAGTTGTTGCAGTGGCCCACAATTTCGACAACTTAGACTTAAAAAACTCTCAAAAGTAATTTTCGACATTTATACAGCGTTTTCGAGTTGATATACTAGTTATTGTTAGATCACGAAAGCTAAGCGATATGCAGCCTGGCCAGTACACGTAACCATTCAAGGTGCTGTATGTCAAATTCTTATGATGGCATAGATGTAGATGGTCATGGGGTTGACATTCGATGTAAACTCTCTACTTTAGAAAAAGCTGGCATAGCCCACCAAGGGCTTATGTCAGACCAGGTATTTGTATGGAAATACTACTTCAATGTAAAAACAACTGGAGGTAAGTGTTGTACGGGAAGATTCCAACCCTGAAAATAGCAATCATTCTCCATTTGTCAAAAGCATCGCCCATGACTAATAATAAAATAAGTAATAGAAAAACAAAGTTACCAATAATTTCTACACTCCCATGAGCGGTTCGTTTCTGAAGAATATGTCTTCTAGATGCTTATGTAACTTTTAGTTCATTAGCGAGATGTATGCTTAACACAATTACGGCGGAAGTAGAATTGAATGACACGTTTTTAAAGCGATGCGAGAAGGAGCATAATTGCGTTTTTTTCTTTTTTTATCAATGCCGAAAATTATCGATTTTTTTTTATATTCCAATTTTCTTTAGTGTACATATTTGCAAGTATCGTTCCCCCAGGATTCAGACATCTGCAATGAATCTCATCGTCTCCATTCAGTCTCGTGAGAAAATGGATACCTCTCTGCTGTGAGGGTAATTGCACGTGTTATTCTAAAGCAAATGTTGCGCAATTCCCAATCACACTTCTTCTGATTCGGCACTGCTCGACTACATCGACAAGGATATATTCAGAACGACTGTAATCGAGATCACAGACAGCATCTAATATTCTCAGATGCTCACCTATCTGGTGCTAGCTAGGCTTAACGTCGCTTAACTTCGGTGATCTAATTGGCAGCGGTGTATAAACATGACCATGTCGTATATAAGGTTATACCTTCGAATATCACAAAATCGTTGCCACTGCATTCAGTTCATCTGAAGATTGTGGCAGCATTCTCATCCGATTGTGTCATCCAATCATTTCTCTGATCGCGCTGATTATAACAAAAAAATAAAAACGAAAAATAGGACAAGTTTTAAGATTCAATCGCCTTTTTAACTCTTCCTTTTTTGTTTTGACATGCCTTTTGGTTCTCACATTCCATGATGACGGCAAAGGGGAAATATTTTCTCGGTTGGCTGCTATTTTGATTGGGTGTCCGTGTGTAGACTTTCAATCATCTCGTAATATTAATCATCATTCAACTATTAATCTATCTGTCGCATGAGAGTTTATACGAAACCTGTTTTTACCTTTTAATCTACAAAGTCCGTAACAATGTTTCTGATAAAAGGGAAAAGAATTTTTCTTGTTTTGAATAGGTTGTATGTGTAGAGATATCGTAGCATTAATCATTGTTCAACTTTCAAACTATCAATCTTATTGACACACATCTGATAGTGCCATTTGTTTTGTTAGTATATGCTAACCACCTCGGCATGATGTGACAGAAGGTCAGAAATGGGGATATCCAGCCAGCGTCCCTAAATAAAAAATTGTCTGAGCATCCCCATTGGCATTCCCGGTAGGCGCATCTCAGGTAACAAACGATAAACTTGACCCACGCCAACACCGGGTGCAACGTTTTGGAGGGCAGCCATCTTAGGTAATGTCCAGGTGGCGTACCTCGGTCCGACATATAATGGAGCCTTTTCTTGGCCGCTGCACCTGTTGTGCTAATTGTCAAGAACGGATTCTTGACTGGTACATTCTACCCAGTTTCCAAACAATCGGAGCAGCAAGGAGATTTATCTGCCAACATTAAAAATGATATTGCATTTGTGATAATTGGGAAAAAATTGCTGTTTTCTTTGTCGGCTCTTGAATTGAGTGAATCGTTTGTGATATTGATCATCATTCAAAACTTTCTATGATACCAGCGTCTTTTTTATCATACACAATGTGTGACTCAGTTGTAATTAAATCTATTAAACAGCCACTTAATATCGTATGTAACAAAAAATCTCAAGCCATAAATTATTTTTATTCTAAGTCGATTGATAATACCTCAAACCGACGATTTCTCTTTTCCTCCTGTGCGAAATCTCTGTTTTTTTGGAAATCTCTCGAGACAAGGCATTAAGCCACTTGATATAAAGAGCTAAAAATACCACTTCAATGACAAAAATCAACTAACGATAAGTTTTACAAGGGTCGTTCCAAAAGTAAGTCCTCGTATTTATAACTCAAAAACAAAAATGTTAAAGAGCTACAAAAATAGAAACGGTACCATTAAAACAAACTGTGGAGGGAAGGAGATAGGAGAATTACAGTGATTATTACAATAGAGGAACAAGATTGCTGATATTACAAACTGAAGATAAGTGGTATGTAAGGTAATTACATACACACACACACACACACACACACATATATATATATATAACTCGTCTATAAATATAGTATGTAAATGTATGTATAATGTGTACATAACAATTTATATTATCTATTATCTACAAGGGCTCCTTCAGTCTTTGACAGACTATGGATACCCATACAAATTAAAAAGTGCTATAGAATTTATTTTTCTACATAGTCACTATCATTCTCAATGCAATTTTGATAGCAATTGTTTTGATGCTTTATTCGTAAAAATCCGGAGTATGCGTTGTCACTTACATTTCTGTTGCTATTATGAAATCAACGGACCCATCTCATTACTCTTTAGAATCAAGAGAAGATATTTATTATTGGCTGATAAGTTATTATGGATCATTAAGATCATGTTTTAGTAGATATATTAGTAGAATCTCTTGCTCCATGGTGTGTACGAATTATCTCTCCAATCGACAAGAACACTTTTATTTAAAATCTATGGAAAAATAATTGGCAGACTTACTTCTTTTTTGTCTTTATTTGTTTTCTATTTCTATCTTTGTCTTTGATTTGAATCTTTATTAGTTTATACGCTTTTTAGATGCGACCTAACTTTCCAACAAGAGACTTTGTCTGTCAATCGACATGTAGTTGAAAATCACATCTATATAACTAAATGATTAATAAATGGACGCGTCTTATGTTTGCTCTATTAAAACATTTCTGTAAGTGGATCTTTATACCAGGTTGTCACGCTAAAGTGTAAAATAACATTTTCCTTATGGATTTCGTTTTTCGGACTAACTTCCTCATCTTCGGTATTTTTTCCACTACGTTTCGGCCGTATAATCCTTCGGTCTTCTTCAGGTGTATCTCGAACTCGGGAACTGTTTTTTTGGAATTTCGAACCCAACCCTTTATTGTTATGGGGGTACCATGTTCTCGTTCCATTCAGGTCGTCCCTGCTGCTACCGCTTAATGCTGTTGCTGCTGCATCTATCGCTGTCGCTGGCATTGTGTTGTCACTGCCACTGCTTTCGCTCAGGATTGAACTCATCACCTTGGAGACTTGCAATGTCTGTTCCAGCGTCTTAGTCGCCTCGGCCATGTGTCACTAGTCCTAGTGACACATGACCGAGGGTTGGGTTCGAAATTTAAAAAAAAACAGTTCCCGAGTTCGAGATACACCTGAAGAAGGCCGAAGGATGATACGGCCGAAACATAGTGGAAAAAACACCGAGGATGAGGAAGTGAGTCCGAAAAACGAAATTCATAACGAAATCACCTCATCCCAGAACTATAGACAATTAACATTTTCCTTGCCTCCCACGCCTAATTTTAAAATAATAATTATATTCGTTAAGCTTTAGTTTGAATTAGCAGTTCGTTTGTCTTTCATACTAACTTTTGAAGGATTTTCATATGTCTATCGCACTTAAATTCTAAATAACATTTTCGTTTCTCTGTCATGGTTAAGTTTGAAATGTTAAATAATGAATTGTCATGGAAGCGGCAGGTGCTCGATTGTAGCGTTGCGATTGTTCAATTGCTATCGAAATGAAATATTTAACAGCTGATTTTAAGAAAAAGTCGCAATAAAATATTTACGGGTCAAATGTTTTAGCCAGATAAATAACTTAGCAAAACAAAACCATATTTGCAGTTATAATTTTATAATAAGAGTTTGCAATGTCAGTTTTCATATAATAACGATTTACCTAAACAAAGTGTAACCTGGTTGCTGACGTCAGGTAATAAAACAAAAAAAAAGAGTTTAATTTATGCATGTGACCAGTCAGTTAAAGAATCCACAGAGTTAGATGTGGGAAAGGTATTGGATTGGAAGAGAGATTTGATCACTTGGTGTCCAGGAAGCACTAGTGGTGGATATTATAGAAAATGTAGAAATAAGAATAAAATGCGTGCAACTCAGAGACAACATCAGGAAATAAAATATATATGTAAAAATATCACCCGAGTGTCGTCTGCACTTTATTTGGATGTAAGACATATTCGTTGCAGCTTTTACAGATACGTCAATCAAAATTAATCGATGGAAAAAGGTATGTTTCCCTCTCAGTCTGATGTAACCCCATAGAAAAACTTTATTCGTCCTTGGAAAAACTGTGTTCGTAACGTACTATGAATGTTTCTTGTTAACTACTCTTTGAATGTCTACACATTAGAGGATGAACGTTATACAGTGTACACTAGATGGTACGAGACACGTATATATATATATATATATATATATATATATATATATATATATATATATATTTATATATATTTAGTAGAAATGGTAATTAATAAAAACCTGAAGAAAGTGCTCAATGCTGTTGTAGAGCAAATATGCGTTTTATTTTTTATTACCGTTCTTTTTCTGTTCAGTTACATTTTTGTTTCAGCTACGCGACCGTTTTTTTGGCTGTTATGTAGCCTCCTCAGACAGGTAAAGTCTGAGGAGGCTACATAACGGCCAAAAAACGGTCGCGTAGCTGAAACAAAAATGTAACTGAACAGAAAAAGAACGGTAATAAAAAATAAAACGTATATATATATTATATATTATATACGAGGATGGATAGAAGAAGAAAGTAAGAGGAGACTTATCGAGATAATATAATGCTCAACAAATTTCAACGGAGCTTATCTAGAAGACAATAGGAGTGGAAAATGTTTTCTCGGTTACCGTTGTTATTAAATATCTTTTAGCGTAAATCCCTTGCATAGACACTATACATCTTACATACGGATAAAATAGAACCACAACCAACCACCCTATACCTCCCCCTAAATCATAAACACATAAACTAATTACATGTTTAAAAACTATGATAGAAACCGTACACTCACTGTGTATAGTACGCTCCTCCTTTATCTTAGAATTACATATATAGTACCCCCTAACAACAGCAATAATTTTATTAATTTATTTCGTTCCTGATGATTCTCTCGCTAGACGTCCCATCCCCAGTATGTTACCTAGCACCTTCTCTACTGTTCTAATGAGAAGCATTTGGGCTTAGAAATACATTGGTATGAAGAGTCCCTTTTATCCCCCAACTAAATGTATATATATACCTTTAATAAATAAATGACTCATTCTATATTTTCCAATATATAGTCTTTGTGAATTCATTTTCCACTTATATATATATATATATATATATATATATATATATATATATATATATATACGCGAGCTACATTACCTGTTTAGATGTTTATATAACCCCTATAATATATACGGCATAATCGCGTTGACACACTGAAATTACGCAACGTTGAGTCTAGTAAGTATTAGATGGGTTACTATTTGGGAATTCTAGGCGCTGTATGTGCTCTCCGCATATATCGGCATTTGTTTCCAGTCGTCATGTTCACTTGCCACTGTTATTTATCAATGTTGGCTCAGGAGAAGTAAGGTTGGAGATTGCGCACCTCGTTCCACAAAAATTTAATGCGCAGGCAACCCTTCATGGGTATCCATAGTCTGTCAAAGACTGAAGGAGCCCTTGTAGATAATAGATAATATAAATTGTTATGTACACATTATACATACATTTACATACTATATTTATAGACGAGTTATATATATATATATATATATATATATATATATAATTATTTTTTTACTATAATATGTGTGTGTGTGTGTGTATGTAATTACCTTACATACCACTTATCTTCAGTTTGTAATATCAGCAATCTTGTTCCTCTATTGTAATAATCACTGTAATTCTCCTATCTCCTTCCCTCCACAGTTTCAATGTATTACCCTTTCCTAATTATTTTGCTCCTAATGTAGTAATCACTAACATTCGCATTTCTATTTGTTACCTAGCATCTTCTCTCCCCTTCTGATTAGAAGGATTAGCATTAGAAATCCTATACCTTAATTGATGTAATGTCCATATTGAATAAACGATAAAATCTTTATGTATCATTATATATTTGTATATTGTTGTTCTTTTGTTCTTCATATTCTATATAAGCTGCAAAGCAATTCATTGAGCTTTGCTTTATCCCGATAAGTCTTCCTTTAAAGAATATATATATATATATATATATATATATATATATATATATATATATATGTAACCACTGTCTATAACATATATATGTTGTTGTCTGTTTGTAACTTTGGAATTAAAAATAGCATTTTTGTTTTTCTGAGACAACATAAATACCGCATCAGAGCTATCCGGCATAAGTCCATAACAAACAGACAAAGTTTATAAAAGATAAGAGTAATCGTAAGAAAAAAGTAACGTCAGCTAAGAGAGAATATACTGAAACCATCAGAAAGTATGAACTCTTGTTTTCTGGCAAATCTACAACAGTGTTGTAAATATTGGGCAATTCCTCTACTATCCAACAATCATAACAGTGTTTGCACGGCAATCGAGAAAGCTTACATGCTGGTCTGACAGTTTGATTCAAACTCTACTTTTGATTCAGCAAATCAATCCCTCCCTGATTTTCTTTTGCAGACAGTAATCACACTAGATGATCTGAAAATCACACCTTCTCAAGTACATGATATAAAAAACCTAGACACTGCAAAAGCATGTTGACCCGATCTCATACCTGCTATACTATTAAAAAACTGCTCCGATGATGTTGCCCCAGTTCTCTCCAAACTCTTTAACAAACTTCACGAATTTTACTTTCCTGACTGCTGGACAACTGCAAGAATTCTGGTGAAAAAACTGAAACATTTAATTATCGTCCCATTAGCCTCTTCCCTCTTTTCGGCAAAATATTTGAGCCCTTAGTTAATCAAGGTCTAGTCCACAATATTACAGTTGCTAACTTTCTTTCCTGCCATCAATATGGATTTAAGCAAGCCTGTTCTACGGCAGATATTCTAACTGTAATCTTTGAACGTATATAACATACACTGAATAAGACAGGGGGAGAAGGAAGTAACCCTAGATATATCTAAGGCTTTTGACAGGTATGGCACGATAGTCTTCTCAGAAAAATCCGATCGTATATTATTACTGAACAAATACTTAACATAATTAAATTCGTCTTAAATAAAACAAAAATCCTGGTTGTCCTCGAGGGTTATACGCCTAAACAATATGATATAAATGCGGGTGTAACTCAGAGGTCGATCCTTGGACCTTTATTATATATTCATAAATGATCTTCATGATAAAATTGTCCCTAAGATGGGTATAATTGCTGTCTTTGTTGATGTTGCTGGTTTTTCGGCAAAACGAACAAAAATATTGTATTATAACAACCATTGTCACGATGCATCTGAAAAAAGTAGGAAGTTATATCGATGAGTATAATTGCTGTCTTTGTTGATGTCGCTGGTTTGTCGACAAAACGAACAAAAATATTTCAGCAAACACTAATAACAACCATTGTCACGATGCATCTGAAAAAAGTAGGAAGTTATATCGATAGAACCCTTGTAGCACTCAAAAATATATATATATATGGGCGAGTTAAAGGAAGAGAATAAATTTAATTATTTTAGATGAGACTTATCGGGATAATATAAAGCTCAATAAAACATTTTTGAAGCTCATATAGGAATCAGTAAATAGAGAAAATTAAGGTATAGTAATTTATTGAAATTTATTCAATTTTTTTATGAGTGAAACATCAATTGGGATATTTAGGTAAAAGGAACATTTTATACCATGTTATTTCGAAGCCTAATGCTTCTCATCAGAAGAGTAGAGGAGATGCTACATAAAATAAGTTTCGAAATACCATAGTGTAAATAGTTCCTATTTATTTTAATGCCCCAATTGATGCATAAATCTATTCAACAAAGGAATAAATACCTATATATATTACTATATAGTTTTTATACCTTCATTTGTTCTCTTTACTGATTCCTATATATATATTCCTATATTCTAGCTGAATCCACTGTGAAAAATTTCCCCCACTCTATATCTGTGCCTAAATCAAAACGCGGATTCCATGAACAAAGCTTCTTTCTTAGAACTGCACGCCTGTAGAACTCTGTTCCGTCTGCCTGCTTCCCACCGGACTACAACTTGGATGTGTTCAAGTCCAACGTTAACAAATTCCTAATGAACCGCCCCCTTAAGTAAACACTTCATCAAATCTCCACACTAACGTAATGTACTTGCAATAACCCTTATCCCTGAGTGGCTTCCGGGCCTTGATAAGAGGTGATCACTGTGTAAATATATATACATACAGTGTATTAATTATAATTCACAGTTTCTATGTTGTGTTAAATTTTAGCATATGAACTGATGTTTTGGCTCGTCTTACTGTTAGCTTTCTTTTTTCTGTCTACAGTTTATACTTCGTCCAATAAAGGCATACGGTGTCCATTTTCCATTGATATGTCGTCAACCATACCCGACTTTTCAATCCCTTAACGTATGACGGCTTTTCGATATTCTTCTAACCTTACTTTTAGTGGGTGACGTTCTCATCTTTGTATAATTTTCTGCACTAACATGCTCGTAGTTATGATGTTTTTAGTTGAGAATAGCATTCACATCATTAGACGGACAAATTGGATGGACGCATTTTGAACAATTTCGTATTTTATAATGATGCGATATTTTGCTCGAATGTTCGACTTTCTTTATACCTATTCGATTTTGATAATATTTTTTTTATCAATTTTTAGTTCGTGAAAATCTTATTGATAAAATATAATAAGCAGAAATACCGTTGTATTATTATTTGACAAATTGGAGGCATTAGTTTATTTAAGGATTTAAAAGTTAGTTCTTCTTTTATTTTTATTTTACGCGTTTTTGCTGCAAAACTTTCGGCGCCTAAAAATCAAATTTACGACAGACGATTGTTGGTATTTACAAGTTGAATCTCCAAATTAAGAAAACAAACAAACATATAAACACAATTTAAATAATATCGTTCCAGTAATCATGCAGTGCAGCTAACATTGGAGAAATCAATATCAAGCAGAATTTACAAGAAGTAATTAATTAAAATTCAGTTTTCTGTCGACCGGCTAAAAAGGTATAGAAAACTGATTGCAAAAGTTATTACCTCTGAATATGTTATTGTTACTTTTACATAGCAAAACACGAGCCTAAACAATGTTAATCGATGTTATTTGGGAATTGTTGCTAATTTCAGGGGTTTAAGAGACTAAAAAAATCAAAAAACCGTGTTGCACGCCTCACTTCGATTAATGGTAACGTAAATTATTTTTGAAAATATTTTTAACGTACGAAATTCACTAACAACGGACATATCGGCCATGTTGGATTCTGACAATACAAAAAAGACAGGTAGCGACATAATCTTTTATTAAAATGAAAAAGAAACATTAAAAAATTTCAGAACTTTAAAACTATGCAGCTCTGTTAAAAATACATTATATAGCATTTGATTAAAGTATTTTGTAAATGTTGCTTACGTTCGATTTGTCGGTTGTTAACTATATTGCGTGAATGCTCCGTTTTCTTTAAAACATTATAATTCAGAGAAAGAATTATTTGCAAGAGAGAGGATGAGAATTGTTTGGTTATGTTGATTTTAAAATTTTAAAAAGTTGTTACCACTTATCAAGGCCCACAACACACTCGAGGATAATGATTAATGAGTGTAAGGTAACCAGTGAGAAATAACTCGGCTATTCTCTTTCGTGAAAATACTTCCCCCGTCCATCTCTACCTTTTAACTACATCATACTTATTTTATTGTTTTGCTAAATTTATTTAATTTGAAATAACACGAAACATTGAAGTAAAAAATACAACCATTGCGATATATGGCTACTCTGGACGGACGGCATACTGGACATCAACACTAAATGGATGACTATGTATACGTAAAATATATTATCTAAATTCTACGTATATGTTCACACCCAAACTCACATAAAAAAGTATTATATATATATATATATATATATATATATATATATATATATATATATCAACATCAGTAAAGATCACCTGCCTTTCATCAGTCTTTTCTTGACTTAGTGCCTTTAAAAATACAAATATGGAGCCTCATTACAGAATTAGAACCCGTCGATATGAAAGGTGAGCAGTAAAGACGCGTACAAGAATAACCAGCTGACATAGTATGGATAATAATTATGTGCATTAGTATATTGGTCGTTTCTACACCTTTTTTCTACCCTGCACAATATCTTACGTCCTAGAAATCGACCAGATACTTGCGATAACGACCACGTGAAGGCTGCCAATATCCCTAAGTGAAGGTATTTCTGTCGAACGAAGTGTATTCGAACTTGGCACACCCATATTATTTTATTCTTGAAATCATTCGAGACGAGTAATTTGCATGTATTTATTTATTTGAGAACTGTTATACTCACCATCATAGTTGTTGTTTCGCCATCTCACAGCTAACTAGTCCTCTGCCCTTCGTCAGGTTGTTTACCGTGATGAGATAGGGATGCTGGGTCTCTTAACTGTATCATCAATAATTACTGCCTTTCAAATATGGTGGTCAAAACATGGTGATAAGACATCAGCTAAGAAAGGCAATAATTACTTGGGATACAGTAAAGAGGCCCCGCATTCCCATCCTGTCGCGGTTAACCACTAACGAAGACCAGGGGAATAGTTGGCCGACATGTCGTGAAACTACAACTATAAAGATGAGGATAACAATCCGCAAATAAATAAACAAATATTGACACATCCATACCGTCATTTCGGTGCCACTGTAAATTTTCTATGAAGTTGGAGAGATGGAAATTGATATACCCAATTTGAGTAGCAACACCACTCGAGGAGCGGATATAAGCTAGTTATATTATACAAAGAAATAAAACGAAATAGAAACGTTGCAATACAACGCACAAATGTGTCGCCGCATGCATTAATGGGTTCAATTCCAATCTGAGTCCTTTGTGATTTCAACGTGTATAATTTCATATCCGTCTATAAAGGCTTACTATGAATTAATTTGAACATTTCAACGGACAAATTAAATCAGACACTCAGGTACGAGCTTACAAAGGGTCTTGAACTGTAATGGCCACTTCAGACTAATTCCTACCTTCATCTCTGTATCGGTTTAAGAGTTATTAGCATTCATTGCCCCCTCGTGTAAACGTTATGAAATCATTGCGATTACATAATTAACGATGAGCCATTATTACCTGTTCCGTAACCGACTTCGGTAGGCATTTTTATCTGTTCACTCTTTAAATGGCATTTGAAATCTGGCTCAGGTATAACATAAAGAAATAATAAACAGCAGTTATAATGTTGGATCAAAAGATCTATCAACTTTTGTATGATTCAATGAAATAATAAAAAGGTGAAAATTATATTTATAATTACCGGAGGGGAGGGGCTCGGCTGTTCCCGGTCGTAAAATACGCTTAAGTATGATATTTTCATTAGTCCAGATTTCGTATATATTGTTACTATAGAGTCGTGGACTGAAAAGTAAAAAAAGATGGATTTGGTGCTATTAAATCAAAACCGAAAGTAAAACTGTTGCATTCAAAGCTGGTTACGTCATCACTGCATCAAGGCATATGTATATGAACTGATTATAAATAAAATGAGATTAATGTTAAAAATGTATAACGATGTTTTCAATTTTTACCTATTTTTGACCCCTGAAAACAATTATAACTGTCCAATGACCCATAAAAGAATGGTCCATAAAAAATCCAACGCCGCTCTGCGATTTTTAGTTTCGGGGGAGATAGAGTTTGAAAATATGGAGACAGACAAACAGACAAATGTATAGTATTTTATATATTAGATTTACGTGATTTAAAGATCTATTCGCGTAATCAATTACTATTTTAGTCACGTGAATTATTTCGAGTTAAAACAACACACATTCAAGAAGGATTATCTTGCTCTTTTGACTAACGTCAAATACGTTCGCATGAGCAGCAGTCGCCTTTTTTCTTCTTTTTCACTACAAACCGAACACACACGAACGACTTGGCGTTCAAAAACAAATGCTTGTCGGCAAAAACCATGTCATTTTAGTTTGGCATTTTGGACACTAACTTTGCGTAATCGTATCTTATTATCTTATTGGTTCTGTTTGTGTAGAGTCGTTTACAGTCGCGGCTTATTCATCTGTTAGATGATCTAAAGAGCGAGCGAAATAATTTATATATTAAAAGGATAGCGTGTTTGTTATTTTGTGTGTCACGCTTATATCTGAATGACTGCCATTTAATTGTTCTCAACTTCCATTTCGTGTAATAATTTTACTAAGAATTCTTCATAAAGTTTGATTTCGATTTGACCCCTTGGCAGCCAAATTTTCGGCAAAAACCCGTTTAAAAAGCCTGCCCTATGTCTGAATACACTTTATGTAAAAGTTCAAATGTTTAGACCAAAAATTGGCTGAGAGGGCAAATGTTTAAAACTTTGACCCCAATTTGACCCCTAAACATTGATTGTTTTAGGCTCAAATCAAGTTAAAATAGTATGATTTATGTCCAAGGAACCTATATCTAATATTTAAGTGCTTAGACCCAAAATTGGCGCAGGAGTTTGGTAAAGTTTTCAAAGGTCAAATCGTTGAAATTTGAGCCCTTGACAGCCAAATTTCTGGCCGAAAACCGATTAAAAAATTTTTTTTCCAAATCTCAAAACCCTGTATGTCAAATCTCGAGTCTGTAGACTGAAAATTGACAGAGTAATTTGGTAGGGAAATGTACACACACAAACATACCCACAGACAATTTCACTTTTATAGATATGTAGATAAAACTCGATAGAACATTAACTCTATAAAAGTCTAAATTAATAATACATACGAAATATGAAAAAATTAAAATAACATATTTAAGCGTACGTTACGACCGGCCTACGCCGGGCGTTCCTGCTAGCTTAGATAAATACATTTGCAGTTTTAACAAAAGAGTTACAACAATATCAGAGCGTCTCCATTTACGCTGAACATCTACAGAATACCAACATCAATATATTACATATGAATGGGTCCCCTATGGAATTTCCACAGGCCCCGCTAGTAAATAATGAAAACAGAATGTATTCATCGGAAATCACGATTCAGTAGGAATCTGAACTTTTGCGAACTGATAAAAACAAAGGAGTTAAACGAGGGAGAGACGCGCGTTGACCGAACTCTGCCTCTAACCCCGTTGGCCGATTCTGTCTCTCTTTGGCTCCACGTCACACGCACATTTGTCAAATAAAAGTGACTAATTTTTTATTACAGAGAAATTGTTACGATAAACACAGCAGTTCGTAACGCACGCGATTTGGTACCGTGAATTATACGTGAAAGGTGAAACAGGGGTGTATAGAAGAAATATACACCCGTATGTAACAATTGCTGTAATCATGCAAAGTAGAAAGTGAGTCACGGGTTTACATTTGGCAATTTTCTTAATCTCGCTTTCCACCTAATTTGTCAGTTAGTCCTTACATTCGATGACAGATTTTCCGACAAAGTAGAGAGACTTGCAACAGGACTAGCTATTATTTTGAGTAGGTTGTAATCATTCTTTTTATCAAAAACCAAATCAAACTTCTATGAACAAAGTTTCTTTCGCAAAACATCCCGTGGAATAAAGTATCACGAGTCTGCTTCGAAACTGACTACAATATGATTGTTTGATTGTAAACAATTGCACGTTTAGCAGTTGTGTTTTTTTGTTTTTGAAAATAAATTATAAAGTAATCCTGTGCTTATCACACCCAATTATTTTCTTATCTCCTCGTGGCTGTGCATAAAGGCAATTATAGTCCAACTGACAAGCCCCTCGACCCTTATTTTAAATTACTGTACATCAGTAACAATTTAAAAAAAACGATCAATATATGCATCTTATTAACACTTATCCTCCGATAGCTTTTAGCCTAGATAACTTGTGACTTGTTTGTTTTAAAACACAAAATAAAACCCTGTAGCTTTTTAATCTTTGAAATAAAAACATAAAAATCAATTGCATTTATTCTTTAAGTAATCGTTAATCAGCACATAAATATTTTAACGAGCTTATAACAGATGATAATTTGTTCGGAAGAGATGAGACTATTTCGTGTAATATTTGTTGAGGAGATGTTTGTTTTTATATGCAGTGTAAAATCTAGCTGCGATGTTAATCATGATTATGTAAGGCTTAATACTCTATTCGAAAAAAAAACACGTTCAAAATCTCATATCAGCAAACACACGTTCCTTATCAACCGGTTTGTTATTGTTTAGTTTTAAAACAAATTTAAGTGGATTAACGCTTTCTTCTGGAATTCACGTTTTCTTTTGTGCTGTATTTGTTTGACGGATTAAGCTAGTTCGACACTCAAGTTGAGTTGAATGGATCAGCTTCTACACAATTTTCAATCGCATTTTGACGATGTAAGATTTTGTAAGCTTTTAGTTTCTTGGCATGAAGGGACTGCTGCCATCCTACATATAATGCTTGGTCACCCATCTCGTATTGACCAAGCTCAAAGTGCTTTAGCTTTCATGATATAATAGCATGTCAACATTATTATGTTGCATATTAGAGGATGGTTGGGCATGATTTTTAATATTAACTAAAAAGACTGTGTAGCAATTCAAAGTTTATTTTACTAGTGGACTCATCTAGAATGAAAGATTAGAAAATATAATCATTTAAGATACGATTCATCGCAAAACTAATCGTAAAATATGCTTTTTTAGCTTAAATTTACTGGCAATTTTTTCTCCTAATTTGGGTTAACAACATTCTTAATTAGTACGTTTGAAATAAAGTTAGCGTAGAGAAACAGTTATTGTCTTCATCTTCTTTATCACAAAATAAGTTGTACTAATGTATCAAGTTTGCATGAATAACCTCCCCTTGATTTAACGCATGAGCATTGAGAGCATTAAGTTCATTTCTATTTAGGAAAAGACGCGTATAATTATTACATGAATTAAACCCACTATTTTCGACTGACCTACATAAATGCTTACACATGAACAAAAATTAATTATTTTTTTTTATTAATAGTTGATTATTTTCAGTAACTATTATGTTAGGTTTCAATAAAATATTTCGAATTAAAAAGGTCGATTTTAGGATGAAATTATTTATATCTGTTTACTTACACGTAAACCGTTGCTTGTGACCATCTATATATATATATATATATAAAAGCGAAAATGTGTGTATGCATGTGTGTTCGGTTTTTCTGTGTGTCAACAAAAGGCTTTTTTCAGAGAAGCGGTCGCTCGCTTCACAACTTTTAAAAATTTTTTATATCACATATAAATCGTCATATATCTCACAGTTAACAACGAAGCTCGCCTGTCTATTTAATTTGCTCGATTTCGGGGAGATAAATATTCAACATTTGTCGTTCGCCGCATGTGGGTTAGTCTTTTTCCTATAACATCTTGGAGAAAAAAAAAAAAAAAAAAAAAAAAGCGTTCAGCAGTAAATGAAATACTATCCCGCAGTCAAACTTGCCCTCATTAAAAAGGGCACCTGCTAAATCCAAGTAATTAAATAAATTCAAACGTTAGCATCTCGCGGTGGGGCAATGGTTAACGTCGCACTTTTTTTCCACACTTTAATTTACACTTTGCCTCAAGGGTTCGGGTTCGATCCTCATACTTACTTTTTTTTTACCCCCTCAACCCCCGGATTTTCCACACACATCTCCAAACACCCGGGAGCGCCGGGTACCCCATGCTAGTTTAATATAAGATAATCTCTATGACAACGGTAATGAATTCGGATTAGCAGCCATTAAGTTAGATAATTTTTACCCTACTAAGCTGGTTGTGACACAAATGAACGTGGGACTCCTAAGAATATATATGTACATATATAGTCATCCACATACAGTACTGTTTCGCAGCTCATCAGTGCGCCTAAACAAGCAACTACCTCAAGCCAGGATTGAAACCCGACCGTCAGTACGACAGTCATGGCTCCTAACAACTACACTATTCGCGGCTACTGCATGAGTCATGAGTTTAAAGATGTTTTGACATCGTCCGAACTACCACTGCTCGATTTGTTTACACAAAGAGCATTGATCGGGAAATAAAGTTACATAGTTTATTTGTTTATTAAATCATATACTGTTAAACATTGGAAATTGCTCCAGACAACGCATCAAGCCACTTGATGTGAGGAGCTTAAAATGATACTTTAATGTAAATGACTATCTAACGATGTGTTATATGGAGAAGTTTTGGCCCAGAAACATGGTTTGTGATGACTAAAAGAACGAAATAAAGAAAGCGAAAGATTCGAGATTTTCGAAAGTAAACACACCTCCGACTTTCGGCTGCTTTCCCTAATAATATCCTACCAGAATATTAAACACCTCCTTATATAATATAATTTTCCTAATAATAATAATAATAATAATAATAATAATAATAATAATAATAACAACAACAACAACAACAACAACAACAACAACAACAATAATAATAATAATAATAATAATAATAATAATAACAACATAAATAGATAAAAATAATAATAATAATAATAATAATAATAATAATAATAATAACATAAATAGATAAAAATAATAATGATAATGTCGTTTATCAAATTCCGTCTGTCTTTGTTTACTATATCACGTCAGCTATTATTTGGTCTTCGATGAATGCCCTAGAAAAGTCACTTCTGGGTATTGTATAGTTTTAAAATATGCTAACAAAGAAATGATTTGCGGCGATTTAAAATTGTATCTTACCCTTTATAGTAAATCAAACTATTAAAAAAATAAACATTAAAATAAAATAGTGAAGTACGCGATCGAACTCGATTTCTTTAAAATCTACTAAAGAGAAAACTCGCTTTCGAATCAAAAAGGAATGGATAAACTTATACCAGTAATTAAAACGTTTTGTTTCACAGCGAAAACTCAAAACTGTACCAAGAGAAGTTTTTCATTTAAACCTAATATAGTAAATCAGTAAGCAAGAATTGTTTTTATGAAATAGTTTACTTTTCCTTTCAGAAAAAAAGGTTACTTTTTTCAACATACAGTATAAAACTGTAGTTAGAAATATTACAGTGGCTAGTAGAAAAAGGATATTTTCTCGAGTAATTTTCTTTTGGCGGGGGGGGGGAGTCTGTAAGGTGGATGATTTCCAAGAAATTATCATCCATATGTTCAAAGAACAAAAACAAGTACAACAAAAACAACAGATGCTAAAACAACTGAAATTGACGAAAAACAACAGAGAATTTAAGAAAGATTCGTCCAACAACAGGAGAAATATTGAACGTCAACAAGAACAATAACTAATAATGGAAGAATTGCTGTTAAAAAATGTATCTAATAAACAACACATTGAGAGTAACACAAACTTTTACAGAAAAAAACACGACATGGAACACTATTAAAACCTTTGTCTGTGTTCCCGATTAAGACAAAGCGTTCGACGCTTTCTTTTAATAAACGAAGACCTTTTTAACTTCGATTGCAAAGACTGGACTAATGCGAGAAAAATCCAACTTTTATGAAAGTTAGGAACTGTTGAACAAAGTATTTTCGTAAACTATATCGTACATATAAAAAAAGAACAGCAATTCTAAGAATCGGGAAACTTTTTAAAGATTTAAAAGGTTTCATATCCGCTCATTAGTGTTGGCGAGGAATGCCGAAATTAGACGAAGAGTACTAGTAAAACTGAAAAAGGAACCTAATCGTCCTTGAAAGAAACTCGTGAAAGATGGCCAAACGGTTTTAATCATTAGAAACGATTTTAAAAACATGAAGGATTTTGGCGGAACATGTATCAGGAAAGTAAAGTATACATAAAAAAATTACTTCCCCTAAACCAGAGAAAAAAAAAAGGAATATATTTAACCACATTCTCAGTATACATAATAATTACTTCCCTTTAAAAGCAAGAAACGAAAATTGCTACCCATTTTTTTGGAAAACGAGTGAACGATACAAAAAGGGGAGTAATTACTATGTTACGGACGAGGAGAATTACACTAGAAAAAATGTTGCCCTTTTACTGTTGGATACTAGGTCCGATATTTTAATTGCAAATTTGCATATGAAAAAAAACTTAATAGATAATTCTAAAGTCAGATTTCACGGTGACTGGCAATAAAATTAATTTTATTGGGAAATTACTTTTGCCAGGAAATTTAAACTGGATTATTAAAAAGTGTAAGTTTTAGTACTGAATAATTCTAGGAATTTATTGGGGTTTAACTTGATGAAAACGCTTAATCCTTGGAATTTACCAAACAATATTGTTTATCACAAAATATGTAAGTTAAAAATAAAAAAATTCAAGTTGCTTAAATAAAACACCAAATACTTTTCCAACGAAGTCCATAATGCAAATCAAGGAAAACGTTAATAAGAATAATTCGAGGCAAATAACGCAACAAAAAGAAAAGTGAGCAGAAAATAAAAGTGTCAGAGAGTTGCATAACATTGAAGTTATATTTAAACGCAAGAAAAAAGAAGTTGAAACATTATGAAAAATCATCACGAACCACAAGTAGGATTTACAAATACGATAATGGTTCGAGTATACCAGCTTCTAACATTTGAGTTTCTTTGTATAAACGTAAAAAAGGCAAACTAACTTCACCATTGGAATTTGGATGTCATTCAGAGACGAACAGATATTACTAAATAAACGCAAACTTTAAATTAAATAGTAAATAATTTGCAATGTGGTGCATAACATCCACTGCCCGAGTCACTAATACACAATATATAAAATCTGCCGAACAGTAAAAATGTATCGAGAGGTACCCATTCTCGTGTGTATGTAAAATTCATAATACGCCATATTGGCGTTAAGTACTGCAACTCTCGTTCAGTTTTGTAAATACAAATATTTTTTTAACAAACTATTTCCGTGTTCGAGTTTTTCTTAGTGACCATCTCGGGTCACTGTACAAATCTAACAATGAAGAATATATAAACAAATCTTACAACATTCATTGTAAAGAGAAATTACTAGGACTTTTATCGCCAGCAATTGCTTTTTTAAGTCTAATTTTCATATTTGCTTTTTTTTTTGTAATGCCCTAAAATGTGTTCATGTTTGTACGTCTGCGTGTGCTTGGATCTACGTATATAGAATTGATTTTTAACCGACCTATTCAATTTTAAGATTATGAAACTTTTAGCTTTTGATTTCGAAATTAGATTTTTATTTTCCAACACTCGAGATACAAAATGGTTGCTTGACCATCTGCTTTTAGCTAATCGAGATCATTTTAATCGTACTTCAATAATTCAACGGTAACAAAACCATAAATAATAAAGCTTATATTCATACATTAAATAAAAACAAATTGTGTGAAAAAGGGTTGAGCGTGAACTGCGTAATTATGCTGAGAGCAGCAAGAATAGTATGTCGTGAAAATCAGCCACGTGCACAATTGTCCAACGATAACGCCTATCCGAATTATGATAAGATGTGTGGATGTCGAATTGAACTGTCTTTTCATATTATATCATACAAATACATCGCCTGGAAATCTGTACATCTGATTCCAGCGACGGCTATCATGAAATTTTAAATACGATTAGAAGAAAATGTAAGTTTTGTGTTAAAGTCAATTTTTATTTCTTTTTTATTTCTTTTACTGTTATTTCAACACGAACATGGAACAGTGTAACCTGGACGAAAGAGGATACTATTTAGGACTGAATGAGTGAGTAGCCATATTTTTTATTTCTCGCTGCAAGATTACCCATGTTTTATAGGAACGGGTAGCCCAAATGCCCAATAATTGTTCTAATTTTCCTAAACGCTTGTGCAGTTTAATCAACCTACATCAGAAATAGCAATAATAGTGTAGCTGGATCATATAAAATGTAATTTTTTGCCTTCTGATGTATTTATTGTTTTTTTTTTCTCAACGCCATAACGTCGGATTTGATTTGGGTTAATGTTTTGGATACGATGCTGCATCTACGTCTGTTGTCTTGAGAGCATTAGAAAACATTTACTTGTAATTTTTATGCAAAAGCCTATCTTGATTCGGAATACTATCACCTGATGTACTGTTGCTATGTGATACTATACTCCCCTCAAGTGATGAAAAGTGGAGAGGGTAGAGAAAAGAAAATAGGAAAAAATCCAAGAGGAAATAGGTTTGTCGAGTGATTAAAAGTGTAGGAAATAAAGTTGGCAGAAAGACAATTGATAGGACGTTGTTCATAAACGAATACAAAATGTTTGTTCACATTACATTTACATTTCTGCATGTTGGTAAAACCAGGGAGTAAGGAGGAAATTCCAAGGGCAAGCAATCTAAAAAATTAAATTAGTAGAGTAGAAAATCATCCGACATTTGGGATCCTCTACAGGGAATACGGTGTTCTTTTGCTGTTTGTTGGGTTTCTCAAGATATTTACAGGGAATACACAAACCGATTGTTGATCAAAGTGTGGCGATGATTGGAACAAAAAAGGTCTGTATATTTTATAATTAGTTTTTAGGAAATATTGAGTTTGTTTTTACGATAGTTCACAACCGCAGAAAACAATTGAGGAAGTCTTTGGCGCGACAGTTTACGACTGTTGCGTGTTTGACACTGTTGAAGCAAATCATGGCTCGGGAAGATGGGAAAAATGAATTGATCAATTGACTGACAAACACAACCTCGTCAGAAAACTAAGATATGAATCTCAGCGTATAGAGAGTCGATGGTGTCACACACGCACCCAGACTGCAACTAATATTTACAAAAATTATCGGAGTTTATCTTTTCTTTTGCTTATTTTATTTATTTTTGCACTTATGATCTAGTGCACCCGCTTGTCAATCGCTAATGTTTCAGAGATGACGACACGTCCAGAACGAGATAAAAGATGAAGGAGGAAAATAAATCCATGGCACACAACGTTGGGGTTGGTGATCGTTGTCGAGCAGGGAACCACGTGGTATCACATATATATTAAGCTCTTCGTTCATAAATAAATTAGGATCAAATGAGAAATTCACCATAAACAGACGATAATAGCGTTAATTGAATCTCGCACGTAATCGTGTTTTATTTTACAGTATGGACTGTGAATTTTAGTGAAACAACGCGAGACATGCGTGACTGGCTAAAAAAATAAGCACGTCCTCTTTTCGTCCATTCCTACTTGCGAAGGCAGTACAGGACGCGAAAGTTTTTCCTGGCCATCCTTATTATGACTTATCCGCTAATATTAATCACTTTTTAACCTTTGGCACGCATGTCAACAGTGAATCCTCTAAGAGATGAGGAATACTTTGAAGCTGGCTAAATCTTTGAAAATATGAAAACAAACAATTTGATAATATTCGGAACCATTTTTACTAATGCGTCAGCGAAGGCACACAGCGCATCATAAGATATAAGATAAACAGAATAATACGAAGTGATCGATCTCTACGGTACAATACAAAGGTTTTCCTTTTGAAGGTTTCCTCTTGGAATTTCTCTCATATCCAATAAACATCCAGAAAAGCATTTATCCATTTTATTGCTTATATTATTTCCTGTTTAAGGAAACACAGATGAAGCTAACTGTCAATGATTATATATATATATATATATATATATATATATATATATATATATATATATATATATATATATATATAATTTATATAATCAGAAAAACAACACCTTTTATTTAGTAGTACACAATTTTTGTTTTTATTATTTTTTAAGACATGTTATTATATATTTTTTCCTCCTTAGTCTGACAGCTGTTTCGAAGGGTAAAAAGACAAACGGTTGTTTTAATTATAGCATACCGAATCTTCATTATTTACCGTTCTCTTCAGAGACAATTAAAATCAAATTAATTACAGTCAAAATTTGTTTTTAAAAACTCACATGGGGATGGAATTTTTTTATCGAGGTTGCCATCTTTAAAAATTTTTCCATGAGATTTTTATATATCTATATTTTCTTTTTGTTAGCCTTATTTTCGTATTTTTTTGGTTTTTTAATTTCTTTCCAATTTATGTATCTAATATCCATTATGTTAATTCTGCATTCTTATTTTGTTTCTTCTTTTATTACGTTTGATTTATTATTTACGAAATTATTTAATTAATTTTTTTAACTTCTTCTTAAGCTAGTAATTTTTTCTTATTTTTAATTACGTTTGATTTATTATTTACGAAATTATTTAATTAATTTTTTAACTTCTTCTTAAGCTAGTAATTTTTCCTTTTTTTTCGTATCTCTTGGGTGTTTACGTTTCATTTTATTTTTTTGGCCGTCTATACATATTTTTTCCTGTTATTGTTTTTTTTTTCGTATTTATTTTATTATTAGGCTAAAATGGTTATCATTATGTACATATTTATTATTTCTTATTCTTATATTATGTTTTTTGTTAATTATTTTCGTTGTTTCCAATTTATAATTTTTAGTGTCAAGTTTACGGTCTTTTCTGATTTTGCGATTAAAGGGAATTAACTCTATCAATTCTTTGTTTCTTATTTATTCAGTCATTAACTTACATCTTTTAGAATTTGTGCATTTGCCTAATAATTTAGTAGTCAAAGGGAAATAACTTATTTATTTTTTGTTATTAATCTTTGTCATTTTTGCTAATTTTAATTTTTTTATTAATCATATTATTATTTATTGATCATGTGTATTTATGTTGTGTTCAGGTTTGTTATTTATAAGTTTATTTGCTATTCTAATATTTTTTATTCATTTATCTTAAAACTCGGTTTTTTTGGTGAAAAGAAAATATTTTTGTTCAGTTTTTTGTCTATCTATTTGTTTACTTATTATCTATATCTTGATATTAGGAACTTATTTTTATGCAGACATATTTGTATGTTGTCTGTACGGTGATTTAACAATGAGCTTTTATCAGATGTTAGTATTTTGTAGGATTCTAGTAAACATAAGGAACATTTGCCTGATTTTGATGGATGATAACTTTTTGCCCTACCTATCACGGACCATTTCAAAGTGTACTCTATGTTTTTGCTTTTTAACTCACGTATCCATTCCCCAAGTGCAGTGTCATTATTATTTTTCTTTCTATTTGTTTCCCTCCCACTATGGTTATTATTAGTATTATTAGTGTTTGCTGTGTTATTTATTATATTTTTGCTACTATTATTGTTTTTGTTAAATGATGAAATATGATTGTTTAGCCGGGTTTTAAACTGAGTGCTCGTACTACCAATGTATGCTTTTATACCTCTATTAGTTTTAACTTCACATTTATATACAACATCTGATACGAGGCAATTTCCTTCTAACGGGCATTCTATAGCTACACGGCAGTTGCATCCACGGTTTTCATTCCTATTATTTTCTAAGTTATTATTATTTGCTTTTTCTATTTTGGCTCTGTTCGTTCCTATTATATTTCTAATTAAATTTGGTGAGGTTGAGTAAGAAATTTTTACAGTGTTTTTGTTTATGATTTTACTTAATTTATTGCTTGGTGGAAAGTTATTATCTATTATTTCATAGAATTCTTTTGGAATATTATTTTTAATATGTATAGAGTATGGGATGTTGAACCATGTTTGTTGCTTCCTCCTATTCTTTCTATTTGTGTTAGTGTTGTTCTCCATTCTTATTGTTTTTTCACGAGTGCTGGTACTTATGTTGTTATCAGTTCTGTTATTTGTTTCTATTTTATTTCTATTTCTATTCATTACTCTATTATATGATATTATATTTACATTTGTCCTAAAGTTAGTGTGTTCAACATTATGGTTCTTTATGTACTGTATTTTTTTATTGTAACCTGATTTTTTTATTGCTTCGTTATAATACTCCCTATTTTTGTTAAATTTGTCTTCATTAATTGATATTTTAGATAGTCTTTTAGATATGTTTGGTATTATTGCAGCTTTCATGGATGGTGGGTGATTAGATCTATTATCAATGTAGTACAATGCCTGGTTAGGTTTGTGGTAAGGTTCATATGTTTTATTTATTATATCTAGGGTAAGGTCCAGAAAGTTAACGGTTTTGTAGTTTTCATTGAAGGTTATTGTTAGCCCTAAATCATTAAATATTTTCTTTATCTTAGTTTTGGTGTTCTTAACTATTCTTATACTACCATTTATGTAAAACAGAGCATCATCACGATATAGCCCACCTTTTAGCTCTGGAATCTCTTCACTTAGTTTCTGCAATATGTATAGGCCTACTACATCAGTTGCCTGACTTGAGTCAGCCGATCCCATCGTGATGTCGAAGTTTAGGTCCCTGTTATTCCTAGTCCAAAGTTTATTATCATATTTTATTATTGATCGTCTCGCTAAGTTAACTATATCTGTTTCTATTTTGGTTATGCTAGTGAGAGTTTTTGCAAATGATATTGCATCTTTAAAGAGTTGTGGTGTTATGGAGGGATAATATGCGTCTATATCGAAGCTAATTAACATACTGTTACTTCTAATACTTATATTTTTGAACCAATCTATTACTTCATCTGAGGATATCCATAGGTGGTTTGTTATTTTCTGTTTAATGTTAGGTATAATGCTATCAAGAATTTTTTTACTTATATTTCCTATGTCAGATATACATGGGGATATAAGCCTAATGCTAGGGTTTATATTAAAGGTTTCTTTGTGGTCTTTAAAAGTAAATCTTGGGGTTAATGGGGTAAATACCTCTATTTTATTGCTAATGCCTATTTCTTCACATATTTCTTTAATGGATGTGTTTATGCTATCTAACTCACTTTTTTCTGCAATTCTATATTTTTTCCTCAGTTCTGTTAGGATCAATTCATTATATTTATTATAGTCTATGGAGTAAATGTTCATAGTTTTGTCTGCAGGTACCTTCAGCATGTCATCATCTTTGATCTTTTTAAATGTTTCATTTATTTTTTGTAGTCTGGGATTCATGTATTTTTGTTTTTTCTTCTTTTTTAAGCCTTTTACCATGTTTAGCATATCAAGTTCGAAATTAAAAATACATATATATATATATATATATATATATATATATATATATAATAAGTTTTTAAATCTATATGATTATTGGGCTATACAGAATGTTTCGCATTTCATCCTCGTAAGGATTCGTCAGGGTATTGCATGGAATCGATGTTGTTACAGTTCTTATATTTTCCCGTGGTGCTAGATTTGCTAATCAGCCAATCAGATTCTTATTATCCACACACATTTTTGTCGTAGCCAATAGGCGCGCATTTATCAGACAATGATAATTTGATCTCTAATTCATCTGCTTTCTTGTCAAATTTTCCTTTTCTTTGTTTTGGAAAGTGTTTTGCATGGGTAAATGCATTATTTGTACCGTACGAGTTGTTTCCCTTGTTTTTGTCTTGTAGTAAGCGCCATCTTGAATGCACATATTTTTATACCATATCCACTGTGTAGTTGTATTGTAGTTGCGTATTAAATCGAACACACAAAAGTATCTCTATTCAAAATCGTATTTACTATAATACTTGTTTAACAAGCTTCTGAGTTTGACCTTTACTCCTGATCTGAAATGGAACACGTACATCAAGTCTGTTGCCAAGGTCGCTGGAAAGATGGTGGGATCCTTCTACCGCTCCAGAAGATATCTCACTACTGATGCAATTCTCTATCTATATAAAATCCAAGTACGTTCAAGGATGGAATACTGTTGCCATATCTGGGCAGGAGCTGCTAAAACAGCCTATCCTGCCTTGACAGAGTACAAAATAGACTTCGTGGCTTAGTGGGGGATGCCCTTTTCTCTACCCTGCCACCTCTCTCCCACAGAAGAGACATTGCGAGCCTATCCTTGTTTTATCGTTATTTCCATGTCAGGTGATCGTCTGAACTTCAATCTCTGGTCCCCCCTCGCCAATCTTTCACGAAAAACACCCGTCTAGCTGAATCCACTGTGAAAAATTTCCCCCACTCTATATCTGTGCCTAAATCAAAACGCGGATTCCATGAACAAAGCTTCTTTCTTAGAACTGCACGCCTGTGGAACTCTGTTCCGTCTTCCTGCTTCCCACCTGACTACAACTTGGATGTGTTCAAGTCCAACGTTAAGAAAGTCCTAATGAACCGCTCCTTAAGTAAACACTTCATCAAATCTCCACACTAACGTAATGTACTTGCAATAACCCTTATCCCTGAGTGGCTTCCGGGCCTTAATAAGTGGTGATCACTGTGTAAAAAAAAATTAAAAAATACACAAACAAGGGAAGCAAGTAACAATATACAACACGATGCATAACCCCATTTTGAATATTTTCGAAAAATTTAAGGGAGGAGGAGGAGAAAAGGAAAGAAACAGATAAAAAGGGGAAAGGTAAGAAAGAGAGAAAAAAAGTAAGAAAAAAAAAAAAAAACAGACATGTCGCACCAAACAGCCACCAACTTTGACTCGATAATTATGTTAATGCAATAAAGAACAATACATAAGAATATAAAATATACAAAATGAAACAAACAAAACAATAATATATACGCAGTTAGTATTAAGAACATATAATAAATAGAATGAACCACATAAATATGGGCAAACAAAATCAAGAAAGAAAGGAGGAAGAAAGAGATTAAAAATAAATTTTTATAAAAATAAATGAATCATGCGTGCAAACCTCATCGCTTCCATGGATACACACACACACACACACACACACTCACACACATGATAGATAAGTCAATGAAATGAAATTAAAAATACACTTTTTTTACAAAGAAGTCACCACTTATCAAGGCCAAGAGGACACATGAGGAAATATACTAATCATTAGTAGTGTAAATTTGGTAAATTGGATGACTTAAGGGGAACGGCTCATCAGGAACTTGTTAACGTTGGACTTGAAAACGACCATATTGTAGTCAGCTGGAAAGCAGGAAAACGAAAGACAGTTTCACAGGTATGCAGTTTAAGAAAGAAGCTTTGCTCATGGAATCTACTTTTAGGTTTAGGCACATATTAAGATTGGGGGAAATTATTTATAGTAGTTTAAGCCAGACGAGTGTTCCTCGTGAATGTTTGGCGAAGGAGGACCATAGATTGGAGCTCAGACAAGCACTTTCCATGAAAATAACGATAAAGCAGAGGCAGACTCGCAACGTTTCTTCTGTGTGAAAGAGGTTGCAGAGAAGGGAAAAGGGCATCCCCCTTGGCTGCGAAGTCTATTTTGAACTCTGTAAAGGCAGGATAAGTCTTTCTAGCAGCCCCTGCCCAGATGTAACATTACTCCATCCTTGGACGTACCTGGCTCTGATATAGGCAGACAATCGCATCAACATGTAGATATCTACTGGATCGATAGAATAATCACACAATTTTTCCAGCGACATTGACAACGGACGATGTACATGTTCCATTTAAGATCGTAAGTAAAGGTCAAGCCCAAAAGCTTGTCAAAACATGGATCCTCCCGAAGACGAGAGCCATTTATTTCAATTGATGTCAGATGGATATCAGATCTTTGATGATTTAAAGATAGAAGCTCGGTTTTAGATGCGTTAAAAGAAACCAGCCACTTTTCCCCTGTAGTAAAAGATGCTCAAGGATTGAGGGATTTCCTTTTTCTATGAATAAAATCGAGTGAACTAGGAGACGATACATTTAAAATAAAACGGGAAGACGATACGTTTAAAAAAATAGCGATATTGTGTATTAGAAAAAAGGACGGGATGTACTGTATGTCTAAAATAACCATACGTATGATATCACCTAGAGGCTAATTACATTCAAATCCAGAGAGCAGCTACTTCAAACGAACGTGAATAATCTCCAAGATCTTCAGGTGACAGGTCGAATAAGCATGACTTAGAATAGTGAATGAGTCAGTGCTAAATTTCGTGGCACATGCCAGGATATATATATATATATATATATATATGAGCAAACAGTTAATAATATATGTTAAAAACACTTTAAAATGAGTTAAAAACATATTTAATCTGAAAAGGAAACACTAGATAAATGGATAGTCCTTAATCCGCGGAGTTTCGAAGAAATACTTTCTTCTCATCAGAAGGTAAGAAATAGAAAAATGCAAGATCGGATTTTGCATGCAGAAGTATTTGATGAAACAACAAGTAAGTCAAAGATCTTACTTGAAAACAAAAAAAGTGAAGAAGAGGGAATATGGTGAAGAAAAAGGTACTTACACATGAATGGATAGTCTGGTGGAAGATAAAAAATCCAGTGACGGTAAAATCCAAATGTATAACTTCAAGAAAGTTAAAAGAATTACCATTTGTACAAGTAAAATCCAAGGAAATCCCTTAATTGGAAGAAGATAGTCCATAATAATCCAAAAGCAGAAATCCATGGAATAATTCACAGAAATGTGTACAAGGAAAAAAGAAAAAATTCCAATAATATTAATAAAAGAAAAATAAGATATACTTTTCACTCTACTTCCGAGACAAGGAAAGTATTTCTTCGAAACTCCGCGGATTAAGGACTATCCATTTATCTAGTGTTTCCTTTTCAGATAAAATATGTTTTAACTCATTTTAAAGTGTTTTTAACATATTTAATAAGTGTTTGCGCATATTATAAGCTCTATTTCCTATTTGGTTTTATCGAGCTTTTACATCTGGCTGAGATAATTTTATAAATATTAATTCTTTAATATTTATAATATACTTTAATTTTACCATCTTTGATCATTTTGGTAAAGGTAAATTTAATTTTTATTTTTTATTTTATGTATATATATATATATATATATATATATATATATATATATATATATATATATATAACTGATAGGTTATTAGCTACTCACACATCGAAATTTAAATCCTTTTAAAACAACGCGCGTTTATTTACAGAAAAAAAACTTACACTCATTAATATATAGAGATTGACAGAACAATAATTTTTTTTACAAGGTGATCACCACTTATCAAGGTCCGGAAGCCACTCGGGGATAAGGGTTATTGCGTGTACACTACGTTAGTGTTAATATTTTATGAAGTGTCATTACTAAAGGTTCATCAGGAATTTATTTATGTTGGACTTGAAGACATCCAGGTTGTACTCAGGTGGGAAACAGGCAGACATAACAGAGTTCCATAAGCGTGCACTTCTAAGAAAGAAGCATTGTTCATGGAATCTACGTTTTGGTTTCAGCACACGTAAAGAGTGGGGAAAAGTTTTGACAGTGGTTTCAGCTAGACGGGTGTTTATCGTGAAAGACTGGCAAGAGGGGACCAGAGATTTGAGCTCAGACGAGCACTATCCATGAAAGTAAAGATAAAACAAAGACAGGCTCGCAACGTCTCTCCTGTGGGAGAGAGGTTTCAGGGAAGAGAAAAGGGCATCCCCAACTAAGCCACGAAGCCTATTTTGTACTTTACTAAGGCAGGATAGGCTGTTTTAGCAGCTCCTGCCCAGATGTGGACGTGCTTGGCTTTTATATAGATAAAGAATTGTATTAGCAGTGAGATACTTTCTGGAGCGGTAGAAGGATCCTACCATTTTTACGTCGACCTTGGCAATAGACTGGATGTACGTGTTCTATTTCAGGTTAGGAGTAAAGGAAGCTTATGAAAACATGGAGCTTCCCCTAGTCGAGAGACATCCATTTCATGGGGATCAGAGCTTTGATGATGTAAAGAAGGAGCTTGGTTTTAGATGCACTAAAAGTAACCAGCCACCTCTTCCCTCACTGTACCACGCGCTCGAGATTAGAGGAGAGAGAATCTGAGAGAACTTTGTCATTTACAGCCGTTGATGTGTTGCCATAGATGGTCGTGTCATCAGCATAGATGTTAACAAATGATTGAAGTATGTGTTTTGGAAGATGATTTATGTAGATCAGGAAGAGAGTTGGCCCCAGGATTGACCCTTGAGGGACTCCAGCATTAATACTGAGGACCTCTGATTTCTGCCCCTCAACCACTACTCTTATGAACCTATCAGACAGAAATGATTTAGTGTCGATTTATATATATATATATATATATATATATATATATATATATATACGTGCTTTAATATTTTATAAGAGTGTATATAAGAGGAAAATAATATATGAGACAATTATTGCACAGCATAATCGATTATATTGTCGATGGGGAACACATACCTTGTCAATTTTTCGTTGTTGCTTCCAGCAATTAAAACTGCTTTTCGTTCGAAAAGGGAAACGCCAAGATGTGAATTATATTAAAATATAATCGTTTATTTTCATACTGGGTTATTTCATCGAAGTCTATAGTTTGCTATTTCGCCCCTTCGACTTCCACGGGCGTCAAGCATAACGAGTTAAATACTGAACTATTCTCTACTCACTGTCAACGTGTATATCTATCTAATCCTTTTTTTTATCTGTTTCTCTGGGGTCACCAATAAATCAAGTTATTGTATTTAAATTTCTGTTTATGCTAGTTATGTAAACTAAAAGCCTTTCCATCAAGTTAACATTCCTGGTACATATTTTAACATAAATATTTTATTTTCAAATACTCAACCCGATTCTTTGTGTTATTGCAACCTTCCTTTTAGTTATCGAATAATTTCTACTAAACGTCGATCAACAACATAGCAAATGAAAAAAAAGTAGTAGGAAAATGGGGGGCGGAAGCAAGGGTGAGAAAATTCCTTTGCGGATATCAAGCGAAAGAAGAAGAGGAAATAAAAAAAGAAGAGGAGTACGAGAAAGATCACCATGGAGAGATAGTAGTAGTAGTAGTAGTAGTAGTAATAATAAGAAGAATAGTAATAATAATAGTAATAATAACAATAATAATAATAATAATAAAGAAGAAGAAGAAGAGGTAAAAATTCGAAGAAGGATACAAAATTGGTGAAAAAAAAGAAAGGGAATCAAAGGATAAAGTAAGCCGAAAGAAGGAGAATATAATTAAGGAAGAGTGTGAAGGAGGAGGAGAATAAAACGTAGAAGAGAACAATAACAACAATTATATATGGTGGTTATATATAATGTAAAACAAATTCAAAAGAAATAATGAAAAAGATGCGGGGGATAAAGATGCAAGAAGGGGATTGATGCGTGGGAGTATATCAAATGGAAATGTTGGATTCACATGAAACTTAAGGGGGTAATTACGATGCAAAGGAAATCGGGTTTCAGCTGCGTCTAGTGATTTCTATATAAAGATATGCCTGTCCGTCAACCGATTTCGCTTAAATATGAAATACTACCTTTCTAGTCGTCTACAAATCTATGGGAAAAGGATCTGTCCGTCTTTCGATTTATCATTGACTGGTTTAGTCTGCATTCTGCCAAGGAGGAATTTCTTAAAGAATAATAAACTAAGATGCGGTTTAGATTCGCATGTTTTATATCTCTTTTAAACGAAGATGATCGCGTTAGTTCTCTTTTTTTTATAAACGTGTCTCCTTTGTTTATCTTCAAGGAGAATGGTTTGGTAGCTATATTACATAGCATTGTAATTGTTAAACGGGCAAATTTAATCAAAATATGAAGATTATGTTTAATATTATAAAAGAATACATGTTCACTTATCAATAAAACTATAAAAGTGAGACTGTGTCTATGTGTGTGAGGACACTTCTTAACCTATATACTCAAAGGATTTTGATCTACATCCTTGAAACTTGATATATAGGGTATTCAGGCATCTGAAAATTTTGTTAATTGGTTTTCATTCAAGAAAAAAGGTTGCTAAACGGGTAAAACTTGAAAATTAATACTTCTGAAGTCATCGGATTTTTATCTGTTTGTCAACTGTTTCACAAAGTTTGAAAACACATTTTAAATATTGTGTCAAGCTGGTCTAATGGTTGTACATGAAATTGGTTTCGATCTCAACTCGAGTATTTTTTCATTTACAAGAAGTGAACTGTTTAGAAAAAACAACATGTCTCAGTTTCTTTCCGGTTTTTTACTTCAATTATTTTAAAGAAATTTAATGTTATGCTTGATAACGTACAGTGCCAGGTATATCTTCTAGTATATATATATATATATATATATATATATATATACATACATACATATATATATGTATATATATGCATACATATATATGCATACATATATATATACATATATACATATGCATATATGCATATATACATATGCATACTTCATTTTAGATATATGTTCAAATCAAACATGTATCTAAAATTATGTCACGAATGAAGAAAGTAAGATTTATTGCGGTACTAGTACGATACATAACTTGTTAAAATCCATTTGAGTATAAGAGCTAATAAATTGCATAAACTGACAGTTGAATGATGAAGAATATTATGGTAAGATTTAAAATAATGAATAGAATTTGATGACTTATGAATACAATTTATGACACTAACCTTGCAAATGACCATGTCTTAGCATTCAGGTAAATAATCTCGTAGCAGCGTGTTCCACAAGTAAGAATTTTTAGGACACAAAATCGGGTCATAGAAATGTCTATTAAATATCAAGCACACGATAGAGGAAAATTATTTGTAGTGTCAGTAAGATATGGATACTTGCTGTAAAAGTAATCCAAATGAATCAAGGGTCAGAACTCAGTCGAGTACTTTTCATGGAAAAAAATAAGTTTGGTATATCGAATAGTTGGTCAGCCACGCTTAAATCGAAATAAACAAGCTTCTGGGCTTGACCATTACTCCTGATCTTAAATGGAACACGTACATCAAATCTGTTGCCAAGGCCGCTGGAAAAATGGTCGGATCTTTCTATCGATCCGGTAGATATCTCACTGCTGATGCTATTCTCTATCTATATAAGAGCCAGGTACGTCCAAGGATGGAATACTGTTGCCACATCTGGGCAGGAGCTGCTAGAAAGGACTTGTCCTGCCTTGATAGAGTTCAAAATAGACTTCGTATCCTCGTAGGAGATGTCCTTTTCTCCTCCTTGCAACCTCTATCTCACAGAAGAGATGTTGCGAGTTTGTCTCTGATGTATCGTTATTTTCATGGAAAGTGTTCGACTGAGCTTCAATCTATGGTCCCCCTCGCCAAACTTTCACAATAAACACTCATCTAGCTGTAAACACTATCAATAATTTCCCCCACTCTTTATCTGTGCCTAAACCTAAACGTAGATTCCATGAACAAAGCTTTTTTATTAGAACTGCACGCCTGTGGAATTGTCTTCCGTTTTCCTGCTTTCCGGCTGACTACAATATGGTTGTGTTCAAGTCTAAAGTAAATAAGTTCTTGATGAGCCGTTCCATATAAGTTATCAAATTTACCACATTTTCATTACTAATGATTACTATATTGTCCAATTTCTACTGTACACTCTTTAACCCTTATCCTTGAGTGGCCTCTGGGCCTTGATAATGTGATGATGCCTATGTAAAAAAAAAAAAAAGTTTTTGTCGGTTTGTCAGGAATAAGTTTGAAATCATATTTTTTGATGCGTCCAAACAAGTCTATAGACGGAGATGTCCGTTCCCCGATCGCGCTTATTTCATTTTTTATATTAAGTATGTAGATTTAATGGACGCATCTTTAGAATATCAATATCACGAAACTGAAAAAGAAAGAAAATTATCAAAGAATCTTTATCACATTTGAAATTTGATGTACATCCGTATGCAACGTAATAGTCGCAGATTTCCCCATTAAATGAAACTGTTATGGGCCTTCCCTTGCTTCCAGAGCAAACGTAAAAATCTGGCACCTAATAGTCTACTGAGATAATGGATTCCTATATTTCTGAAAGGCCAGTGTGACCCAGAATAGCATGTGCAAACTCTCACAACTGCTGATTCGGGTCAGATCTTTGTTAAACGCAAAAATCGTCATCTGGTCTATCATCCATTTACACATTGATTTAATTGGCAAAGAATAAACGCACAAGTGATTGCCAATCACAACGGGAAAAAGTCAGTGACAATTTAGGTGGCTATGTACAAAGATAAACTATACAGCGGAAAACCGTGGACTTCCGACCAGCGTCTATCCAAGGCCGCGTTGAAACACTATAGTGTGGTCTGGTTTACGACCTAATCGGGTAGCTGGTTCCACGGAGATGCCGCTTGAACCGAGAACGCTGCTTGGCGTCGAATCCTCCGGAACCATCGAAAATAGACCTTTTTAGCGTGCCTACGGAGAACGCGATCTCTTTCTTAGAGATTTCTCCCTATCTCTTAAAATAATAATTTGGGCATTATTCTGTTTAAGTTATTATCCATGCAGCCGATCTCGAAAAGAGAGAAGTTATTTTTAATTTGAGTTTACTACGCATGTAACATGGTAACATGATTATGCCAACAGAGAAGTCAGCGTTAAATGTACTCTTTATTTTATACTTTTTATTTTAATGGGAAATTTTCAAGATAGTTCTGCTTTTAATGTGTGACAAATATCCGTTGTCATTTTTTTCACGTTTAAAAGTAATATAATGTATTATGCATATTAACTATTTTACAAGCAAGACATTTATCACATTTAAAAATATTATCCATTAACATTTAGTTTATATTTTCTCAAAGTTGGAACACATAAATAAATACAAATATTATACATCTCTATTTTTAAAAATTAGGTATGTGTATATGTTTATATATTCTATGTACAAGATTAAGTAAAATAATTAACCGATCATTATGAACATTTGAAAATTGCTATAACTTATATAGATTATATTTAGTTAAATTCAGTTCTATGTAAAATAATGATGAATGAAAGACCCCCGTAAAAATTCCGATATTTTAATTTTATAATAATTTTATTATTATGCATGAGTTATGAAATATTTTATAATAAATTTAATGTTATGCATGAGTTATGAAATATTTTATAATAATTTTATTATTATGCATGAGTTATGAAATATTTTATAATAATTTTATTATTATGCATAAGTTATGAAATATTTTATAATAATTTTATTATTATGCATGAGTTATGAAATATTTTATAATAATTTTATTATTATGCATAAGTTATGAAGTATTTTATAATAATTTTATTATTATGCATGAGTTATGAAATATTTTATAATAATTTTATTATTATGCATGAGTTATGAAATATTTTATACTAATTTTATTATTATGCATGAGTTATGAAATATTTTATAATAATTTTATTATTATGCATGAGTTATGAAATATTCACAACAATTAATTCTGTAAGAATATTTTTAAAGGTTTTAGAGGACAAAATACAGGAAAAGCGTCGCAATTACTAAATTGAAATATTTAAAACTTACATTAAATATAATCCGTAAGTATGCAAGCCCGATTCCTTAAATTACTATTCCGTCTTAAGACCTCTTAAGCGTATCTCTTTACCTGTGGACACTTAAAAAAACATGATTTTTATCAAAACCAGAACACACATGCTAGACAAAGTTTCGTATCATTATACATCGATTTATATCTTTGTAATGAAATATCAAATATTGCTAACCTGTTATGTTAGGGTAGTTAATTTTACTCGTCGTGGGACGGGTATTTGTCTAGTAAATATATAAAATCGTTAGATAGAATATGTTAATTGTACTCGCTTTGCTAAAACGCTAAGCGTATTACGTCAGGGTTAAATAAATCTAACTCCTCATGAGTATAGATCATGAGATTATTTCTGAAATCATAGTCATTTTTTATAATAAAAATCTTGTTTTTTCTAAGTATTCGAATAAGGTTTCTAGAGAAAAGGTTTATTATATCCATTGCACAATTGCTTTCTGTGTTTCATCATTTAAAGTATTATTTTTGTATCATTTTGACATATCATTTCATATCTTTATAAATTCAAGTCCATCCGCTTTTGTCCTTACATCCATGTTGTAATACGTATCATGTCAGACAGATACCTCATAAATACGAGTTATGTTGCCTGGTTCTTTTCCTATAAAATCTTTATGCGTTACTTATTATGAATGTGTGTATTATGTATATTGTCTTTGTTGCATGTATAAATGCGTTACTTATTATGAATGTGTTTATTATGTATATCATCTTTGTTGCATGTATAAACAAGTACTGAAAAACAACTCGGCAGTCGATCATTTACAATTTAGATGATTATTTGGTATTAGTACATATTACGAACCAGGTTTCTGTAAACGTCGGGTTTGCTTGTACCGCCGGAAAATTCTGAGAGCCTCTGAGCAAATCTTAAAAACAGTAGGAAATAGATAGTAACAACATTCATTTGATACGAATCACGATTCAAAAAATGGAAAAGCAAAATTTTATGTATATATTAATACATTGTTTTATTTTATTGTGTAAATATAAACATTTTTATCGCTAATTCTTTTTCTTTTTTTAGGGGTAGTGCGAGTTTTAGTGTTAGCTCCTCAAATCAGTAATATTATGTTCTGAACCCACTTTGCATTCTATTCTCCAGAAATGTTTGTGGCCATATTCTGCACCTTATTTCAGATGCTATCAATTTGTTCTGTCGACAGTACACTCTATACTAACTCGTTCAGCATATTAAGATTAATTGCCGCGGGCTTTTTTATGATTTAAAATCAATAATTAAAAAAAAATGTTAAGCTTTTTCAACTTTTCAAAAGCCGCCGGTCGGCTTTTTATAGGCTAAAGGTCCAAATACTCTTTATACTAAATTTCATATATATAATAGTGGTCTAGGGGTTGAATTTCAGTCTTTTTTTTTACATGGTGGTCACCACTTATCAAGGCACGGAAGACACTCAGGAATAAGGGTTATTGCAAGTACAGTACGTTAGTGCGGAGATTTGGTGAAGTGTTTACTTAAGGGGCTGTTCATTAGGTATTTGTTAGCGTTGTACTTGAATACATCCAAGTTGTAGTCAGGTGGGAAGCAGGCAGACGAAACAGAGTTCCACAGGCGTGCAGTTCTAAGAAAGAAGCTTTGTTCATGGAATCCACGTTTTGATTAAGGCACAGCAAAAGAGGGGGGAAATTGTTCACAGTGGATTCAGCTAGACGGGTGTTTTTCGTGAAAGATTGGCGAGGGGGGCAGAGATTGGAGTTCAGACAAGCACCTGCCATGGAAATAACGATAGGATAGGCTCGCAACGTCTCTTCTGTGGGTGAGAGGTTGCAGGGCAGAGAAAAGGGCACCCCCCACTAAGCCACGAAATCTATTTTGTACTCTGTCAAGGCAAGATAGGCTGTTTTTAGCAGCTCCTGCCCAGATAGTATTCCGTCCTTTGACGTACTTGGCTTTTATATAGATAGAGAATTGCATCAGTAGTGAGATATCTTCTGGAGCGGTAGAAGGATCCCACCATCTTTCCAGCGACCTTGGCAACAGACTTGATGTATGTGTTCCATTTCAAATCAGGAGTAGAGGACAAACCCAGAAGCTTGTCAAAATACGGGGCTTCTCCTAGACGAGAGCCATCCATTTCAATTGATGTCAGATGGGGATCAGTGCGTTTATGATGTAAAGATAGGAGTTTGGTTTTAGATGCATTAAAAGTAACCAGCCACGACTTCCCCCACTGAACCACGCGCTCGAGATCAGAGGAGAGAGAATCAGAGAGAACTTTGTCATTTACAGCCTTTGATGTGTTGCCGTAGATGGTCGTGTCATCAGCATAGATGTCAACAAATGATTTAAGTATGTGTTTAGGGAGGTCATTGATGTAGATCAGGAAGAGAGTTGGGCCCAAGATTGACCCTTGAGGGACTCCAGCATTAATACTGCAGGCCTCTGATTTTTGTCCATCGACCACTACTCTTATGAGCCTATCGGAGAGAAATGATTTAATAATTGCGAAAACATTTCCAGTTATACCGTAGCTGGAAATCTTGTGAAGTACGCCCTTATGCCATACCTTGTCGAAGGCTTTTGATATGTCAAGAGCAATTGCCCTAGAAAGGAAGCCTTTGTCAAGAGATTCACTAATCCTGTGAAATATAACTGTTAGCACATCTGCGGTAGATCTTGCAGAACGGAAACCATATTGTGTGTCACTAAGAAGAGTGTTTCTGCTGAGGTGGTTTACTATTTCTCTATTTAATATGGATTCCAGCAACTTACTCATAACACACAGGAGGCTTATTGGTCTGTACTGAGAGGGAGATGACGTATCACCCGAATTCTTTAATACAGGCCATACTGATGAGGTTTTCCAGGGAGTCGGAAAGCACTTCTCTTTAAGGCAACGCTTAAACAGTTTCGTAAGTATGGGAGAAAGTTCTGGTTGAAGCTTTTTTAACACTATAATTGGGATGCCGTCAGGGTCAGTTGCTTTACTGGAATCAAGGTTCTTGATTAGCTTGGCGACCTCATGCACAGATATTTGTATATTACCCATCGTGTTCTGTGTTATAGGAGGAAATATGGGGAGTTGATGGCCTTCGTCGCATAGGGTAGAATTAGCTGCAAAGTTCTTTACAAATAGTTTGGCCTTTTCTGATGCTGACGAGATGGCCTCTGGTCCATTGATAATGGTTGGGATAGAACGCACACTTCTGTTCAGGATCCTATTTGTTATTTGCCAAAACTGATTGGAACAAAGCCGCTGATCAGCTATCTTGGATTTAACAGACTTGACATATAGCTCTCTTGCATTTTTTATTACTCTGACTTAATAGTCAAAGCTAGCTATCCACTGAAATTTTAATTTTGATTTTCACATCATTTCCTTGAGCAGGATATTCATCCAACATTTATTACAATAACATGAAATCGATATTTATAACATGAAATTTATATTTATTTTACAAAATACTTTCGATTACCATGCCACGTGTATTGCAACTCACATTTTTAATCGCCTGCTGACAGCTAGAATCAAATTTTAATTAAGAAAATAAGTTTTTCGCAATAAACGCGCCTTAAACGATATTGAAACAATGGCGATTTCAATTCATCCAAAAGTTTCATCTCATTAAGAAACCGGTAGATTATGGAAGATTTTCCTGAGTTTTATGTAAAGGTGAAAGATCAACACAATTTCTTCATTTCTTTTGTCTTGATCTTTGCGTTTGGCACCCAGACACAATCACCGCAAATAAACAGGCATGTTTACTGAAAGGTTACGAAATGCACCTCGTTACCTATGTCAAGGATGTGGAAAACTCCACTTACAGAAGGATTGTCCATACCGGTCTCGAAAATGTGATCGGTGCAGACACAACGTACGTAAAACCTCACATTGCAGAGCAAAAGGACCCTCGCAGAAGCCACGAAAAAACAACAAGGACTCACGCGGATAACGAAAATGTACGGAAGTACGTGACGGTAAAAATGGGGGATAAGAATGTTCAACTTGACTGTGTTTCAGATTTTTCCATCATACTTGGTGCAAAATCGGAAAACTCAATATGATGAGAACCAAGTTTAAGAACTAGAGAAAGAATAAGATTTGAAGGTGAGATTACCACTAACGTAATGTTGAAAGGAAAAACATTGAATCTCAGGTTGTTTGTATTAAATGAGAATACTAATAGCCTTTTTTTGAACAGACTGGATCAAAAAATGTCGACTCTGGGACTCGGACATTAGCGATTTTTGTAAAATAGATGACAACCTTACAACTGAACTGAAAAACTAAAGAAAGACTTGAAGGGGTCATGTTTTTTTCCAGACAAACTAGGCCATTGTAAAAAAATGGAGGCGAATTTCAAATAACAAGACAATGCTACACCATTTCTCAAAAAGAAACACAGCGTTTGCCTCTATACAAAAGATTGACGTAGAACTTGACGGACTCGTAAAAGCAGAAATTTTGACCCCAGTTGACTACAGCGTATATAAAGGAAAAATCCAGCGATATCAGTCTGCACAGACCTTCCGACCGGGTTGAATGCTACACCTCAAGATAATCATTACCCGCTACCCAGCCACGAGGAAGTTTTTACGAAACTTAATGGAGGGAAAATATTCTCAAACATAGGTCTGAACGAAGCGTACTTCAAATTCCCGATGAGGAAGAAAGCTCCAAACTTTTGTGCATTACCACTCACAAGCGACTTTTTAAGTTCAATAGCTTAGCTTTCGGGATCAAAGTCGCACCAACCATCTTTCAAAAGATAATCGACACGATGTTGAGTGGCGTTTACTTTTCCATCGGATACCTGGACGATATTGTAATGAAAAGCGAATCTATAGAGCAACATAGAAAACACGTCTTTCAGATATTTGAAAAGATAAATGAGTACAGCTTCATACTTAAAGAAGCCAAATGTGAATTTTTCCTCGGCAAAATAACAACATGAATAACCCATTTCTCGGCTGGGTTGTGAGTTACGATAAAAAAATGGGTTCTTTACGAAAACCGACGACGCTTAGCTCAGTGGTTAGACGCCGTCAAAGATTCATGACAATTCCCGAAACCAGAGTTGCAAAAAAAGAAGGTCATGCTGACTATTTGGTCGTCTGGGACCGATCTCATTCATTACAGGATTTAAATGCAGGCGAAACCATGATGGCGGAAAAGTACTGCCAACAAATAGATTTAATGCATTAGAAACTTCAACAACACCCAGCATTAGTCAACAGAAAAGACCCAATTCTCCTGCACAACAGTATCTGACCGCACTTGCTGAACTGACCCTGCAGAAGTTGAACGAACTGGCCTACGAAACTGCCTCATCCGCCATACTCTCAAGACTATCACCTACCGACTACCACTTGTTCAAGCATTTCAACAACTTCCTGTGTGAGAAATGCTTCAAAAACCTAAGCGATATCAATAACGCATTCATCGACTTCATTGCAAGTTTTTTTTTTACGTAACTGGTATAAATACACTTGGTCTGCGTTGGCAAAAGTGTGATTTCTTTTGTGTTAATTCTGATGTTGTTTATTTCGATCAGTAATTTTTTGCTTGCACAGAGTTGTGTTCATTTAAATTTAAAAGTTAAAAACCGCGAGAACTTTCTTGTCAAGCTGATAGGATTGCAGTTAACGCAAATAACCTCTGCCCTTGGAGATGGCAACAAACAATCATGCTTTACAAACTCTGAATTTTCTTCGTGAGGATCTTCATGATTGAATGTTATTAATTCTCGAAGCATTACTAAACAGGGGATATTTTTAACACTAACTATAGACCTCATTAAAATTATGCAAGATATCTGTAAAATCCATATACAACGCAACAATGTTTCTACCAAATCAATAATTTAAATGCGTAATAAAATAAATTTCATAATGATCAGTATAGTACGGAATTCTTTTGAATTGCGTAATTATGTTGTCTTCATTGGTTTTGCCGATTCTTTTTGGAATTAGCTACTTACAATAGAGACAACGGGAAGGTTACATAAAAAAGAATAAAAATTATCCTACTGATACGGTTAGAATACCAGGCGATGTAGATCGAATAAAGACTCTACCAGAAATAAAATAAAATAAAAAAATAAAACGTCGCGATTCGTTTTATGCATGTGTTGGGGACGAACCCCTATTACCGGGAATAATGAACTATGTTATACCATCACTTCCGTCCATGGCATAACTTCCGGGAACGAGAAGCGGTTTACCAGATAGTCGGATACAGGCAAGCGAAGCGGATGATCGTTCACAACTAGTCCTACCATGAGCAAATATATTGTTCAATTACCTCTTTTATGTATTTTTGTTAATACATATTTAATTGTTACTGTGTCTTTCTCGTCGATTATTCAACCACTAACACCACAACAGAATGCCCGGCGGGAACGCAGACCCCTCTAAATCCTCTAATACGAAATGAATATCACAATATTATTCGCTTACGTTAAAAAAATCATTTCAATCAGCATGCTACGATTTTTTAATTGTCTGCTGTGAATTATGCTGTTGGTATTATTTTCTATGATTCATCTTCCAAATAGATACTTACAGAGGAGGTCACATAGAGGTTAATAACATCTAAAAATGAAACTTTTCATACAAAAACGGTTGAAATTAGTTTTAACACAACTAGGTTACCAGTCCTCATATGTACCCACTTAAGCACGACAACCTCTTTTCCAAAAACATATAATGAGTTTATTATATTTGTAATTAATCCGGAGAATTAATTATTTTCCATGATTAATAAACGATTTAATTTTAATTAAAAATGTCGAAAACAATAATTTATAATGTTTCATGCTTTAAGGTGTAGCAGAAATAAAGAAAAAATTAGAAAATTTGTGGCGTATTTTCTTTTTTCAATTATCAAGAAACTAAAGGAGTATTTCATTTAACACACGGTAACACAGTCGCATCTCGTTTCGATATAGAAAGATTATAGCAGCTTTCGATAATGGGTTTCTAAAGTATCTACTTTCAAAAGTGCTTCAGCTCTGAAATGTTCGAAAAAAAGAGCAGGTGCATTCGGCGTTGCTCGGAAATAAATGAAGATTTTTGTGTACATTGGTTCCCAAGCCAAAAGATTCTAAGTCATTATTGAAAGTTTATTGTTAGCTGCATGAGGTGTCCTGACCGGCGAATGCCAACAAGACTAACCAAGCAACTTCTTATAATAGAGTTGCTTCTCCTTTAAAAGCGCTGGCTTAGCTCTCCTTACTTTCCAACCTTGTGTCACATCTTGGGAAAAATGAAGTAATAATCCTGTGTACATCTGTTCACAAATATCTATTTCACTATATAATTATTTTATTAATGCTTTTAATTGTTACTAATTATTCGAGTTTAAACTATGAATGAAAAAAAAAATGAAATAAAATAAAACATTGTTTTTCGCTTTTATGGATGCCTGACGTAAACCCACGATAGTATTTTTACTATTTTTGACTCTCTTTTATCTTCTTTTTACAAGGAAGCCACCACTTATCAAGGCCCGGAAGCCACTCGGGGATAAGGCTTATTGTGTATACAGTACGTTAGTGTTGGAGATTTGATAAAGTATCTTACTTAAGGAGGCGCTTCCTCAGGAATTTGTTTACATTGGACTTGAAGACATCCATGTTGTAGTCAGGTGGGAAACAGGCAAGTGGAAGAGAGTTCCACAGGCGTGCACTTCTAAGAAAGAAGCTTTGTTCATGGAATCTACGTTTTGATTTTGGCATAGATAAGGATTGGGGAAAGTTTTTGACAGTGATTTCAGCTAGGCGGGTGTTTATCGTGAAAGATTGGCGAGAGGGGACCAGAGATTGGAGTTCAGACGAGCACCTCATATGGTAGTAACGATAAAACAAAGACAGGCTCGCAACGTCTCTCCTGAGGGAGAGAGGTTGCAGGGAAGAGAAAAGAACATCACCTACTAGGCCACGAAACCTATTTTATACTCTGTCAAGTAAGGAGAGGCTTTTTTTAGCAGCTCCTGCCCAGATGTGGCAGCAGTACTCGATCCTTGGATGTACTCTCTAAAGCAAAATTAATGCAACCATTTCACTAGTTGCTTAATTTTACAAGAGACACGTTGTTCGATCTTGGTATACGTGTTTATTTTCAATGTACAGAGATGGAATAAGTATTTTATATACATAAATGTATGGCTATGGCTATAATTGTGTTGCAAAACAGTTTCTCATTAGACTGCCGAACTGAAGTTAGTTTTGGTTTAGTTTAGTCAGTATTAGATCGATTATCGCGACTTCACTACGGCGATCTAATGAAAAACTGTTTTATCAACACAATTATAGCCATAGCCATATATTTATTTATATGCATCACTTTGACAAGAAAGTTATTGCGGTTTTTAATTTTTAAATTTAGATGAATTCGGCTCAAACAAAAATTAACAGATTGAAATAAGCATCAACAGAAGCAACACACGCAACTTTAAAATGAAATCATTGAAGTCGTTTTTGGTGTCGCTTAGGTTTTTTTAAGCATTTCTCACACAGAAAGTTTTCGAGTAGTGGTAGTTGGTAGTAAAAAGTTCCCTAGATGAGTTCATAATTAACGGATACTCTAACTTAACAGCTAAATCTGACCCCCAAGATCGCCATGGGCATTGAATATGTGACTACATTAAATATGGCTTCCCGTGTGGCAGGGATATCTCTAGAGAAGATCCTAACTTACCCTATATGTGCTTCCGGGTTGCACTTGTTAACACCACTGCATTTATATTTGCTCTCTATCGCCCCCATAACAGCGGAGTTACTATCTTTAAGAGTATATCTGAGAAAATAGACCACATCCTGTCTGCACATCCCTCGGCTAACATCCACATCTGTGGTGACTTCAACGTCCATAACGTTGAATAGCTGACCCATTCAAATAAGACAGACGATGAGGGGAGGTTTTGTCATGATTTTGCCATTGCTTATGACCTCACTCAGATTGTTCGCGAACCCACCCGTGTGTGCGATACACCCGGTCGGTCAATATGCAAGCCTCTTAGACCTTTTTCTCTCAACTTTCCCTGAGCTATGTTCATGTTCCGTTCATTCTCCTCTAGGATCCTCCGATCACTCCGTCGTATTAGTTAAGATAAAAATGAAATGTAATAAGTCCCCAGACTTACTCCTCCACTGTACTGTATACCGATACTCTATGGCTGACTGGGATAGCTTCCGTACATTCATACCTGATTTACCTCTGCATTCCATGTTTTAAAAGTAGGTGTCCACTATAGTATCAGATCTGACCGAATGGTTAATTGTAAGCATAGACCGATCTATACCATCTAAAAATTCCAACAAAACCCTAACAGCCAGCCATGGTTCTCCCCAGAATGTGCTGCTGCTATCGTGCACAGAAATCACTTTTTCCATAACTATCAACGTAATAGATACACTGAGACTAAAGCTGTTTCAGGAACGCCAGCAACCACTGTAAAAGAGTAATAAAAAATGCAAGTAAGCTATATGCTCAGTCTGTTAAATCCAAAGTAGCTGATCAGCGGCTTTGTTCACACCAGTTTTGGCAAATAACAAATAGGATCCTGAACAGAAGTGTCCGTTTTATCCCAACCATTATCAATGGACCAGAGGTCATCTCGTCAGCATCAGAAAAGGCAAAACTATTTGTAAAGAACTTTGCAGCTAATGGTACCCCTATGAGACGAAGGCTATCAACTCCCCATATTTCCTCCTATAACACACACCATGCTAGGTAATATACAAATATCTGTGCATGAGGTCGCCAAGCTAATCAAGAACCTTGATTCCAGTAAAGCAACTGACCCTGACGGCATCCCAATTATAGTGTTAAAAAAGCTTCAACCTGAACTTTCTCCCATACTTACGAAACTGTTTAAGCGTTGCCTTAAAGAGAAGTGCTTTCCGACTCCCTGGAAAACCTCATCAGTATGCCCTGTATTTAAGAATTCGGGTGATACGTCATCTCCCTCTCAGTACAGATCAACAAGTCTCCTGTGTGTTATGAGTAAGTTGCTGGAATCCATATTAAATAGAGAAATAGTAAACCACTTCAGCAGAAATAACATTCTTAGTGACACGCAATATGGTTTCCGTTCTGCAAGATCTACCGCAGATGTGCTAACAGTTATATCTCACAGGATTAGTGAATCTCTTGGTAAAGGCTCCCTTTCTAGGGCAAATGCTCTTGACAGATCAAAGGCCTTCGACAAGGTATGGCATAAGGGCGTACTTCACAAGATTTCCAGCTACGGTATAACTGGAAATGTTTTCGCAATCATTAAATCATTTCTCTCCGATAGGCTGATAAGATTAGTGGTCGATGGACAAAAATCAGAGGCCTGCAGTATTAATGCTGGAGTCCCTCAAGGGTCAATCTTGGCCCCAACTCCCTTTCTGATCTACATCAATGAACTCCCTAAACACATACTTAAATCATTTGTTGACATCTATACTGATGACACGACCATCTACGGCAACACATCAAAGGCTGTAAATGACAAAGTTCTCTCTGATTCTCTCTCCTCTGATCTCGAGCGCGTGGTTCAGTGGGGAAGACGTGGCTGGTTACCTTTAATGCATCTAAAACCAAACTCCTATCTTTACATCATAAACGCACTGATCCCCATCTGACATCAATTGAAATGTAGTGCTCTCGTCTAGGAAAAGCCCCATGTTTTGACAAGCTTCTGGGTTTGTCCTTTACTCCCGACCTGAAATGGAACATGTACATCAAGTCTGTTGTCAAGGTCGCTGGAAAGATGGTGGGATCCTTCTACCGCTCTAGAAGATATCTCACTACTGATGCAATTCTCTATCTATATAAAAGCCAAATACGTCCAAGGATGGAATACTGTTGCCATATCGGGGCAGGCGCTGCTAAAAACAGCCTATCTTGCCTTGACAGAGTACAAAATAGACTTCGTGGCTTAGTGGGGGTGCCCTTTTCTGTTACATGCAACCTCTCTCCCATAGAAGAGACGTTGCGAGCCTATTTCTTTATCGATATTTCCATGGCAGGTGCTCGTCTGAACTCCAATCTCTGGTCCCCCCTCACCAATCTTTCACGAAAAACACCCGTCTAGCTGAATCCACTGTGAAAATTTTTTCCCCGCTCTTTTGCTGTGCCTAAATCAAAACGTGGATTCCATGAACAAAGCTTCTTTCTTAGAACTGCCTGCTTCCCACCTGACTACAACCTGGGTGTCTTCAAGTCCAACGTTAACAAATTCCTAATAAACCGCCCCCTTAAGTAAACACTTCATTAAATATCCACACTAACGTACTGTATTTGCAATAACGCTTATCCCTGAGTTGCTTCCGGGCCTTGATAAGTGGTGACCACCGTGTAAAAAAAAAGAGAGCATAGTGGATGACGCAGAATTTCGAAGCCCAATTCGTTCAATTTATGTAGGGTCGGTTTAACAACACGCGTCGGCATTGTGGAGGAGAATTGGGGACTTTACTTTTTACTAATGCTGGGTGTTGTTGCTGAAGTTTTGATGCATTTCATCCATTTGTTGAAATACTTGACTGCTTTAATATTTAGATTAGCTTTCAAAAAACTGTAATTAATAAGACCGGTCGCATGACCTTCCCTTAGTATTACTCTGGCTTCGAAAAGTGCTGTGGAGTTTTGTAGGCATCTAACCACTAAGCTGATCGTCGAGTAACAGATCATTCTTGTTGCGTAAAAGAAAGGAAGATGACACTACATAACGATGTTTCTTTTAGTTGTTCAATTCGTGAGGCCAGCATTCAGTAGATGTTTTTTTTTGTTTTTACAATTTCTCTAAAGTAGTTGGAAACCATCGTAAACGTTTTCGAACAGTTGTGCGTGGATTAGCTTCGACTAATGCTCTTAATTGATCGTTATCAACATTAGATAACCGCCCACTACGTTCACCATTTTCTAGACTCTCGTCGCCGCCACAAAATTTATTAAATCACCATTGTGATGTGCGTTCAGTAATGGTTCCAGGGATAAACGCTTCGTTGAGATAGCGAAATGTTTCAGCAGCTTTTTGGCCTAGCTTGAATTAAAATATTAAAATTGTGCGATTTTCTTTTTTTCCATCTTGTATTCAATGTTCTTAAAAGATAACAATTATTTTAAAACGAGTGTAATTTAAATGATTATGCAGAGAGAAAATTGTCTATAAAATAAAGGCATTATAACGAAAACTTATAAAAGCCCCATCATTTGAAATAAAAATTAAAATTCCATGAGAACTTTCTTCTCAATCTAATATAATATATCTGTTCTGTCTCTGTAAATTAAAAATAAATCCTTATGCCAAGAGCAAACACATGTCTCTTGTGAAATTAAACAATTTTGGAAAGAGTGGCATTCATTTTGCTTTGGAGGGTGGTGGTCAAAATAGTATAGCGGGTTATGCGTTGGCGTCGGGAATCCATAAAAATGAAAAATGAGGTTTTATATTTTTTATTTCATTTTTTCCCTTCTAGTGTTGGGACGATTAATCCGAATCAGAATCGAATATCGGAAAAAGTGAAACATTTGTGGGCATCGACAGAATTCATGTGTATTTTTATATGGTGCCTATATATATATATATATATATATATATATATATATATATATATATATATATATATACTGGCATGTGTGTACCCGATGTTGCCTGGATTGACATGAAGTTCCGTTTGGAAAATAAAAGAACGGATAAAAACACCTAAATGTTAATCCTCCCCGAAAAAGAAGTACCTGCTACTCTCTCCAGCAGATATTTCGGCAGAAGGGATACAAAGAGAAGAAACTATTTTCCGAATATTGAGCACTGGACCCCCCCCCCTTAACAATAAATAATTAAAAATAAATCATTGCACCTTTGGTTTAAAAACAATAGCAACGAATGCCCGTGCGATCGCAAAAAAAAGAAAAAAACCTAGCCAAGCAGACAGGCTCGAACAGGGAACACGAATGAAGGACAAAAAAGTAACTTCAGAACTGTTTTGCTCACTGTCCTAAGAAAACTCACGATTTTGAGAAACTAAAAAATATAACCTTTATACATATTAACGCGTGCGCTTTTTTTATTTTTTGTAAGGGCACTTTTTTTACTGGCTTTTCTTTTGTAAATAAAGGAAATTTTCGATTGCTTTTTTTGGGAAGGAGGGCTTTTTACATTTGCTGTTTAGAGGGTGCCTTTTGGCTTTTAAAAGTGTGCTCTTCGAATTCAAATTTAAGTTTCAATTTGAAGCAGTCACAGATTCTGTAGTAATATTTTTACGACGTTACCCAGCGTCGGTTAACGAATAAAGATCTACCAAAATCAATTCCAAAAATGAAAATATTTCGTCATTTTATGTTTCTATTGTAACCCCACCCCACAAAAAATTGTATTTTTTAAAATATTTTGGGGTTTGTTTTGTTTATGAAATTGTTAGATGAAAGTACAGAATGGTTTCATAAAAATTAATTAAATTTATCGTTATTTTATATTTCAAATGTCATTCCCGCCACCCACCAAAAATCAAATTGCATTTGTTATGTTTCCCCCTCCCCTTAATCACCGAATTTCAAAATGCTAGATGTAACATGCCTCATTGAACGCTTAGTTGTCAAAAAATTCTTCTTTCGTATTATTTATAAAAGCTGTTTAAACGTATTAGGCAAAAAAGCAAATCTTCATTTTTTTAGGGGTTAGCGACGCTGGGTCACGTCGTAAAATTACCTTTTTTGATTAGGAAGTTAAGTTTGCCATCGATGAGATTAACGTGAAAAAAGAAATAGTGTAAATTGTGGAATGTAGAGGGGAAGAAGATCTTTATTTTTTAAGTGTTACATTACGTTAGGTCATATCGTAAAAATTTACCGATTTCTGTATAGCCGTTTAAAGAATAATAAAAACAAAAACAAATGAAATCTTTTCAATTTTTTCGTACGTGTATTTTTTTGTTTGAATATTAAATAAAAAACAATAAAAGCCAAACATTTTTCTATCTACACGGACTTATTTTTCCAGCTCGAAACTTATTGAGATTACTATTTATTTTATCTGGTGAGAGTTTGTTTTTTATGCTTTAGAAGGTTTAAATATATATATATATATATATATATATATCCGTATTTCTGTCTGTTTGCTTGTTTGTTCAAAATTTGAAAATGTCCCTTACTTTAATCTTTCATTTATTACTATATATAGTATGATTCTTGCAAAATGTACACTAAGGGATCACCTCATCTGCATATTACATTAAGGAAAATCGATTTTACTAAATAGCGGTATGTTAGTTGATATTATATATATATATTGCAAAAGTTTGGGGTTCGGTTTCGATTCTATCTGATGCACTCAAGTCATATTGTTTTATAAATATATATATATATATATATATATATATATATATATATATATATATATATATATATGATGTGATGAGGAAGAGGAAGACCGGAGGCTCGACGTTTCGCTCCAATTAACGGGGTCCAATTAGAGGTGTGGTTACTTCGGTTGAAAAATCCCGCATAATTCGGGCGAAACGTCGAGCCTTCGGTCTTCCGCTTCCTTTTCACATCATAACGTCGAATTGTCTCCATTTTAAAATTCATATATATATATATATATATATATATATATATTTTTATTATATTATATATATATATATATATATTAAATCGTAACTTTATATTATATTAAAATCGATAGGGCATTAACTCTATAATAATATATACCATATCTGGAAGAATTAAAATATTATATTTAAGCGTACTTTACGACCGGGCTACGCTTAAATAAATACTTTTGCAGTTTAAACAAAGCAGCTACAATAATATTAGATTGTCTGCATTTACGCTGAATATATACAGAACGCCAACATCAATATATTACATAGAAATTAGTAACCTGTGGAATTTCCACTGGTCCCGCGCGATGAAAATTACTATCAAAATGTTATTCCAAATTGTTTCATCTGGATATAGGGTTTTGATTTGAATTTCCGACAGCGGGGTTGACATAGACACTATATATATATATATATATATATATATATATATATATATATATATATATATATATATATATATATATATATAATGCTCCCTATCTTCTGTTGAGCATATTGGGAAGTGATATACAAACTGCCATTAGCGTATTAAGCGACGCTTTTGTGTAAACAAATCGAGCAGAGGAATTTGGACGATGTCAAAACATCGTTAATTCAGTACCCACATAGAAGCAGCCGTATAGCACAATGGTGAGAAGCCTTGACTGTCATTTGGGGGATTGGGTTTCGATCCTGGCTTGAAGCAGTTGCTTGTCTAGCCGCACTGATGAGCTGTGAAACAGTGAAACAGTACTGTATGTGGATGACTATATATATATATATATATATATATATATATATATATATATATATATATATATATACGAGGGTTTATCCAAAAGTAAAAACTCTTGCTTTAAAACTCAAAACCGAAAACGTTGAAGAGCTAAGAAGAGGAATGTGGTATCATTAAATCGACCAACATTTTGTTATCCAGAATTTTTTTTTCTAAATAGTCATCACCATTCTAAACCGGAGCGTGTTTTCTCATCCACATCTCTATCGGCACTATAAAATCGGCAAACCTATCTCTTACTGTGATGACATCAACTGCATCGATTTCGTAAAAGTTCAATAGGCGCCGTTCAATGTTTTCTGCATGAAGAAATTCAATGACGCATTTCTTCTTCTAACACACGTTCATGAGGTTTCTTTATTAGAGTCTCACTATCAATATCTACAACAGAGAGATAAAACTGTCAGGTCATGAATGCATAATGTAGTCATCATAACGATGAAATTTGCAATCACGTCTGATCTATTTGGGCGGAATAAAAAGATGGGCAGCATTATTTTAAGAATGTATTTTATAGTATAGACGAGCAAATATTTATGGGTGCTTGTATTGTATTTTTCAAGTTTTAGCGAGACGTACACGCATATAGACAACTGCATTTTATATACTAGACTTGCATGTTCCGTCCGGTCGCATATTTTTGCTACACTGGTAGACCGACTAACAATTAATATAAGATTATTTTTAGAATTATATAATACTAGCAGTTCAACCCGGCTTTGCTCAGGCCCTATGCAGTGTTCATAACGTTATGTGCATATGTATATATTAAAAAGTTTGACACATGTCCACTAAACCTACATAAAAAATTTCAAATTTTTAGACCCAAAATTGGCGGAGGAGTTTGGTAGAGTCTGCAAATGGACAACTCTTTCAACTTTGACTTCTTGGCAGCCAAATTTTCGCCCCATTACTTATTAAATAGCTTGCTGCATGTCTGAATATGTAAAACTTCAAATGTTTAGACCCCAAATTGAATTAATAGTTTGCTAGACATCGCACAGGTCAAATCTTTTGAACTTTGACCCCTTGACGCTTAAATTTTCGACCAAACACCTATTAAAAGCTTGCTCTTTGTCTGAATACACTTTATGCAAAATTTCAAATGTTTAGATCCAAAATAAGCTGAGTAATTTAGTAGAGACCGTAGAGGTCAATTAAAAAAAATGACCCCAATTTTGACCCATTAAAATTTATTTTTTTGGGCGCAAATCAAATTAAAATTTGATCCATATCCACGTAACCTACATCTAAAATTTCAATAGTTTAGACTCGAAATTGGCGGAGGAGTTTTATAGAGTTTTCAACGGTCGCATCGATGAACTTTGACCACTTGACAGCCAAATTTCTGGTCGAAAACCGACTAAAAAGATTTTCCCAAATCTCAATACCCCTTATGTCAAATCTCGAGTCGGTAGAATTGATAGAATAGTTTGATAAGATAAGTACACACACAGACACACACACAGACACACACACAGACAATTTCACTTTTATAGATATATAGATTTATACATTTTTTGAGAGATAAGTTTTGACACATGACGTAAATCTTTGACGACACGTCAAAGCTATGGTTAGTTTATTGGTTGTTTTTGTTTTACGGCATATCAACCTTTTTCAGGTTATTTAACGCCGTATCTAATGATTTTGAGGAACGATTTTTTAATGGAGTATATTTGTTTTTTTTTTTTAGTCGGATTCTATTTAACACATAGTTGGGACCCTAACAGGTACTACCACTCCGGGTCAGAGTAGACCTGGGAGCAATGGCAATTAAAGGGTGGCTCCACACTCCCCAAGGCCCGCAAGCTGGGGCCTCACAGTCGGATATAGTTTTAGGTCATATCCATATTATTTTGTCTAAGTAATATTAAAATATATTTAGAAAAAATATAATATTCTCAGTTCGTAGAATATGAGACTGAAGATGCTAAAATTTTCAATTTCGATTTTCAGTCATCCGCCTTATTTGCTGAGAATTTAATAATTACTTTTAATGCGATATTTTCCATTTCTATAGAAGTTGATATATTTACAGGATGGTACGATGAATTTGTCGCCGCAAAAAACAACACCACACTTTTAAAAAAAAAACATTAATCGAAAAAAAAACAATCCAGGTAAATTGATTATGTAGTAGAGCTGAAATCTATTCAATGTTACCACATTCAACCTTAATCACCGCCTCAATACGAGTCCAGAACTGGGAGCATGCCTTTTCCATAAGCACCGGCGGGAGCTCGGCGAATACTCGGCGGATGGCGGCGATCAGGTTGGCTTTGGTGTTGCGGGAGGTCATGTTGGTAATGTGCTCGACGTATGATCAAAGGAAGTAGTTCCGCGGGTTCAGGTCGGCAAATGAGAAGGGACAGTAGTGGAAGGGTACAAAATCGTAGCACTCCTTCTGAAGCAAAGCCTGGGACTATTTAAACTTGTGGGCCGGCGCTTAGTCGTGCTGACAGCGTCTGCTAGCGGCCATTAATTGCATTAGGATATCACGACACTCTTCAGCACGTACATGTATTGTTGACTTTCAAGCCGACTTCGAAGATGTGAAATGGCATGGTGTGGCTCTCACTTGCAACCACACCAAAGAGATTAACTGAGCCGGAAATTTCGTTGAGCTGTACTCTCAAGCGTTGAACCGTCCGGATTTGCATTTTGCGGGTGCTATCAATGGTCCTGTTGACGTAACTTGGGTCGATAGAGAGTTATAGAGCAGCGCATCTCGAATCTCGTTTGTTGAACATTGTGTCACTTTCAGACATAATAAAATGCTCTTATCGCTCTTGCGATTTGTACACAACTCGCCATGATGATAAGGGGGGGGTAAATTCTGATCAATGAAACCTGAGATTCGGAACTTATAAAATGGCCCAAAAAGTTATTATATTTTCAAACAAATTAAATATGCCAAAATTTGCCTACATTTGTATATATATTGACCTAGCATGTCAGCTTAAGTTTTGCTTCTTTCGGATGAATTTTGCTTGTTTTCTCTTTGTTTTTTTTGGGGTTTTTTGGGGTTTTTTTTTTTTTGCTTAGTTGACTCCCCTATGGTCCTATCAGGATACTAATATAGACATACGATCTTTCTTTGCAATTTTATAAGCTTCAAATCTCAGCGACCATTGATCAGAATTTAACAATGAATGCTCGTTGGAAAGGTAATGACCTGAATTGTCTAGTGAGTTTTGTGACATTTGCCCTTAAGGTTCACATTAAGTTGATCACCTATCATCCAGACCCTATTTAAGACACGTTTTCCAGCCATAAAATGTTTCAATCATAGACATTTGTTTTCTTAGTTTTTCATATGATTTACAAAATATCTTATATGTCCCCAAAACTCCTGGCCTTGATGAAGGGGAGACGAAAACTTGTTGCTATGGTTTCGTATGATCGGAAATAACAGCAAGGGCAGACTTGGATCCAAATATTTATCATACTTTATATATCCCCTCTTATAGAGATAGGGTGCGATTATGAATCTCTCCAATATCAAATAATCCTTATACACTGTGAAATTAACTTTATGTATGAAAACCAAATAAGGAGATATAACATATAAGAAATATTTGGAACCATGTCTCCTCTTGCTGTTATTTCAGAACGTTTGGAATCATAGCAGTAAGTTTTAGTTTCCCCTCCATCAAGGCTATAGGTTTTGAGGAAATATATATATATATATATATATATATAAATTTATATAAAATGGGTTAATAAATTCCAACGAAAGAAAGATGTATATTTAAATAAGGGAGTAGTCACCAAAAATGTGTATTTTTTAACATTATTTTATTATTCCGTGTCTTGGTTTTTCATTGACAATTATGTGTGGATCATTGTAATAATGTTTTTAAGTCATTGAAATCGTTTACGCGCGTTTCAAACGGTCTGTGATGCGTCCTCGTCAGAAATTATTTTCAAATGTGTAAAAATGGCGATTTTCGTAGTTAATTTGAAGTTTTTCCAAGGGGTGGAGGCTTGTAAGTGTTTATTGTTCATTGGTATGCTGAATTTTTATTGCTTTTTTATTGGGCTTGTCCAGAGAGGCGTTGACCTGGCTGTAGTCGCTATCTCTTTCTGTTAATGTTTTTCTTTTCTTTTAGGGTGGGGTAGGGTGTGTGTGCGCGTGTGTGTGTGTGTGTTTATGTGTGTGTGTGCGCGTGTGTGTGCGTGTGTGTGTTTGCTTTTATTGGTTTGGGAATGTGTATATTGTTTTATAGTATTTTGGGGTTATTTTCTTCCTTAGTTCCGTCGTTACTAATGTGTATGTGTGGGGAGGGGGAGACTGGCTCTTCTGAAATAAGGGTAGGAGTGCTTTCATTCTATTTTGATATTTATTTTTTGGATTCTTGGATTTTAGTATTGTGATTTTTCGTTTTAGTCTTATATTATGTTTGTTTATACATATACAGAGAGAGAGAGAGAGAGAGAGAGAGAGAGAGAGAGAGAGAGAGAGAGAGTTGTGGTTGTTGAGTTTTAAACGATATTAAGATTAACGTCTCCGCCTTGGAGATCCGGTGTTTTTCTTAGAAAGTCGCCCATTTTTTCATTAGGACGTATTATTTATTTATTATTTTAAAAAAACAATAATCCACGGACACGCGTGTTTCGGAGCCCTACTCCTCTTCAACGTAGCTTGACTATTGTTAGGAGTCGAACCCCAGACCTTATGTATTTTAGTTTTAGTTCAGTGCCCTATATATATATATATATATATATATATATATATATATATATATATATATATATATATATATATACAGTTAAAGCCGAAATTATTGGCACCCTTTCAATTTTTTCGTTTTTTGGAGAAAAAAACATTTTTTCACTAATTATTTTTATACAAATGCTGATGAACATTAATATCGACCATCTACAGATCTCCTGAAACACTTTTAGTTTATTATGAAATATTCAAAATAAATATTAATGATAACAAAAAAACAGACCAATTCAAATTTATTGGCACCCTTTATCAATAGCCACTTGCGAAGCCTTTGTTTTTAATAATAGCTTCCAGACGTTTTCTATATGACATTACTAAATTCCTACATACATCAACGGGAATATTAAACACTTCTTTCTTGGCGATATCTTCTAATTCCCTCAAGTTCCTTGGTTTCCTTTTTTTACGTTCGCCTTCACCACAGCCCACAAGTTTTCCAATGGATTCAAGGCCGAACTTTGACTTGGCCACTTCAGGATGTTGATTTCATTATCCAAAAGCCATTTCTTCACTGATTTCGCCGTATGTTTTGGATCATTGTCCTGTTGGAAGACCTAGTTGGTTCCAAGACTAAGAGCTTCTGAAGAAGGTTTCAGATTTTCAGTCAATATTTTATGTATTGATCTTGCCTCATGATGCCATCCACAGAGACAAGTATTCCAGTGTCATTACCCGAAAAACAACCCCAAAACATACGGTTTCCTCTACCATATTTCACCGTAGGGACTGTATTCTTGTGGTTGAAGGCTTCTCCTTTCTTCCGCCACACAAACGACACATCTCTGCTGCCAAAAAGTTCAATTTTAGTCTCATATGACCATAAAACTGAACCCCAAAACGTTGAATCCTTGTGAATAAACTCCCGTGCAAACTCTAAGCAGGCGTTAACATGTTTCTTTTAGAGGAGAGGAGTCTTCCTTGGTCGGTGCCCCTGAATCGCGTGTCACTTCAGTGCCCTCTTCCATGTCGAAACAGAAATTTCAATACCTTGATCGCTCAATTGTTGGACTACTTTTTTACCAGTAGTTTTCGGGTCCTTTTCCACTTCTCGAATGATTTGCCGTACAGTTCTGAGAGAAAGTTTCTTTTTACGACCTCGACCCGTCAAGTTTTGAATCGTATAGAAAACACCATACTTCTTGATAATGTTTCTCACTCTTGACGCAGGAACTTCAAAATGCTTAGGAATGGATTTGTATCCACTACCTTTCATGTGTACATAACACTATTTTCTATCTAACATCGAAACTGTGTTCCTTTATTTTAGCCATCTTTGCAGTCTGGTGTTATTGATAAAGTGAAGGATTTATTAATGTACGTTATTTATAGAAGGCTTTGGAACATTCTAGAAGATGATGCAATACCCAAATCATAATAAACAAGTATTATTTTGCATAAAATATCGTGAATTCTATGATAAAAATAATTGGTGCCAATAAATTTTAATTCGTCTGTTTTTTTTTGTTATCATTGATATTATTTATTTTTAATATTTTATAATAAAGTAAAAGTGCTTCAGGAGATCTGTAGATGGTTGATATAAGTGTTCATCAACACTTTAATACAAAAAAATAAGTGAAAAAAAACGCAAAAATATAAGGGGTGCCAATTATTTCGGCTTTAACTGTATATATATATATATATATATATATATATATATATATATATATATATATATATATATATATAAACCTAGTGTTAATCGTGACACCCTGCACTGAAGATTTCTGAAAGGATGAAACACTAGTGTCTGTAGGTATTTAATTATTATAGTAAATAATTATATATATATATATATATATATTTACATATATATGTGTGTGTGAGTGTGTATGTACGTGTGTGTGTGGAAAAAAGTAAGATTTATAGTGAGCGTTGTATAGAAATAGAAATAGAAAGAGAACATAGAAAGAAGGAAGGATGAACTGACCAACAGCCATTCGAATCTCGCAACAAGCTTCTTTTTAATGGCTGCATGAATTTCTAGCAATTATTCGCCCTGTTCGATGAGGTTGCGACTGCCAATATACCATGGCTCTGATTAAAACGGATTTTCACCACCCAGCCAAGGGGAAAACGATCGATAACGACAGTTAAACCCTGATGTATATTACACGCCATTATTAAGAGACACATGAGGACAAATACGACTAGTTTAAGTAAACATGACAAGTTTTATTTTCCTTCTTTTCTCTTGGTTGCTTCATCGTATTTCTCGACGAGATTGAAACGTAATGTTGAATTAATATCAACAACCTGTCGGATTAGAATAACAAATGTTGAGACTAATGGAATTATTGCGATGTGAAGAATATTATTTACTAGAAAGGATCTACCCCATTACAAAGCCGACGTCTTACTTTAGTCATTCCAAAGTTTTAATTATATATATATATATATATATATATATATATATATATATATATATATATATATATATATATATATATATATATCCGCGCCAAGTCGTAGAAAATCTCCAGGTTAGTGTTTGGGGGCGCATTAATTTACTGGGAGAAATGCGCTCCAAGATTTCGTAAAGATATGCATCTAAGAGAATGAAACTCTGATGTAAAAACCTACGGTCTACTGCATACTCTGTCTTGAAGCAGTCATCTGCACCGACGAAGCTAAGTAATACCAAAAAGTTTAGTCGGTTCTACACAAATCATCTGTGTGGATTTTCGAGCAACTTAGATGTAGTAGAAGCTCATACGTCGTAATTGACGGGAGAGTTCATTAATTGAGTATATAGGTTGAGAATTGTCTTCACCCAAATTCTCACTTTATATTAACAATTTTATACAATTATTTTTTATCTACAGGTTTGAAATTTGATATATAGGATTTTCGAAATGTGGAAATTGTTTTAATCGGTTTGCATCCTGAAACAATGCATCTAAAGAGTAAGAACAAAAAAATTGTTCTTGTAGGTCATCATATTTTTATGTGTTTGTCAAATGTTTCACGAATGCACATGCGTGAATTGATCACATGACGAATTACTTATGTTAAAAAAATAAGTAAATTTGAAAACACTTTTTAGAGATCGTGGCAAGCTGATGTAATGATTATGTTGCTAGACCTATTGTTTTTTAGGTTTTGGTTTCGGTCTCATATCGGGAATTTTCTTTTGAATTACAAGAATATATACAAGTATATATATATATATATATATATATATATATATATATATATATATGTACGTTTTATTTTTCATTACTGTATCTTTCTATTAAGTTACATTATTATTTCAGCTACCCGGCCGTTTTTTTTTCGTCGTCTGTAGCTTCCTCAGACTTAAAAAAAACGGCCGGGTAGCTGAAACAATAATGTAACTTAACAGAAAGATACGGTAATAAAAAATAAAACGCATATTTGCTCTACAACAATATTGAGCACTCTCTTCAGTTTTTATTAATTACCATTTCCACTATATATATATATATATATATATATATATATATATATATATATATATATATATATATATATATATATATATATATATTGTATCGGAACTTTACCGACGAGTAAAGTGGGAGAAAAAAAAGAAGATTAAGGCTTGCAGCAAGATAGGTCCGTTGCTACAAGTAATTTCTTCTTGCAAAAGTACAAATAAATAAAAAACGCAACGTAGACGGATTTAACACACATATATTCTGCATGAAAACCTCAGAAGTCTACCAAAGAGAGATTCAGTTTAAGTCGCGTTTTTCCATGAGTCTCGCTCGGCAATGCCCGGCGAACGATGAATTATACCGAGCGAACGAAAAGTCAATACAAAAACGAAAAGAAAGAACATAAATGAAACACAATCCCTACTGTAATAATTTCATAAATTTGACTATTTTTTCTATTTTCAACGGCAACTGCTTTTATGTTGTTGATTGTTTATGTTGTTATTTCTTATCTTGTTTTTTAATGTTGTTTTTTATATTGTTTTTTGTGTAATAAAAGTTTTGTTTCTTTGACTTAATGAACAGATATATTTTTGTTTTATTTGTATATAGCAGGTTATTTTTTCTTTGAATTAATGAACAGATATATATTTTGTTTTGTTTATGTATAGAAAGTTATTTTGTTTTTGAATTAATGAACAGATATATTTTCTGTTATGTTTGTGCATAGAAAGTTATTTTTTAATTAATGAACAAATATATATTTTGTTTTGTTTTTGTATAATAAGTTATTTTTTTAATTAATGAACAGATATATATTTTGTTTTGTTTATGTATAATAAGTTATTTTTTTAATTAATGAACAGATATATATTTTGTTATGTTTATGTATAGAAAGTTATTTTTCTTTGAATTAATGAACAGATATATTTTTGTTGTGTTTGTGCATAGAAAGTTATTTTTTTTTAATTAATGAACAGATAATTTTTTTGTTTTGTTAACGTATAGAAAGTTATTTTTCTTTGAGTTAATGAACAGATATATATTTTGTTTTGTTTTTGTATAGAAAGTTATTTTTTCTTTAAATTAATGAACAGATATATATTTTGTTTTGTTTATGTATAGAAAGTTATTTTTCTTTGAATTAATGAACAGCTATATATTTTGTTTGTTTGCAGAAAGTTATTTTTCTTTGAATTAATGAACAAATATATTTTTTGTTTTGTTTGTGTATAGAAAGTTATTTTTCTTTGAATTAATTTTTTGTTTTATTTGTGTATAGAAAACTATTTTTTCTTTGAATCAATGAACAGATATATTTTTGTTTTGTTCGTTTATAGAAAGTTATTTTTCTTTGAATTAATGAACAGATATATTTTTTGTTTTGTTCGTTTATAGAAAGTTATTTTTCTTTTAATTAATGAACAGATATATTTTTTGTTTTGTTTGTGTACAGAAAGCTATTTTTCTTTGAATTAATGAACAGATATATATTTTGTTTTGTTTGTGTATAGAAAGTTATTTTTTCTTTGAATTAATGAAGAGATAATTTTTTTTTTGTTTTTGTACAGAAAGTTATTTTTCTTTTAATTAATGAACAGATATATTTTTCGCTTTGTTTGTGTATAGAAAGTTATTTTTTCTTTGAATTAATGAGCAGATAAATTTTATTGTTTTGTTTTTGTATAGAAAACTATTTCTTCTTTGAGTAAATGAACAACCAACAATTTTTTTTTTGGGGGGGGGGTGATATATATTTTTCGTTAAATTTTTTTCAATCAAAATGTGTACATATTTTTGGTATCATTTAAAAAAGTTTTTCATATCCAGCGAAAGGTTTGAAGCAGCTTACGACAACATTTTTGTTAAAATACATTTTTCAGCCCAAAAAATCCTCTTTCTGAAAATGCGTTTTTTATGCTTAAGTTTGGTTGGTAGTATTTTTCGTTTATTTCTCGGTTAGTGTTAAGGTTACGGTTTTGGGAGAAACTTGTGGTTTTCTGGAGATAGGCATTTTCCTTACAGATAGTATTTTCTGACGGTTGAAGGAAAGTAACTCACAACGGCAAAGCAGGCTGAGAAAAGTTGTTAGAGAATATAGAAAGAGGAAGTTCCTGAACCAAGTAGTTTTCTGCGATATTGTTTCTGATTATTTAAGATTCTTTCCGAATTTTTGTCTTATCATAAATTCACTCAAATAGCACTCAACCACATTCTCTTTTGCTCCGTCCTTCCGCATTCTCTCATACATTATTTGTGGTAATCCTAGTCGTAGGCTCTACGAAATAAAGGCTGTGCTCAACTGTATGATGTTCGTATTCTATTTTTCAATACGCTTTCTTGCAATCTTAGACTATCATGGTCTACAGCAGTATGTTTTCTCAATTATCGGAAGAAGGATTTCTGATTTACGGTCTGGGACTGTGACAACAAAACCCTCCTTTTCAGCAGGGTTGTATCGTCCAAAGTCCCTAAGCGGTTCGACGACCCACCCGACATTATATCCCTCAAGAAAGTTTTCCAGTCGGGGAGTGTGTGATCCGCCCCGATATCGCACTCTCACCGTAGTTTTTTGTGTGTAGTCGTTTCATATGCCTACAAATATATTCATCTTATAATTATAGGTAACCGAAGATGGGTCTTCTGGAAAAAAAGATGCCATGTCGCATGAAAGTTCAGTGTCTGCACTGGCCATTACTGCACCTCCAGCTGAAACCATCGGTTATGTTTCGTATTTTAAGATATATTTTCGACGACAATTTGTTCAAGTCCCCTCCGTTGCCAGCAGCCGGTTTTCCTGAGAACATACGAGGACCGTTTCCGGAGACTTACAAATAAATTCCAGCCTGGAATTGTTCATTTTCTTTTCTTGTCATTTGGCGAAAAACTTGTTGCTTGAAGCGCAATGGTACTCTGCTCTGTCTTTTATTTTTCTTTGAGGTGTAATGAAACTCTTTCATATCTTCTATTTTTATTCTGTTTTTTTTTTTTTTCAATTTTTTGCTGTCTATTCGCTTGTGTTTCTTTTAGCTCATTCGGTATAACCCGGCGGTTTTTGTCGTTCTGTTACATGATAAGGGCTGTCTCCTTTTCATGTAAGTAAACAAAAATAGGGAATTAGTTAAATGGAATTATGAAATAGGATAGTCAAGGATTCGAACTTGCAAAGCTAGACTTGGAATTGAGAATTCCAATCATAAGTTAAAATAAACACAAAATGTTATTATAATATAATAAATAATAAATAATAAATGACTATTTATATAAATAGAGGACTGTCCAGTAAATTGTTGATTCTGTTAAAATATTTAATAAATACAAATTTGGCTGGAAACTATTCACATTCTTAGAAAGAATGCATAATAAAATATGGGTTACAAAATTAGACAAGTAGGTTAAATTCCTTTGTAAAACAACAAAGAGAATGGGAAATTTCCTGGTCGTCAGAAATGGTTTAAAAAACGTGCAAATCGCGCATGTTGGCGACATGTGAGTTGTAGTCACGTTAACCAGACATACGTGTGACTTCAGGGCAGAAATGATTTCTCAATATAGGAGGGTTCGAAGTTAAAGAGATTAGAGAAGTAGAGATCAGTTAGATCAGAGAAGCAGAGAGGTTCAGGCGTTGCCGAGCGGGGCTCACGGCAAAAACGAGATTTAAACTCCATATATCTATATATATATATATATATACTAGCAGGGAAACCCAACGTTGCCCGCGATTTAATGAGGGTATACGAATGTTCAACACTTTAAATAATTTTATTCGTTATCAAAATCGGTGAAATAGCCCATTTTTTATCCAGATGGATTGACTGCCTTCTCTTGTCTGGCACACAACGTTGAAGTTCCACATTCCTCTCACAGTGACTAAGTTCACAATATATTCGACTGTCGAGAACCTAATGTTGATTTCATCAAATTATTTTTTATATATAATGGCTTGCATTAAAGTTTTAAATGCAAAAAGTCAAGTATCTAATTGTGTTCTAAACAGAAGCATTCATTTCGAGATCGCCACTGTCTTATCAATTAACCTGCTGTTATTTTGTTTTACGCCGGACATTTCTGCTTTTGCAGTGATAAAACTTCTAAAATGCACTTATAATGTTAGGCTGTATAAGGGTCTTAACTTTGACTAAATTCGGATTGTAACATTTTTAATCGGATATTTTAATTATCGATGTTCGATACTAACTGGGGGTATTCCGACACAAAATCTATCTTAGAACACTCCCATGTACATAAATTTTCTCCGCTCGAGAAATGGGTCGGTTTTGTTGTGTAGAAGGGGTGTAGAAGACACCTCAAACCGATGACTTCTTAGTATCGTTCAGTTCATGCGGCACTTATTTATCCAACTTTTTGTTACTTCCCTATGGCAAACGACTGTTGAACGGTCGACCTCGAGTTCAACAGCAAGAGCTCGTGTGGTTTGGTGAGATTCGGCTTCAATTAAGGCTTTCAAATGTTCGTTAACAACCGCAGTCGGTCCGCCGCGACCGTCTTCATCTTCGAGGCTCTCATCATCATTGCATAATTTCTTGAACTACCGTTGTGCCACACGTTCGTTAGTGGTTCCTGGGCAAAACGCATCATTTATGTCACGGGGTGTCTCGGCAGCTTTTCGACCTAGCTTGAACTGGAATAAAAAATCGTTCGTGTTTGAATTTTGTTCGTACTGTTGATAAGCCTGCAAAAAATGAATGAAAAAATTAACAACGTTAAGAAATAGCACGATTAGATAAAGAGAAAAACGCGCTTCAAAATGACCTATAACATGGCCATATATATATACATACATATCAATAAGGTAATTCCAAAATCATATATAAAAGTAACATATGTGAGAAAACGATATTGTTTTTGCATCAACCTTATAATTCTGGGGTGAATTATGCATTCCGTTAGACAATAGCTGAATATACGAAAGTCTTAATATTTAAATCCATTTCCATTGAATAGTTTTCCTCTCGTCGTTGCCTCCCAACATCTAACATCTGTCACGACCTGTCTTTCACTTTTATCAAATACGAAGCTGTGTTTGAATCAAAGCTGTTGTTCATCGTCGTAAACCCAAGACTGTCTGCAAGTACCCCCAACTTTCACAAATTATTGTAAAACTCACCGCTACACATAGAAATGCCCTAAAGCTAAATATGTCCGGTCTTTTGTATGCAACACCTTGATTAATAATCCCATTTCAGCTTCTTTTGTGTAACTTGATGAACGACTTCCTTTCTCTTGTTCTTCTGGTAGACGTGTTTTCTCTTTTTTTTATATTGTTTATTTTGTTTTGCTTTTTAACAATTGTATCTGAGTACGACGAAATTGTATACTAGTTTAATAATAATTGCGAAATTAAAAAGAAAATAGTGTTCTTGTTGATGATAAATATAGCAATTTATTTGTTTGTGTTTATTTGTATGCATAAAAGAAGTGTCGATACATCTCAAGCGAGACAATAGCACGGATTTATCTTCCGGCGCATGTAACCACATTCATATTTTTAATAAACCTTTTTCTTTTTTTTCAAGTTTTCTTTTGGATTTCAACTAAAGCAAATTCTCACAGGAAGATGACTGATAAACCAGACATTGGAAAGGAAATTAAAATTCCAAACGTGTATAAAATTTTATAATATAATCAACTTTTTAAACAACATAAAAATATTAACAGGACAAAAGACTGGAAAACAAAAAATGATGCGGAAAAGCAAGATATCTACACAAACTTTACAGTGACAAAAATATCTGAAAATGTATTAACATTTTTAACCTAAGATATGCTCCAATGTAAATAAAAGAGTATTGTATGCATTAAAATAATATATATATATATATATATATATATATATATATATATATATATATATGTATATATTTGAATAAACATTTGTTGTTTATTTGGTTGGTTGTTTTTGTTTTACGGCATATCAACCCTTTTCATGTTATTTAATGCCGAATTCAGTGATTTTGAAGTTTTTTTTTTTTAAATAGAATGCATTTGTTTTGTTTTTTTTGTTTTTTTGTTTTTTCAAAGTTGGTTTCTATTTCACCCATAGTTGTGACCCTAACAGTTACTACCACGCCGGGTCAGGGTGAACCTGGGAGCAATGGCAATTAAGAGGTGGCTCCACACTCTCCAAGGCCTGCAAGCTGGGCCACACCATCGGATATAGGTCATATCCACCACCATGCTGTTTATTTATTTATAGATAATATATATATATGCATATATCATCTTGGAATTTTTTCAAGTTGAAGAACTATCGTTTAAATACAACTTTTAATCCAAAATCATTCGTTGGAAACTATTTTGCTATTAAATTTATGTCTTGCAATCACGGAGTTAATTGGCGTCAATTAAGTTAATCTCTTGAACTGACGGAGTTAATTGGCGTCAATTAAGTTAATCTCTTGAACTGACGGAGTTAATTGGCGTCAATTAAGTTAATCTCTTGCAATCACGGAGTTAATTGGCGTCAATTAAGTTAATCTCTTGCAATCACGGAGTTAATTGGCGTCAATTAAGTTAATCTCTTGCAATCACGGAGTTAATTGGCGTCAATTAAGTTAATCTCTTGAAATGACGGAGTAATTGGCGTCAATTAAGTTAATCTCTTGCAATGACGGAGTTAATTGGCGTCAATTAAATTAATCTCTTGCAATCACGGAGTTAATTGGCGTCAATTAAGTTAATCTCTTGCAATCACGGAGTTAATGGGCGTCAATTAAATTAATCTCTTGCAATCACGGAGTTAATTGGCGTCAATTAAGTTAATCTCTTGAAATGACGGAGTTAATTGGCGTCAATTAAGTTAATCTCTTGCAATCACGGAGTTAATTGGCGTCAATTAAGTTAATCTCTTGCAATCACGGAGTTAATTGGCGTCAATTAAGTTAATCTCTTGAAATGACGGAGTTAATTGGCGTCAATTAAATTAATCTCTTGCAATCACGGATTTAATTGGCGTCGATTAAATAAATCTCTTGCAATGACGGAGTTAATTGGCGTCAATTAAATTAATCTCTTGCAATCACGGAGTTAATTGGCGTCAATTAAGTTAATCTCTTGCAATGACGGAGTTAATTAGCGTCAATTAAATTAATCTCTTGCAATGACGGAGTTAATTAGCGTCAATTAAATTAATCTCTTGCAATGACGGAGTTAATTGGCGTCAATTAAGTTAATCTCTTGCAATAACTGAGTTAATTGGCGTCAATTAAGTTAATCTCTTGCAATCACGGATTTAATTGGCGTCAAAGAATCTACATTACTCCTAATATTAATTAAACGCTCATCAGTTGTTTACCCTGAAACACTGTTTTTGGAATTTAAACACACATACACACACAAATATACATATATTTATACTTTTTCTATCTACTGCCTGATTTATATATATATATATATATATATATATATATATATATATATATATATATATATATATATTAATTTGGCTGAAAAATGCGAAGCTCGCACTTTGTTTACAAACAAGAGTTTGAGCACTTTACAAGTAGCGGACGGATTTTTATTTGAATAGACATTCGGACAGATTAGTTGCGGGCACCGCTTCCGTGGTCAAGGGTAGAACTGCCGACTGTCATCACGACGGTTCTAGGTCCGATCCTCGGCTTGGGATAGGTGCTAGTCTAGCAGCACTGATGAGTTGTGGTACAACGAAACAAGACTGTATGTCGATGACTACAAATATATTATATATATATATATAGTAATTTATAAAATATATATGGTGATTAAGCTACACTGAATATTCGGCGTTTCATCCACTGTAGGACTCCTCAGGCTTATGCGCGAATGCTGTGGTTGTTTATCGTTTTTATATGCTCCTCTTCTATTGAGATTTTAGTAAGCCAATCAGCTTTATAGTATCCACCGCACCCCTCCTATCAGCCAATTGGCATGCCTGATTTATATATTTATATATATATATATATATATATATATATATATATATATATATATATAATAAGGCAGTAGATAAGAAAAGTTTCCTCGACAAAAGTAAATGTAAACCTTAATCTAATATAAATAGAAAAGCGCAATACGACGACATGAGTAAGTAGAGCTTGACACAAGAAGCATAAATGAAAACCGTAAATAGAAAATTTACTTTTCGACCGAATATCTTGAACATGTATAATTAATTAATCCTTAATCTGCGCAGTTTAAAAAATGCTACATTATTCTTTCATAGCAAATGTATACATATAGCAATATAAGAAACTGCATTGTATTATTTATGTTATATGACGGTGGTCATAAAATGCGAAAAATGTTTATAAAAGTGAATAAAAATTAAAAACAAACGGAAAATAATAATTAAAGATAATTACATTAGAGTAAAATGAAGTCGTTTTGTAAGATGAAGAAACGAAGAAAAGTTTTTTTTAATATATATACTAGGAATTTCACTCAATCCCAATTCTCAACGATACAGTTTGGTAATATTCCAATTGGATATGGTTAAAATAAATAATCCTGTGCAGTTAAAAGAATACAAATCCGTCGTCGAAAGGTTCCAAATGACGCGGCTTATCAGATATGTGTCAAAAACAAAAGAAACAAGGATTTATCCATTATCTTGATTTTTTTGTCGAAAAATAAATTTCACATGTTAATTTTAATTCAAAGTTTTTATTTATTCTCGTTCCATCAGCCATAAATTGGTAGACGTTCCAAGTAATTATTACTTGCATGTTTATGTGTCGTTTGCACCGAAGCTTTTACCTTCAACCTCCAGAAGTGCGTAACTTACAACTGGATTTTATGAAGTACCTCATTCACTACGCCACGGACTTTTTCTTACCAGTGGATGAAATAAACGGTTCGGTTCGTAATCCGTGCAGATTTCTAAGTTTGACAGAAAGATTCTCAAGATACACCTGAAAAAGGTCGAATATTACATCGACCAAAATGTGGTGAAAATAAAATCAAGAACAGTAGTCAGAAGAATCTAAAAACTACAGCTAATCAATTATCAGCTCCAAATTTCAGAAATAACTGTTTTTTTTGTTTCTTTTGTACAACTTTACAGATCGAGACGAGTTCTTTTCTTAGTATTTCCTTTTTATTTTTTTCAACTTTAATGATGGGGGCATTTTTATGTGAATATTAGTACGAAAACTTACGAATCAATTTTTTTATTTTATTTTTTTTTTTACGGAGAATATCTACTCGTAGGCAGTTTAATGATTTCCGAACCATAGATGGATTTTATTTTTTTATATTTTAAAATTCATCAACAGTTTATTAAAGAAATATTTTTTATGCATTTGATAAAAGTCTATATTCGTTTTCATAGAGTTTTTTTTTTACAGATACCTTCAATAAGTTTCCAGACATTTTTGTACATACATTTAAAGTTGTCGTAGATTCTTGAAAATTCATTATGTTATTTCTATGCATCTTTTGAGATGACTGACCAATTTTATGATTTTAATGAACAGCTACAGCAAGATTTCAAATACACCCAACGGAAACCTGATTATCACAGCTGGTGAATTTCAAAAATGCAATCTGGACGTAAGGACGCCTTAGAAGCACGATATGCAATTTAGAAGCACGATATGCAATAAAATCCTGTTTTCAACTTGAAAAAATGCCACAGAAAGTCTGAAATGATTCGGTCCGCTTTTGGACCAGCGTGCATGAATTGAACATTAATTTTGTGACTGGCAACAGAGATTAAAGGGAAGCATAGAATTTGTGAGGGATGATGAGAGGTATGGGAGGTGTCAAAAAAGTCAGAACACCAGAGTTGATTAGTTAAATCAAGAATTTCACGAATAAGGACCGTTGTGTGTTTAAAGAGATAATAAGAAAACAGTTTGATATCAGTGTGAGAACTGTACACACAATTATTCACTGTAAATGCACCAGTCCACAACTTCATACTTGTAAAACACTATTTGACAAAGATGGGCATCAAGACAGTTCCTCATTCTTCCTATAGTCCAAATCTTGCTCCCTATGACTTTTACTAATTCGCTAAGCTCAAGGAAGATTATGAAACAATTGAAGAAATGAATGTGACCGTGGCGAAGATCATTGACACGCTCGCACACGAAAGCTTCAATGGAACCTTATAGAAGTTGTTGGAACCGTACAACAAGTGCATTAAAACCGGAGGAGATTGTTTCAAAGAGGAATAGCAACCTATTGACGATACCTCGCACTTAACTTTATATAAATAAAGGTTACACTAATGGTTAATGCTGGATATTGGAATCCTATTATGGCTATTATCTATAATATTATGAGGTTATGCAAATAAACGGCTTATTTGTGATAGTGATAAGAATTTTAGCGGTGGATAAGGGTTCAATCATCGGTACAGGCATACTAAAGATTAAGAAGTTGGTTATTGATACCCTTTTGCTGAACAATCAGCATTTTAACTTTAGGATTTAGCTAAGTGGAGTCCTCTCCTACAACTTTCATTGTTTCGTTATCTTCATTTAAATCAAACTGCGCAATGACATGAGTATTTTCCTGACAGTTTTCGAAGCCTTACTACTTCCGTGCTGGCTTATGACAAATTGGAAGCGGATGGTTTGTTTTTGATACAATCACAAAAAGACTGCCTTAAATGCCTAACGGAGTCTTTCTTTTTTTTCATAAGTTTTTCTATTCTAAATGAATACCCTTCATTATGGCTAAGAAACATTACCTGTATAATGAGCCTCTGTTATATCATGGTAACCTTCTGGAATATATTCTTTCATTTATTATGCAATAAATAGAAAGAAAAAGCAAAAGTTGGTGATTCATATATTAAACTACACATTTAATTCTAGACATGGTTAAAAAGGTAGTGGTAGAAATCCTATAAACCCTATAAACCCTATAAAACCTATAAACCGACCTTTAGTTGGTAATACAATGAGGTCGAGACTAGTTGGTAAAATTTAATGCTATAAAGACTAAGCTTATTTCCTTTAACAACTAAAATAAAACTTCTCATTCACAGATTATCACAAAATAAAATTATGACATTCCAACTGAGAGCCCATCTCCCAAACTCCTCGGTTTGATATTAACAAACAACATGAAGTGGAAAAATACATTGAAGAGTAACCTATATTATACAGAGCCACACTTTGTTGTAGAAGTAGAATATTATTGTAGAAATAATGCAAAAAAGAGGTTCAAATCTAATAGGTGCCAAGCTTGGAACTATATCCTATCGCCACAATATTACATGTCTGTACCTGTTTTACAAGTACTTCACTCGAACGTCCTTTGAAAAATTCATACCACTCGTATCCACCGGACGACCATATTCCTGATTAATCTAACATGCAATAAAACCGGACTATTGTAACATAGTGCATATGATCGTGTGTGAAAATATCAGCAGCAGAACGGAATAGCTTACTTGCGAAGAGATTAGCAGCAGCAGTAACCGAAAAACGCACATATGCAGATTGGAAAGTGTGCACGGGAGGAAAAAAAAAGAAAAATGCACCACGTGCTCAGTAGAAGCAAAATGCGACGTCAATAAAAATTAACGTGTCACTGCAAAGGCGGGAAATAGTTGACTAAACCAGGCGAGATGGACGATAGTGAGGGACTTTTAAATGGTGTAGAAATAATTATAAGGGTAATAAAAACTGCTGCTGAGAAAGAAGAGATACCGACACGGATTTTTATTTATTTCTTTGCAGTTTTATTTCTATGAATTACTAAAATAAATGTCTAAAAAGATGTGTTCTCTATTGTATCAGTCCTGACCAAATAGTTAATTGTAGGCATATACCGATTAATACCATCCAAAGAATTACAACAAAAACCTAACAGCCAGCCATGGTTCTCCCCAGTATGTGCTGCTGCCATCGCGCACAGAAATCACTTGTTCCATAGCTACTAACGTAATAGATGCACTGAGACTAAAGCTGCTTTCAGGACTGCCAGCAACCACTGTAAAAGAGTAATAAAAAATGCAAGAGAGCTATATGCTCAGTCTGTAAAATCCAATGTAGTTGAGCAGCGGTTTGGTTCGCATCAGTTTTGGAAAATAACAATTAGGATCCTGAACAGAAGCGTGCGTTCTATCCCAACCATTATCAATGGACCAGGTCATCTCGTCAGCATCAGACAAGGCCAAACTATTTGCCAACAACTTTGCAGCAAATTCTACCCTATGCGTCGAAGTCCATCAACTCCCCGTATTTCCTCCTATAACACAGAACATGCTAGGTAACATACAAATATCTGTGCGTGAGGTTGCCAAGATAATCAAGAGCCTTGATTCCAGTAAAGCAACTGGCCCTGACGGTATCCCAATTATAGTGTTAAAAAAACCTTCAACCAGAACTTGCCCCCATACTTACAAAACTGTTTAAGCGTTTTTTAGGGAGAAGTGCTTTCCAACAACCTGGAAAACCTCATCATTATGCCCTGTATTTAAGAATTCAGGTGGTAAGTCATATCCCTCTCAGTACAGAACAATCAGTCTCCTGTGTGTCATGAGTAAGTTTATGGAATCCATATTAAATAGAAAAGTAGTCAACCACCTCAGCAGAAATAACATTCTTAGTGACACGCAGATGTGCTAACGGTTATATTTGATAGGATTAGCGAATCTCTTGATGAAGGTTTTCTTTCTAGGGCAATTGTTCTTGACATATCAAAGGCCTTCGATAAGATATGACATAAAGGCCTACTTCACAAGATTTCCAGCTACGGTATAACTGGAAATATATTCTCAATCATTAAATACATTTCTCTCTGATAGGCTCATAAGAGTAGTAGTTGATGGGCAGACATCAGATGCCGAAGTATTATTGCTTGTATTCCTTAGGGGTCCATACTGGGCCTAACTCTCTTCCTGATCTACATCAATGATCTGCCAAAACACATACTTAAATTATTCGTTGGCATCTATGCTGATGACACACCATCCATAGCAAAACATCAAAGGCCGTAAATGACAATGTTCTCTCAAATTCTCTCTCCTCTGATCTTGAGCGCGTGGTAGTGTGAGGGAAAAGGTGGCTGATTACCTTTAATGCATCTAAAACCAAGCTCCTATCTTTACATCATAAACGCACGTCAAGTCTGTTGCCAAGGTCGCCGGAAAAATGATGGGATCCTTTTACCGCTCCAGAAGATATCTCACTAATGATGAAATTCTCTATCAATATAAAAGCCAAGTATGTCCAAGGATTGAGTATTGCTGCCATATCTGGGCAGGAACTGCTAAAAATAGCCTTTCCTGCTTTGACATAGTACAAAATAGACTTCGTTGCTTAGTGAGGGATGCCCTTTTCTCTTCCCTGCAACCTCTTCCCCACAGAAGAGATGTTGCAAACCTATCTTTGTTTTATCGTTATTTCCATGGCAAATACTCGTCTGAGCTCCAATCTCTGGTCCCCTCTCACCAATCTTTTACGAAAAACACCCGTCAAAAATTTTCCCTACTCTTTATATGTGCCTAAATCAAAACATAAATCCCATGAACAAAGCTTCTTTCTTAGCAGTGCACGCCTGTGGAACTCTCTTCCGCTCTCCTGTTTCCCTCCTAACTTCAACTTGGATATCTTCAAGTCCAATATAAACAAATTCCTCATGAACCGCCCCTTAAGTAATGCCACTTTATCAAATCTCCAATACTAACGAATAATACAACACTTCTCCATTGATTACTGTACACACAATAAACCTTATCCCTGAGTGGCTTCTTGACCTCGATAAGTGGTGACCTCCATGTAAAAAAAAAGGAACGATCACGTTACAGATTTCACAACGCCCTTTATTGTGATAGTTTTTTCCCTTAGACTGCTCCACTTTGGAATTCCCTGTCTGTTTTCTGTGTTCTTTACTGTACTAGCATGCAGAAATTTAAATGTGATGTAAACAGACCTCTCACTGCACAACTCCTCACAATTTTCCTATAAAAATAATAACAAATAGTATCACTATGCGTTCAAAGTGGTAACATACCTTGTTTAGGTTGTAAAAACAGGAAACAGTAAAACGCTAGTAATTATGTAATTGTTCTCAATTATCAGTAAATGCATTGTATATATATTCTATCAACATATCATCCATATTATAAAAGGATAATATTTTGTAAGCTCCATCTGAAGATCTCCGAATCTATCAATATCAGAATACCACATTAATCTTTATGAAGATAAAAGAACGTTCGGTGCCGTAAAAGTGTCAGAGTGAGGGGGACAAATAGCAAAATCTCAAAATATTAGAAAAGAATACAAAAGATTCATGAATATTTCGGCCATTTTTGTTTAAATATTCGTGGTCGAATACGACGTTATTTATGACAAAGATATGAATTCCCTTCAAACGTACATAAAACTCATTTGTATCGTCAAACAAACACGTGATTGTACATCACACCTATACAAAAAATACGAACAGTCCTTCTTTAAGATAATACAGTCACTCATAAATTAGTTAGGAAGTATTTACAATACAAATATATATATATATATATATATATATATATATATATATATATATATACTAGCTGGCTACTCGGCTGCGCAGTCGTACATTGCACTTACACATCATATTTTTAGATATAGAGATTGCGTATGGATTATTATAGAATCAATCATTTATTGCTTATTATATATTACGAGGAATAATATGGACTGTGGACTAATTCGCAAAAAAATCTAAAATAATAATAAAAATAATAATTATAATGTCGTTCATCATATTCCGTCTGTGGTTGTTTACAATAAAACGTCAACTGATATTTTGGCTTGACGATGTATGCCGGGTTTAAAAATAGAATCATTCGAACCGTAGTGGAATACTATACAACTAAGGTATATCTCCAGATTATTATAAATCTGTTGTTCTTAAGAAGAAATGATTTGCTGAAATTTTATTATCTCCCTTGGCCGGTATAAAGTAAAATATTCTCTTGCAAAAGTTATTCTTTTTTTATCTGTAAGAGAGAAAGCTATTTTTAAGATGGGATTTTTTCGATTTTTTATATTTATCAGAGGCAGTACTGTACAAAATATATTTAAGAACACTACCAGCAATATAAATTAGCTTAATGTGAAATTTGAAAAAGATAGGCTTAGCCGTTTCGGAACCTTTGAGATAGGAAATCACACACACACACAAAGTGAATTTTATATAACAGTATGTATATATATATTACTAAGATTATCAGAAAATATATACTATTGAAACATATATTCTATACATTTTATTTCTAATTGTAAATAACAAATCCATCTCAGTGAAAGTGATTTTTCTACCTTAGAACATCTATATGATTAGTAATCATTTCAAAAACCAAAAAGAGAATTGTTTCAGACTCATAAACTTTTATAAGTTTTTGATAAACACTTTAATTATTTATCATGCGTTTTGATGAATAGCTTAAAACACTATTATTAAACTATTCAAAGCTATTCAATTTAACACGTTCATAAAAAGCTAATAATTAAATCTCTGCATTAATAACATCTTTTAATTTTGGAATGAAAACTAATCTTGTATATATATATATATATATATATATATATATATATATATATATATATATATTAGCATTTCATCTCGGTGTTGTCCGGGTGTTTGGAGGGGTGTGTTGAGCAAAAAAAAGTGCTAGTAGGAAGGCAGGGTCGAACCCGTACCGCAAAGGAGGAAAAGAACGGGGGAAAAAAACCTCTTTGTCGTTACGACCACCACCAAACTGGAAATGAAATACATTTTAATTAAGACTAGACAATCGAACGGAGAGGATGACTTTCGAAAATATGGGCGAAAAAAGTGACCTCCCCTGTAGAAAATGCCTAGTTGAAGGTGAAGATATTAATGTTTTTAGCCAATTTTTCGATATTTTTCGTCTGAAAGGTTGAACTTAAAACGATACTGATCTAGTAAAAATCCGTCGCCTCTGTTGAAAGTTTTAGGTAGACATGCGAACATACATACGCACATTTATATATTGCTAACTAAAATTTTCGACCCAAACCGATTAAAATTTTCGAACCAAACCGATTAAAAAGATCGCCTTATCTCTGAATTCCATTTATATATAATTTCAAATGTTTAGACCAGAAATTGTCTGAGTAATTTGATAGAGACCGCTGGTCATTTACTGTTTTTGGCTCAAATCAAGTTATTAAGTTAGATCCATGTCCAAGAAACCTATATCTAAAATTTCAAGTGTTTATACGAAAAATAAGCGAAGGTGTTTGGTAGAGTTATCAAAGGTCAAATCGTTGAACCTTGACCTCTAAACAGCCAAATTTCTGGCCGAAAACGGATTACAAAGATTTTCCCAAATCTCAGAATTCTGTATATCAAATTTCGAGTTTGTAGACTGAAAATTGATAGAGTTATTGCGTGGGGAAATGGACACAGACACACACACAGACACACAAACCACAAACACACAGACACTTTCACTTTTATAGATATACTAGCATTTCAGCCCGGCGTTGCCCGGGTGTTTGGATGGGTATGCTTAGCAAAAAAAAAAAAAGGGGGTTAATTTTTTAAACTTTGACCCCTATTATGACCGTTTAAAATTTATTGTTTTGGGCTTAAATCAGGTTATTAAGTTAGATCCATGTCATCTAATATTTCAAGTGTTTCGACTCAAAATTGTCGGAGGAGTTTGGTAGAGTTCTCAAAAGTCAAATCGTTGAACTTTGACCCCTTTACAGCCGAGATTCTGGCCGAAAACCGATCACATCGATTTTCCCAAATCTCAGTACCTGTATATCGAATTTCAAGTCTGTAGACTAAACATTCTTAGAGTTTTTGCGTAGGGAAATATACACGCACACAGACCTGGAGAGAACTTGAATGCCTACTGAAGAGAACTTGAATACCTACTAGACACTATGCTCGAGTGTCTGAGGTCTCTCTGTATAAGGCTTTGTCAGAACAATCTGGCATGTGGATACTTTTTCCATATAAGTAAACCCTGACCAAATATTCAAAATCACATAGCATTCGCAGCCCAAATAAAATCTCCTCACTACGGCTACCCCACAGATTTTCCGAGGAATAGCGCACCTTCTTCAAGTGATAAGTAATATCACGAAGCTGGATATTCCAACAGACTAGATAAATTCTTGTCCTGGAATCCAGACCAACATGAAATATATACTACAACATATAAAAATGGTTAATTGGGGAGAGGAAACTTATGTTCTCAATTTCTTTACTAACTCAGTGCTTGAAAGATAAAGAACTTTAATGGAATATTCGAATATCTATGTATCTCATAAAGACTTCAAGTGTTAGCCCTAGGTTGATTTCTGAGAACTTCGATTGAAGTAAAATAAAACAAAAAACAGACACGTTCACTTTTATAGATATATAGACTAGCAATTCAGCCCGGCTTTGCTCGGGCCCTATGTACTTTTGATAACTTAATGTGCATATGTATATATATATATTAAAAATTTGACTCATGTTCAGGAAACCTACATATAAAATTTCAAGTGTTTAGACCCAAAATTCGAGAAAGAGATTTGTGGAGTCTGCAAAGGTCTACTCTTTCAACTTTTGCCAGCCAAATTTTCCCGCACATAAACTTGCTGCTTGTCTGAATACCCTTATGTAAAATTTCAAATGTTTAGACCCAAAATAAGCTGAATAATTTGTTAGAGACCGCAAAGGTAAAATTTTTTCAACTTTGACTCCTTGGATGCCAAATTCTCGACCAAGAACCGATTAAAAAACTTGCCGTACGTCTGAATGATTTTTATGTAATATTTCAAATGTTTAGACCACACATAGGCTGAGTAATTTGGTAGAGATCACAGAGGTCAATTTTTTTTTTATTTGACCCAAATTTTGACCCCTTAATATTTATTAATTTATTTAAATTAGAAAGTTTGATCCATGTTCAAGAAACCTATATCTAAAATTTAAAGTGTTTATACGAAAAAATTGTTGGAGGAGTTTGGTAGAGTTCTCAAAGGTCAAATCGTTGAACTTTGACCCCTTAACAACCGAATTTCTGGCCGAAAACGATTACAAAGATTTTCCCAAATCTCAGTACCAAATATATTTAATTTCGAGTCTGTAGACTTAAAATTGACAGAGTAGTTGCGTAGGGAAATGTACACACACAGACACGTTCACCTTTATATATATATATATATATATATATATATATATATATATATATATATATATATATATATATATATATATATCTGTCTATATATCTATAAAATGAACGTGTCTGTGTGTCTGTGTGTCTGTGTACATTTCCCTATTTGGCTGTTAAGTGGTCAAAGTTCAACGATTTGACCTTTGGGAACTCTACAAAACTCCTCCGATAATTTTTGGTCTCCACACTGTAAATTTTAGATATAGGTACCGTGGACATGGATCTAACTTAATAATTCGATTTGAGCCCAAAACAATAAATTTTAAGGGGTCATAATAGGGGTCAAAGTAAAAAAATTGACCCCTTTTTTTTTTTTTTTGCTCAGCATTCACCTCCAAACACAGGGGCAACGCTGGGAACCCATGCTAGTATATCTATAAAAGTGAACATGTCTGTGTGTCTGTGTGTCTGTATGTCTGTCTGGTGTCTGTGTGTCTGTATGTTTGTCTGGTGTCTGTGTGTCTGTGTATCTGTCCATATGTGTACATTTCCCTACACAATAACTCTGGAAATATTTAGTCTACAGACTCAAAATTAGATATACAGAGTACTAAGATTAGGGAAAATCGATGTGATTGGTTTTCGGCCAGAAATTTCGCTGTTAATGGGTCAAAGTTCAACGATTTGACATTTGTGAACTATACCAAACCCCTCCGACAATTTTGGGTCTACACATTTGAAGTTTTAGATATAGGTACCTTGGACATGGATCTAACTTAATAACTTGATTTGAGCCCAAAACAATAAATGTTAAGGGGGTCATAATAGGGGTCAAAGTTTAACAAATTAACCCTTTTGTTTTTGTTTTTTTGTTTTTTTGTTGTTTTTTTGCTCAGCATACACCTCCAAACACCCGTGATTAAATGCTAGTATATCTATAAAGTGAACGTGTATGTGTGTCTGTGTGTCTGTCTCTCTGTGTACATTTCCCTACGAAAATAATTTGTCAAGCTTAATCTACACACTCGAAATTTGATATACAGAGTACCGAGATTTGGGAAAATCTATGTGGTCGGTTATCAGCCAGAAATTTGGCGATTAACGAGTCAAAGATTAACTATTTGACTTTTGAGAACTCTACCAAACTCCTCCGACAATTGTGGGTCTAAACACTTGAAATTTTAGATATAGGTTTCTTAGACATGGATCTAACTTAATAACTTGATTTGAGCCCCAAGCAATAAATGTTAAGGGGTCATAATAGGGGTCAAAGTTTAAAAAATTAACCCTCTTTTTTTTGCTCAACATACACCTACAAACACCTGTGAAAACGCCGGGCTGAAATGCTAGTATATATATATATATATATATATATATATATATATATATATATATATATATATATATATATATATATATATACCGTAGATATATTTCTTAAATTATGATAATAAAAATCAAATTTGTGTATAGGAAAGCCTTTCAGTTTCATTCACTACGTTTAATTGTGATTTCCCACTATTGCAGTCTTGTTATGGAAATCAATATATTCTTGGACAAAAAACGCGTGTTTTGAATAAGTTTTATAATAATTATGCAAATTGAATACGTTCATGGAATAATCATTTTCATTTGCTTACATTTAAAAACCTTCTGCTTATAATCAGATATATAGACGTATATACGTGTGTACGTATACATGCATGATTACATACATACATGGGCTTATACATTCATACAAACATATTTATACATACAAACACTATATATATATATGGGGACCATATATATATATGATGGGGACCAAGGTTGGGACCAGAAAAAAGACAACACACAACACTTTTTAAAGTTTTAAATGCATAAAAGTTGGTAAAAAAAACCCAGAAACAATTGGTGACGTAAGCAAGGTGTACTCATCAGGCGAATAATAGTAGAGTATCAAATATCAACGAGAGAAATTTGCTCTCGATTAATATCGTATTTCGAAGAGTCCATGAATAGGTAGGCGACGATTCTATAACAATATAACAATATATATATATATATATATATATATATATATATATATATATATATATATACGTGTGTGTGTGTGTGTGTGTGTGTGTGTGTGTACATATGTATATATATCAGCCATCTCAGGACCCACAAACCCCTGACGCCGAATTGATTGATACCTTGGTCATCGTCGACTTCGACGGACGAGCAAGAAGATATATATATATATATATATATATATATATATATATGTATATATCTATATATATGTATATATAGATATATAATCATATATATATAATCATATATATATATATATATATATATACATATATATACATATATATATATATATATATATATACATATATATACATATATATATATATATATACATATACATATATATATATATATATATATATATATTTATATATATATATATATATATATATATATTATAAGGTAAAATTAAAGCCAAGAACAATGCGAGATTTTTTTTTTATCTGGCCGGGACTGATGGATATAAGTAGGTTGTCGTTTGCTTGAAGCATTGTTGAAGAAAATTATAAGGTAAAATATCCATCAGTCCCGGCCAGACAAAGTTTGCACTCATGAAGAACACTCTTCCGCTGTCTTCTCTTGAAAAAGGACTAATAACTCTGAAATAAATTGAGATCTTTAACACCATTGGATACAACAGGAAAAAAAATTACTGTTGTTTAGAGTTTTACTCTATAAAAAAAAAAAAATCTCGCATTGTTCTTGGCTTTAATTTTACCTTATAATTTTCTTCAACAATGCTTCAAGCAAACGACAACCTACTTATATCCTGTTCCCACCAACTTCTTCAGATGTTTATCCATTAGATTTTTACAGCAAAAGGTATATTTTTTACATGGTGGACATCGTATTCGGGTAATATATATATATATATATATATATATATATATATATATATATGTGTGTGTGTTTGTGTGTGTGTGTACTCTGTACTTATGCGGCGTTTTTTCATTCGAACATACAGGGCTTAGCGAAAAAATGTTGCCATTAGGAAAACAACACTACACATTTATTTTAAAACTTTATTGAAAAATTCAATTCAGTTAATTTGATTATGTAGTAGAGGTGACATCTATTCAATTTAGCCGCCTTTCTGACGAAGTTAGTTTACGGCTTTTCCATTCCCGGTTTTTATATCATCCTTAAGCTTACATAATCATTTTTTGTTGTACCGGCCCAAAGCTTTGCGTTCATAATAGTATACATGTGTATTGATACTTTTTCTTCTCTTTCTTTATAATAATAAGAAGAAGAAGAAGAAGAAAAAGAAGAATCACGTTTCTGAATTTTTGAGATGAGGATTGGTTATTTGTATTATTATTCATCGGACTACTGTTCTCATCTTGAGTGTGATTTTCGCAACGTTTCGGTCGATATAACCCCCGACCTTCTTCTGGTGTATCTTGTCGAACACGGGAATGTTTCTGTCGAACTCAGGAATTTGGACGGAATTTCGAGCAGAACCCTTTATTTACTTCACAGTGGAAGCATGCTCTTGTTCCGTCAGCCATGACTGGATAGAGGTCCTAAGTAATTCACAAATGTATATTTCGGTCGCCCACACTACGGATTGAATATTTTCTTTAGGGGAATATCACTTTTTCAATTGATTTTCCACAGTACTCTAATCACTGCGCCACAGGTCCTTGCGGACAATTCTAGTACGAATTTTAGGAGCCTTAAACCTACTTTTTATTTCTAGTTGTAAATATCACAATTTATTACTAATATTATATTAATGTATATCTATCTCTATACTTATTACTTGTATATATTATCTATTGTTTATGATTACTGGTTCCCATATCGTATTGAATTACAGATCGATATTTCAAACAACCTTACCCCATTTCTGGAGAGTATCTCTCAGATTGATGACAAACCCCGCATCCAAGAATTCCTGAACATATCCTAAAAGAAAGAATTTAAGGAGATTAAGTTTCGCCAAATAAAGAAATTAGAAAATCTAAAAGCTAAGGGCGTACGACTCCAGGTCCACCATTCACCAATAAGAGCCATTGCCAACCAAAGTAAAGCCAATCCCTCTGAGAAATCAGTGCTAAACAAAGGTCTCAACTTCGTCACTACCATAAAGCTAATTGCATACTTAGATATGATAGTTCCAACAGAGGAGGAAGCCTTGATAAAACCCAAAGCACAAGGAGATAAACTAAGGTGGAATGTGAGACAAGCACTTGAGAATTCAAAGCCTCTCAAACCGAACCTCTCAAAAGAAGAAGTATTGGCAATCAAGTCCCTACAATGATATCATAATACTACCAGCAGACAAAGGCAATGCTACTGTGGTCATGGATAGAGCAGTATATTCCTAGAAATTAGTAGCTTTGATAGAATCTGGCGGTTACTGTAAAGCGAAAAAGAACCCGACCCTGAAAACGGAAAGGAAGCTGTCACAGATCCTCAGTAAGAATTCCATGTTTAAAAAGGATGTGCCCTCTATAGTATTAGACCTGACGGAATGGTTAATTGTAGGTATTGACCGTTTCATACTCTCGAAAAAGTTTCAGCAAAAACCTAACAGCCAGCCATGGTTTTCTCCAGGGTGTGCTGCTGCCATTGCGCACAGAAATCACTTTTTCCACTGTTTCAAACGTAATAGATGTATGAAAACTAAAGCCGCTTTCAGGACTGCCAGCAACCATTGTAAGAAAGTAATAAAGAATGCAAGAGAGTTGTATGCTCAATCTGTTAAGTCCAAAGTAGCTGAGCAGCGGCTTGGTTCCCACCAGTTTTGGCAAATAGCAAACAGAATCCTGAACAGAAGCGTGTGCTCCATCCCAACTATTATCAATGGACCTGAGGTAATCTCGTCAGCATCAGACAAAGCCAAACTCTTTGTCAAGAACTTTGCAGCTAATTCTACCCTTTGCGATCAAGGCCGCCAACCCCCAATATTTCCTCCTGTATCAGAAAACACGCTATGTGATATACGTATATCTGTACGTGATGTTGCCAAGCTAATCAAAAACCTTGATTCCAGTAAATCAACTGGCCCTGACGGTATTCCAATTATAGTACTCAAAAAACTTCAACCTGAACTAGCGCCCATACTTACAAAACTGTTTAAACGTTATCTTAAGGAGAATAGTTTCCCATCTCCCTGGAAAATTTCATCAGTATGCCCTGTATTTAAGAATTCAGGTGATCGCTCATCCCCCTCTCAGTACAGGCCAATAAGTCTCCTGTGCGTCATGAGTAAATTAATGGAATCTGTGTTAAATACAGAAGTAATCAACCATCTCAACAAAAATAACCTTCTTAGTGACACTCAATATGGTTTCCGCTCTGCTAGATCTACAGCAGATGTGCTTACAGTTATATCTCATAGGATTAGCAAATCTCTCGACGGAGGCAACCTTTCTAGGGCAATTGGTCTTGACATATCTAAGGCCTTTGATAGAGTATGGCATAATAGTTTACTTCATAAGATCTCTAGCTATGGTATAGCTGGAAATGTCTTCTCAATTATTAAATCATTTCTTTCTGATAGGTTCATAAGAGTAGTAGTTGAGGGGCAAAAATCAGAAGCTCACAGTATTAATGCCGGTGTCCCTCAGGGGTCCATTCTGGGCCCAACTCTTTTCCTGATCTACATTAATGATCTTCCAAATCACATCCTTACATCATTTGTAGACATCTATGCTGACGACGCTACCATTTATGGTAGCACATCTAAGACAGTAAACGACCAAGTTCTCTCCGATTCTCTCTCCTCTGATCTTGATCACGTTGTACAATGGGGTAAAGAGTGGCTGGTTACTTTTAATGCATCTAAAACCAAGCTTCTCTCTTTACATCATCAACATTCTGATCCACATCTGGCATCAATTGAAATGAATGGCTCTCGTCTTCAGGAGGCCTCAAGTTTTGACAAGCTTTTTGGCTTGACCATTACTCCTGATCTTAAATGGAACACGTACATCAAATCTGTTGCCAAGGCCGCTGGAAAAATGGTCGGATCTTTCTATCGATCCGGTAGATATCTCACTGCTGATGCTATTCTCTATCTATATAAGAGCCAGGTACGTCCAAGGTTGGAATACTGTTGCCACATCTGGGCAGGAGCTGCTAGAAAGGACTCGGCCTGCCTTGATAGAGTTCAAAATAGACTTCGTAGCCTCGTAGATGTCTTTTTCTCTTCCTTGCAACCTCTATCTCACAGAAGAGATGTTGCGAGTTTGTCTCTGATGTATCGTTATTTTCATGGAAAGTGTTCGACTGAGCTTCAATTTATGGTCCCCCCTCGCCAAACTTTCACAAGAAATACTCGTCTAGCTGTAAACACTATCAATAATTCCCCCCACTCTTTATCTGTGCCTAAACCTAAACGTAGATTCCATGAACAAAGCTTCTTTCTTAGAACTGCACGCCTGTGGAATTGCCTTCCGTTTTCCTGCTTTCTGGCTGACTACAATATGGTTGTCTTCAAGTCTAACGTAAATAAGTTCTTGATGAGCCGTTCCATATAAGTTATCAAATTTACCAAATTTTCATTACTAATGATTACTATATTGTCCAATTTCTACTGTACACTCTTTAACCCTTATCCTTGAGTGGCCTCTTGGCCTTGATAATGTGGTGATGCCTATGTAAAAAAAAAAAAAAAAAAAAGAACAAGGACTTTGTACCACCTTCGAAATAAAGACAGCTTGTACAACATTACAGCAAGCTACCACACCTATGCGGCCTACCTAAGATTTACAAAGACGGTATTCCATTAAGACCCATTGTCAGTTCTCGATGTTTAGCATGCCATCCGTTGAGCCGATTTCTGGTAGATATAATCAACCCAATCATCGGCAAATCTCCATCATACGTCAAGAACTCAGCTCACTTTGTGGAAATAATAAAAAAAATGTTCCCATTCATTCCAACCAGATGGTGAGTCTAGATGTAATGAGTCTGTTCACGAAAGTACCCATAGATGAAACTCTGACAGTGGTACGGGATAAGCTGACATCGGATGCCTCACTGAAAAATCGCACTTGCATCCGAATTGACAATATAATGGAGATGACCTTCTGTGTAGAAACTACATACTTCGTGATGGGATCTGATATATATCGACAAGAAGGTCTGGTGATGGGATAACCAGTGTCTTCGGAACTGGCCAATGCATACATGGGATACTTTGGGGAAATGGCATTAGGATACACACGACTAAAGCTACCAATGTGGTTGCGATATGTAGATGACACATTCATACTCTGGCCCCATCAGGAAGATGTTCAAACGTTACTAAACCATGTGAACTCGATCCGTCCAACGATTCAGTTCACAATGTAAAAAGAAAATAACAATAAATTATCGTTCCTAGATGTGCTGTTAACTCAGGGGTTTATGTCATCTGTATACCGAAAGCCAACTTTCACTGAAAAGTATCTAAACTATAATTCCCACCATCCATATAATGTAAAGAAAGGAATCAACAACACCGAGCAAAAGCAATATGTACTGTACACTCTTTAACCCTTATCCTTGAGTGGCCTCTTGGCCTTGATAATGAGTTGATACCTATGAAAAAAAAAGAAAAAGTCCAATGTGAACAAGTTCTAATTGAATCGTCCCCCTAAGTAATCCAAGTTACAAAATTCCCACTGTTTACTATGCTAAAATCACAATGACTAATGTATACCTATTAACCCTTATCCTCGAGTGGCCTCTGGGCCTTGATAAGTGATGACACCCTTGTAAAAAAAAAAAAAAAAAAAAAAAAGTATGTAGTAACATCAGTGCATATCAAGAGGAGATGAAGAGCTAAAACCTCCACCAAAACAATTATCCAGAGAGCATACTATCAGCTCTAAGAAATCTGGATCAAACACAAAAGGATACCACTCAGAAACTCACCACAGTTTGTATACCATATATGAAGGGCTTGTCTGAAAAACTTCAACGAATATGTAATCTATATGCCATCAGGACAGTATTCATGAGTGATTCATCTCGCCAGAAACAGCGTGTGTGAGTCAAGCCTCCTACAGATAAAATCATGACTAAGAACTGTATATATGAAATCCCATATAAATGTGGAAAATGATACAGAGGTGAAACGTGTCGTCCGTTTAAAGTATCCCGGATGTTGGTTTGGCGGTAATCAAGTAAATTATTATTGTTGGCTCACATGGAGCTTTCACACAAGTCAACAAACAATCTGATTGGAAACCTACGGTGTTCTCTGGAAGCTAAGTGACAACAAGTCTCCCCAGGGGTCCAGCTCTCTCCACTTCCTTTGATAGCATTTGCAAATGAATTTGCATCATCGCAACAGCCTCTTACCATTGATTTCTCGCTGGCAGTGGCCATTGGTTTATACTGGAATTTGAGTGGCACTCAGCCTCCCCAAGGTCCCAATTCTCTTTGCGCTTGTCGAACCGAAGTCTGGCTAGCGCTCTCTCCTCGGTCTTTCAGTCCTTCTTGCCCCTTCTCGGCTTTTTGGTATCACTTTTATTGGGGGGGGGACGGTGATGAAACAATGGGGATGCATGATGGGGGTGTAGAACTTTTAGAGATGCAGCTTCGTTGTTCTTCATTCCCTGTAACGCTTATTCGTTATATTGTCTCTTGTATTATTCTCCGCATTCAAGGGTTTTCCTTAATATTTCAGTCGTTTTCATTATCGTTAGTCGTTGTACTTTTGCAGTTATTCCTCTGATTCCAATTTCTGACATTCTTTTTTCGAAGTTTTTCGGAATTGTTCATAGTGCTCCTACTATTATCGGTACTATTTTGATTTTCTTCATCTAAATCTCTTTTAACTCTCTGGTTAGGTCTGTGTATTTGCTTCGTTTCTCTTTTTCTTTCATACTCATCCTGTGGTCAGCTGGCACAGCAAAGTATACGATTTGACAGGATTTTTCTTTTTTTTTTTATTACATTTTCACTCCAAACAAGGCACATTGCCACTTTGATATAGGGGGCTACTATCAGGGGCAGCAACTACTGGGGCACTATGTGGGAATTTGGGAAGCAAGATGTCGGTTCACGTTGCACTAGAACTTCTGCATGTCAGTACAGTTAGGGAAGCAGGAACCTGGAATGGAATTCCAGAGTCTAGCGGTTCTGGGGAAGAAACTACTGGAGTAGAATGATCTTTTACATCATGGGATCTCTACTGTGTGGAGTGGGATTTAGCTGCCAGTCGGGTTTGTCTAGGGTGTCTACGTCGTGGGGGCACAAGTGTCTGCAGTTCATTAGAGCATTCACCATTAAAATACTTGTAGAACAAGCAAAGGGATGAAACGTTTCATCGATGGGACAGAAGCTGAAGCTTACATGCCAGTTCAGGGCCTATCAGATTTTTTTAACCTTGTCTAGGAGTGAGAGACTAGTTGCAGATGCACCAGCCCAAATGTGACAACAATACTCCATACATGGGCGAATAGTGGCCTTATAGAGGTACAGGATACTTTCAGGTGTCAGTAGTTTTCTAGCATGGTAGAGAGAGCCTAGCTTTTTCGCAGCGGCCCTGGCAATGTTTTCAATATAATTGTTCCAGCTCATGTTTCCTATGAATGTAAGGCCAAGAAGTTTGAAAGATGTACTCTCAGACAGGGAGTCACTGGCCATTGCTATTGGTGGAAGAGAAGGTTTCTTGTAATTATTGAAGGAAACCAGTTTGGTCTTGGCAGCATTGAATGTGACCATCCATTTATGTCCCCATTTCACTACAGATTGGAGGTCATCCTCTAGTGTGTTTGCCATTTCTTTAGATATGTGTTCATTTGCTTTCCTGTCATGCCTGTTATAGAGTGTAGTGTCATCAGCATATATACCCATCTCAGAGGCAGATTTGTCGGGGAGATCATTAATAAATATCAGGAACAATAGAGGTCCAAGAACAGACCTCTGAGGCACTCCCGCATTTATATCACACTGTTTAGATGTTCGACCGTCGAGGACAACCTGGATTTTTCTAATGTCTAAGAAGGATTCAATTATGCTAAGTATTCTACCAGTGATACCGTATGATTTAATTTTCCTGAGGAGGCCCTTGCGCCATACCCTGTCAAAAGCCTTAGATATATCTAGAGCTACCGCTCTGCCCTCCCCCGCTTTGTCCAGTGAATCATATATACGTTCAGAGATTACAGTGAGGATGTCAGCTGTGGAACGGGCTTGTCTAAATCCATATTATTTGTCAGTCAGAAGTTTAGCAACGGACTAGAGCATGGTTAATTATGGTCACAAATATTTTAGCGAAAAGTGGGAGGAGGCTAATGGGGTAATAATTTTATGGGTCAGTTCTTTCGCCAGAATTCTTGAATATTGGTACCACAGAAGCAGTTTTCCAACAGTCCAGAAAGCATGATTCATTAAGGCATTGATTGTAGAGTTTGGAAAGAACTGGTGCTACTTCGACTGAGTACTTTTTTAATAGCACAGCTGGGATGAGATCAGGTCCACATGTTTTAGAAGTGTCAAGATTTTTTGATAGCATGTACCTGAGCAGGGGTGATTTTTAGATCGTCTAGCGTGGCGTTTGTCCGCAAAGGAAAGTCAGGTAGGGGGTGGTTGGAAGGGTCTAGTGTGGAGTTCGATGCAAATCGACTGGTAAGCATGTTAGCCTTGTCGGTTGCTGAGCAAACAACCTCGTGATTGTTTGTTAGCGGGGGAATTGCTGATTGCCCATTATTTACTACACTGTTGTAGATTTTCCAGAAGTCACGAGTTCCTAGTTTTTGTGCTTCGATGCGTTTTTTAGTGGTTTCAGTAAATTCTCTCTTAGCTGTCGCTATTTCTTTCTTAACATTATTTCTAGTTTCTATATACTTCTGTTTGTTTGAACTGGACGTATGTCGGTTAAATCTGCGGTATGCATGCTGCCTTTGAGCAATGGCAGTTGCGCAAGTCAAAGTAAACCATTGGGGAGAGTGGGGCTTGCTACAAAATTTCCGCATGGGAACATGTGCTTCCATTGCTGTTTTGAACCATTCAGTGGTCTCATTTGCATGGGAACTTCTGATAAGATCTCTGATGGCTTCCCAGTCAGCCTTTTTATAATATCTCGTTGTTTTGAGCACTGGCTCTTCAGTTTTGGGTCTAGAATTTAGGGCGATTTCAACCATTATCACTGCATGGTCAGCGTTCCCGAGTGGGCTGTCAGCATTTGTTATACAATCCTCGGGAACTGTAGTCAGAAACAGATCTAGAAGTGATGCTTGTTGTTCTTGCTGGTCAGGGAAACGGGTTGGAAACGTAACCATTTGTGATAGAGAGTGAGATATAGCTAAACTATGTGTTGTGCTGCCCGCTGCATCTGTGTGAGTAGAGAATCCAAGCCAGTTTTTGTGGTGAACATTAAAGTCACCAAATGCATGTACTTGTGCGCTAGTGTCGAGGGAGAGTGCTGTGTCTATGTTGTCAGAGACTTTGTTTATTATGGTGCAGTCCTGGGTCGAGGGAGAGCGGTAGAGAAAATAAAAGTAGCTAATGTTGTGTAGTATGTTTAGTCTAAAGCACATAAAGGCTTGATCGTCCGTTTCTAAGTTTGCTTCTCTAGTAAGGGGGAGGGTGTTACGAATGTAGACTCCAAGTCCGTGCATATGTCTGTCAGAGTCCTTACGGCAGTGGGAGATAACCAGGCATGTTAAAGTAGTTAGAGGGGATGGAGGAGTGTAGGTTAGTCTCGCTTAGTGCTAAGATATCCGGGGTATTTGTTAGGAGAAATGCTTCAACAGCAGCTTAATTAGTTCTAAGCCCACGGATGTTAGTGAATGCAAGCCTCAAGGGAGGAGGAAAGTTGGATTTGTTTGTCCCTAGGCCTGGTTTTAGCTTATTTTTTATTGTAGTGTCATCATGTTTTTAAAGAATTTCAGTTAGGTGAGGGGGGCTGAACAAGAGGTTATGCAGGATATCAGACATGCAACACAAGCCGACCATTAGCTGACCTTTCTTCAACTAGGACTGTGGTCTCGGGAAAGCCCATCGGGGATGAGTGCAGGGTCCCTTTCGATGCGCGACATGGCACTACAAACATCCCGATATTATACAACTGTTGATAATCCCTCCCCTTTGGTTTAGTTTTAGAGTTTTCCTTCTCCTAGACGGGTGATCTGGGAAGATCTACTGGGTCCATCAGCCCTGAGAGGGTTTGCTCAGCGCCTGGGTCCTACTCCATGTATTTCTGATACCCCGCGTGGTTAGTTAATGTTACAGGGTTAGTTTGTAGAGGTTATATATCTAATGAATAGTTACACTCCTCAAAGTTATTTAGGGGCATGCAGTGGAAGACGTTTTGTGGGAAGGCTTGTTAGAAAATCATTAGTGCAGATTAGGACTTTTACCTTAGGTCTTTCCATTTTTTTTAACTTTATGTTAGTTTGGGTTCAGGATTACGTTATAGTTCAAGTAGGTATTAGGAATTGGGCTAAGAAATTTTTATTTGTTTACGAAGGTTAAGGTGTAGGTGCAGTACACTCATGGTGTAACTGGAGGTACATTTTAAGTTATGGTGTATTTCGTATGTATAATTAAGTAAATAGATATTTGGGCAAGTTTTCAGTAGATGCAAATAGAAGTTGTCAGTGTTTCTACTATTCAGGGGGAGATAATTTCAGTTTTCATTTAAGAGTAATAGAGCGTTTTGCATGACAGGGAGTATCGGATTTGGTTTAGTATTGTTTGTTGCAAAACCATCTAGGAAGAGGCAATTGCTATGTAATGAAGATCGCTTTGCATCCGAGTGCATACTTTAGCTGGTAAGTACCTAACTGGATAGGAATGAACTCTAATGCATAGAAATGTATAGATGTTTAGTGAAGATTGTTTGGCGGTTAGTCTGTGAAAGTTAAGAACTTAAGGTTAAGGATTCCACTACTAAGGCGTATGTATAACGTAGGATTTTAGTGGCAGCTAGAGGGGGGCAGATTGTTAGCTTTAAAGGGTCGAGGTTATTTACTTACAGAATAAAGTAAAGTTTCATTTGGATTTAGAGTTTCCAGTATTGTTTTAGCTTGGGAGAAAAGAATAAAATCTTCCTTTCTTTCCCCCTATTTTGCATTCAGGTTAGACATAGGCAGTCGTCTTGGAGGTAAAGAGAAACAATTATTTCGTGATTCGTAATTCATATTTTTAGGCAGTCATTAAGGTTGGGGATAAAACATTATCTATTCAGAAAAAAAGTCCTAGTGCCGCAGCTAATATCACTGTAGATTTCAGTTACAATTATAGTAACAGTTAATTACAAGCTATATCCAGTGGTTTGGTAGAGATATCAACGAGGCCTCTTTATTAATAAAAGCGAGGAAAGGGTAATTGTAGATATTAAGTATATTACTTTAATAAAGTTCTTCTCACTTCTTCCTTGTTAATTATTACGACATCTGATTTTCTTGCTTAGATGGGTTTGTCCGTCTGTATGTCCATGTCCCATAGGATTTTGTGGTTCTCGTTTTCGAGTGCTGTTGCAGGTTTTTGCTTGTACCATTTGTCTGTACGTTCAAAATGCAATCGTTTGCACAATTCCCAGTGCACCACCCTCCCCACTTTGTCATGTCTGTTTTTGTATTACTTTTGAGCCAGTTTGCTGCATTCACTTACTATATGGTTTATCGTTTCATTTCTTTGTCCACCGAGTCTGCATTTGCTGTTTTCTGGTGTTTTATCGATCCTTGCTTTGATATTGTTGGCTCTTATCGAGTTATCTTGTGCTGCAGTTATTAGAGATTCAGTTTCTCGGTTTATATGTCCTTTTCGCATCCATGTCCAGTTGTTTTCGTTATTCTCATCTTTTGTCATTCTTATGAATCTTCCATTGAGCTGTTTCTCTTCCCACTTCTATTTTCTCGTTTTGTTATTTATGTCTCTGTTTTCTGTTTTGTTGGTTTTCTCCGTATCTCTCGCTGCCATCATTATCCTTTCAGTGTTTTGCATTGTGTATTTTTCTAGTTCTTTTCTATACAGATCAATCCTCTCCCGCCGTTTTTTCCGACGTAGAGTCTGTCAATATCGTCCTTTGGGTGTAGTGTGCATTGTCATGAGTTTCCTGGTTTTCTGGTCGAGTTGTCTCAGTTCTTCTTTTGTCCACTTTATAAACGGTCCAGAGTATCTTACTAGTAGTACTGCCCACGTATTTATACCTTTTATTAGGTTTCAGCTATATAATTTAGTTTCCAGAAAAACAAATGACAATGACAGAAACATTTTATGGTTGACAAAAGTGCCACGCATGAGCTCTGGATTATGGATGATTCCCTTAAATGTTACCTTAATGGCAAATGTCACATAGCCCACTACACAAGGTAGGTCATTAGCTTTTCAATGAGTATTTATTTGTTAAATTCTGATTAATAGTCGCTGAGATTTCTAACTTATTTTTGGTAAAAAGAACTTATATTTTTAAACCAATGAAATATACACAAATTTACCTACATTTGTATATATCATATCCTAACAGTCAGCTTCAGTTTTGCTTCTTGGCTTTTCTTTGTTGTAGCCTTGCCAGGCCACTAATATATATTTATATTTATATGAATAAATACTTATATATATAAATATTAATTTATTTATATACATATATACATATATGTGTGGGTTTTAAAGACATCTTTTAAAAAAAGAAGACAAGTGAGAAATTTATATTCTCGTCCATCATTCATTTTAAATGTTCATGTCGTTTTGCTGGGCAATCTATCTTTACCTTTAGTAAATGTCATTTAAGAAAAAAATAATCTAAGTGTGTGATAGATCATAACTTCCCGCTGATAAAAAACATCCATCTAAATAGCATTAAAAGGAATGCATAAACATACATACACACAGATATATATATATATATATATATATATATATATATAAACATGTATATATATAAATCAATATATATATATATATATATATATATATAAATATATAAATATATTTATGTATAAACATATATATCTGCATACATCTCTATAATGCAGTAGTCCCAAAATATTGAAATTGAACCTTGTAGGAAACGTTATGTAGCGTAACGTAATGAGTTAGGCGGCAGGTTTCCTTTGCACCATTGCTGAAGTTTTCGTATGCACGTCACCTAAGATATTGGGTCTTACGTTAGAATTACCTGAGATGTGAAAATCAAGGTAAAAGCCACACTGATGAATCCCGAGGAAAAAAGAAAACAAGTTTGCCTTATATATATATATATATATATATATATATATATATATATATATATATATATATATATACTAGCAAACGTACCCGTCGTTGACTGGGTTCAAAAACAGCCTACAGAAAATGGACTCTGATTTATGAAAGTATGATAGTTTATGAAAAGGAAGGGTTGTAAGGAGATAGCTTCGAATTTGGGGGTATCAAAACCAAATCAAAATATGATGAAAGTAAAAATAAAATAGATACACCCCATAATTTATTATACCATACCTGTTCACACTGAAACACTTATCACAATATTATGTGGATCTATATTACAAAATCTTGTTAAACTTTGTGACATATTTCCATTCTATGGAGGTCAGGCGCGAACGAACACCCCATAATTTTATTATACCATATTTCTTCAAACTGAAACATAATTATCAAAGTATACTTACGCAGATAGATATGAAAAGTCTTTATTAAAGTTTGTGCCTATTTCCATTCTATGGAGGCCAGGCGCGAACGAACACCCCATAATTTTATTATACCATATTTCTTCAAACTGAAACATAATTATCAAAGTATACTTACGCAGATAGATATGAAAGTCTTTATACAAGTTTGTGCCTATTTCCATTCTATGGAGGCCAGGCGCGAACGCAGACCCCACAATTTTATCATACCATCCCTATTTAAGTTAAAACATACTTATCAAAGTATTCTCGTGTACATCTATATCAAAAACACTTGTAGGCGTTTTTTTTTTAATTTTTTATTTCCATACTTTGTAGACCAGGCGCGAACGCAGACCGCACAATTTTTAATAAATTACCTTTCTGCCAGATCAAACATACCCATTCCTGTGTCTCGATACATATTCTATCATTATATGTAATCAGTTTTTTAAAATAGTCAACCATATAGGAGCCTATTCGTGACCACACACACACACACGTTCAGCTTTATATTATAATATATATATATATATATATGTATGTACAGATTTTATTTACAAATGATATGTAAATAACCTATATATATATAATATTAACAAACGATATATATATGTATAATATATTAACAAACGATATATATATATATATATATATATATATATATATATATATATATATATATATATATATATGAAACAAGCCAAAACTATATGATCCCCCGACTGATATTGCCTATTTTCCCCATTTAAATTTCTGGCCTGAACTAAAACATCAGAGTAAAACAGCCAAATGACACCGTTTCATGACCAGCAATGCATTAATTTGAATTCGGTACTATTCAAAACCCCTATTTAGACAAAAGTAATAATTTTTGGAGATAAATATAAATTAATCCTAAAAGGGGTGATTTTTTTCCCTAAAACACCGTGGGGTCGCAAGTAAAATATTATGTTTCCAGATGGTCTTGCTGTTGGGTTATTTTCAGCAAAATCTAAGTGTCGGAAAAGATGCTATTACGAAAACAATAAGCAAGATGGGATCGAAACTAATTCCAATCCTCATTTCCAAAAAGTTAAAAACAATTTATTTAACCAGAATGCATCAAATGTATAGAAATTTTGTTCAAATGAAAAGAAATAAATCAGAAAATTTTAGAAAACCGAGTAGTACTGATAATTCTTAATATTTAATAATAAAAAATAAAGAATAATTTGCGGGATTGCCGCGTTATTTTTCAGTCACTTAAATTCTTTACAGTGAAATGATTTGGCTTCGAAACAAATTATCTCTACTTAATGTTTGTAATAATAATGAAAATGATTGCTTTAAAAAGAGTAAGTTATAGCGGGTTTGGCACCTATGTGTGACACGGCTCAAGATACACAAGTGCTAGACTATAATTATTTTTCAAGCGCAAAAGAGATCAAATTTTTAAAAAAAGTAATACTTTTTGCGTTAAACAGGCAATTGGTGTTTTTATATCATTCGAGTGGACAAAATATTAAATTTCACGTAAAACAAATAGTATTACGTAATTGTCATGGCGAAAATACTAACATATCCAAAAATTACGAAAACCGAACAGATAGAAAATTAAGTATTAATGAAAAAAGATAAATTTGTGAAATTGGTGTTTACTATTGAAATGCGACAAAAATAACACGCATTTTTGCATTTAACGACCCGCCTGGAATTATAACGTTAATATTTAGAAACCAATTATTTGACATGTGACGGGGAGGGGATTTTGCAACTATTATGTGCTTTCGCGTGACAATTTAATAAAAATGATATTGTAAAACTTGAATTTGACTTATAAATATTATTTAACAAATAGTGCTGGTCGTTAAATGCAAAAGCACCAATTAACATTTATTTTATCATAATAAAATTGTAAAAGCACTTTTCGTATAAAAATATAAAGCACTTATGCTTTATACCGGAAAAGATATTTTGTTTTGTTGGGTTACATTGAATGACCGATAGAGAGTTCAACTTTTAAACCTAATTCAATATTGACAATTATTAAAAGTATATTTTGTTATAGTTTTACTTTAATTCAAACAATTTTTTTTCTTACGGCGACTTCTTTCATTTTAATCGGTTGAAAAAACAAATCCAATGATGCTTCAATTCAGACAAGTTTTAAAATTGTTTGAACAAAAAATCCAATGTTGCTTTAATTTTTATTAAAATTCTATTTTCTGACGATGAGTTTTCGTTACATTGTTTGAAAAAAGTTCCTAGTTACTTGCCTCCCCGCGCGAATAGAGTTAGACAGAAGGTCGGCTTGTTTTTTTTGTTTTTTTTTTGTTAAGTATTTTGGTGTTATTTATTTTGTTTATTTATTTTGTATTATTTAACCAAGAAGAAATTATGTTTTATTAAATTAAGAGTAAAGGAAGGGAGACTCACAGATCCCTCTCTACTCTGTCTAATATTGCATGGAACGTGCTGGTATATACTAGTCTGCAAATGCAAGGAAGTCCGCCCGACATAACCAGCATCACACTGGTATGCAAACTGATAAACAGCAAAAATAATCATCTTAGTAACATGCAATATGGTTTCCGTTCTGCTAGATCATCTACATCAGATATGCTTACAGTTATATCTCATAGGATTAGCGAATCTCTCGACGGAGGCTACAATTCTAGGGTAATTGCTCTTGACATATCAAAGGCCTTCGATAAGATATGACATAAAGGCCTACTTCACAAGATTTCCAGCCACGGTATAACTGGAAGTATATTCTCAATCACTAAATACATTTCTCTCTGATAGGCTCATAACAGTAGTAGTTGATGGGCAGACATCAGAGGCCCGAAGTATTATTGCTGGAGTCCCTCAGGGGTCATTCCTGGGCCTAACTCTCTTCCTGATCTACATTAATGATCTTCCAAATCACATCCTTACATCATTCATAGAAATTTATGCTGATGACACTACTATCTATGGTAGCACATCTGAGACCGTAAACGACCAAGTTCTCTCCGATTCTCTCTCCTCTGATCTTGATCAAGTCGTACAATGGGGAAAGGAGTGGCTGGTTACTTTGCATCTAAAACCAAGCTTTTATCTTTACATCGTCAACGCTCTTTTTCCCGTCTGGCATCAATTGAAATGAATTGCTCTCGTCTTCAGGAGGCCTCATGTTTTGACAAGCTTCTCGGCTGGACCTTTACTCCTGATCTGAAATGGAACACATACAGTAAATCCGTTGCCAAAGCCGCTGCAAAAATGGCAGGATCCTTCTATCGATCCTGTAGATATCTCACTGCTGATGCAATTCTCTATCTATATAAGAGCCAGGTACGTCCAATGATGGAGTACTGTTGCCACATCTGGGAAGGAGCTGCTAGAAAGGACTTGTCCTGCCTTGATAGAGTTCAAAATAGACTTCGTAGCCTCATAGGATATGTTCTTTTTTTTTTCCTTGCAACCTCTTACTCAAAGAAGAGATTTTGCAAGTTTATCTCTGCTTTATCGTTATTTTCATGGCAGGTGCTCGACTAAGCTCCAATCTATTACCCCCCCCCTCGCCAAACTTTCACAAAAAACACCCGTCTAGCGGAAAACACTATCAATAATTTCCCCTGCTCTTTATCTGTGCCTAAACCTAAACGTAGATTCCATGAACAAAGCTTCTTTCTTAGAAGTGTGCGCCTATGGAATTGTCTTCCGTTTCCCTGCTTTCCAGATGAGTACAATATAGTAGTATATTACTATATTTTCCTATTTCTACTGTAAACTCTTTAACACTTATGCTCGAGTGACCTCTTGGCCTTGATAAGTGATGATGCCTATGTAAAAAACAATGTTACTATTTTGAATGTAAGGCAAACGATCCTTGCAAAAAGAAGGAAAAGCTGGTCTAGTAGTATATACAACATATATATATATATATATATTAATTTTATTTATACAAACATTAATGGCTGCATATGTGCATACATATTTCTGTAATCACCCACGTTGGGGGATTACGTCTTCAGGCCAAGAATTACCGTCGAAATTCTTACAGAAACATGTATGCACATATGTAGCCATTAATTTTTGTATAAATAAAATTAATATACCTGCTCTGTTCACTCATTGGGCACTATTTTAGTAAACATATGTTGTTTCATTGGATGTACTTCTAGGAAACTAAACTCTACTGGCTATATATATATATATATATATATATATATATATATATATATATATATATGTTTCCTTGCGTTTGGTATATACTACTAACCTGTTTTTTTCCTATAAAGTTTTGACTCCGCTATTGGCCAACATCTGGTTGAGAATCCTTGTTGTGCTAATAAGTATAAAATTGAGTAGTTTAAGATACTTCATAGAGCAGGTTCTAAAAATAATTTTAAAATGTTAGAATCTGTCTCTATCGCCATTCGCAAAACTTCTTTGTGTTGGCAAAAGGAATTGTTAAAGCGTTAAATCTCTTCGTGGAACTTTGACAATCTCCCCATTTTTCCTCCTTGCGGTGCTATTTTAATCGCTTTTTGCACACTTATTAATAAAATTATTGGTCATTTTTTGGCACGTAGAAAAAAGAAAGGTGGTAAAGAGAGAAAGAGAGACAGAAAGAACCAGGTCTTCGATTCAATAATGATATGCTAAATTCAAATTGAGCCAATCCTAATTCAAACACAATGCGTAACAAACACAAAGAAAAACTTTGCGATTATTATCAAGATCGGCAACTTGTTTTGACTTCCGGTTTCGATTATGTATTAAAATGACAAATAAGATATGGCCCTTTCTTATTAATGATTGTCTTTCTCTCAGATAACATGAAACCTCTTATTTCCCATGTTAAGAGAGGCTTTCTTGTATGCATGTCTATGTCCTTATCCAGCAAAATGAACTACAGATTCTGACAGTGAAAAAAGGTCAAAAAATCTTGACTGTAACAAACTTAACTCTTCAATCCTATCGCAGTATGTTCGACAAAGAATACCTACCTCTTTGCTGAAAAATTCCAATTAAATTTTAAAAGCATAAATTCATAAATGTGTTCAATGTTCATCCTTTACTTTTTAACTCATTATGCTTGTTTAGTCGAATAACAAACGGTGGTTATTTTAAAGTTTTATGCTTCCTTTAATATTTCAGTAGTTTTCGTCTTTATATTAATATCATACGTATTTCAAGCTTCTCTCATTTAAGATATTTTTCTAGTTTTATACCGTTGGAAAGGGCATGGTAGCCCCGAAAAAATATTATACCTGCAATATTCTTTCAGATCTATTTCATGCTGTTTTCAAAGTTATAAAACTAATCTACCATATGAAGCGAGAAAAACTCTGTAATATACATATAAAACAAAAAGTACTAAAATATAAAAATTAAAGTACTATATTAAACTATAAACCAAACTTAAAAAAATAACTATGCTAATGTTGAATAACCCAGATACCTCGAACAAAAATTCGGTCTCAGGTCTAAATACGATGCCGGGGCATATCATATTAAAGAAGGTCCAATTGTGGGACGTAGAATCCCCGGAGATGTGGTCAGCGAGTTACATTCAACACACTACGTAATTGGAATGGTGATGGGCCAATAAAAAAACGGCAGACAACCACGATAGGAGAACGATTACGAAACGAGAGCGACACCGATATACGAGGTAAGCAACACATTTTTCTAAACACACACCCCGCCACGCACGCTATTACACTTTTCAAAACTATCATCCGAAAATTGAAAAGGTATTTTGAATAAACAAAACATATTTATAACCAGTGTGGTGTGTTTTATTATCGCCAACGATTGTAACTGAAACGAGAAATGAAATTGTGAAATTCGTGTTTTACTCATTTTAATTTGTTTTACTTTCTTTGAAAACAAGTGAATATTATTTTATCAATATTTTATTTGTCTTTATTTTTAACTAAATTAATCGTTTATTGTAACGATTACTGTTTCTACTTCACTTCCGGTTTTTCTAAATAATGCCATTATTTAGAAAAGTCCTTAACATGGAGAGAAGGGGCTTCCTTTACTTATTATGTACTTTCACCTAACAATAAACAAAAGAGACTGTAAAAGTCAATTAAAATGAAAGAGAAACCGGAAGTTAAAAGCGATAAAAATAATTTTTATTTTAAAGATTATGATATGCTTAACTTCTTGGAGTTAAAATCAAGTTAATATTGTTGATTTAAAGAAATTAAATAGACTTAAAAATATATTTGATGATCGTCACAACGACTATATAACACACCAGTGTTGGTGCCCTGACCAGACATGAGACTATCAAATGTCATTTTGCCCGATAACAATTTGATAAGTGCGACGATGTTTAATGAACATGCATAGATGTATATCTAGGAAAATTACAAAACAAACCATTGTTTTGTGTGTGGATGTGCAGCTTATTTGTGTAAATTATGAAAATGTAATGCCCTGAAAAAAGTAAAATAGTGTGCAAAACTTTACAGAAAAATGTTCAGAGAACAGAAAAGTTAAGGGGGAAAATAACGACATATGAACATGCATTCTGTATAGACAATAATACATATCAAATATTATTTTTATACGAAGGGGTGAGTGTTGAATAACCCTGATCCTACGGAGTGACGTCAAAACAAAATAGGTCAGTCACAGGTCTGGATGCGAAGACCCGGGAGACGACGTCAAAGAGGTCAAATTGTGGGACGTAGAATCCTCGACAATTCGGGTCAATGATTGGAATGTTTACGTTATCTGGGCAAATAAAAGGGACGGCAGACAACCGTGAGAGGAAAGCTAGTAGGAGACGAGGGCGGCAATGTTATTCGAAAACCGAAAAGGTTATTTTTAATGAATTAAATATTTTTACAACCAACTGTGTGTATTATATTATCGCCAACGAGTGACAAAAGCTGATGTTTAGAAAATAAATAGACTTCAAAACACATTTGATGATCGATCACAGCGAATATATAACATTAGCTTAATTTCTTTCTCTTTCTCTCTCTCTCTTATATATATATATATATATATATATATATATATAATGCTACACCGGAGAGTAGAAACTTAATTTTAATGTTATAAAAAGAATAAAAATAAAAATTGTCCCTACCGAAATTAAGATGAGAAAAAAATTAAAAGCCTAAGATAAATAGATTGATCAGAGGCAATATCCTTGCTTATCCTCCCCCAGACTAACCCCATCCCTATTCTATGACAAGATTCTTATTTTGTAAGTGATATAAGAAAATGTTTTTGTATCTTGAGTTTCAGTTTTCGAGGGAAATTCTTTGCCTGAAGACGTAATCATCCTAAAACGGGTGATTACAGAAACATGTATGCACATATGTAGCCATCAATGTTTGTAAAAATAAATTGAATATACCTGCCAAGTTAACTCATTGAGCACTTGTTGGTAGACACATGTTGTTTCAAAGGAGTACTTCTAGGAAACTAAACTCTACTGCCATAATATATACACATATATATATATATACATATATGTACATATATATATATATATATATATATATATATATATATATATATATATATATATATACAGGGTGTTCCAAAAGTGTTGGGCATATCTTAACATTGAATATCTTGAACTATTAAGAATATAAAAACGCATCTGGTATATTCAGAAAGCTTGTAATCTAAAGTTTTCCTTATTAATATTCAAACATGTCCAATGTATGTATCGTTGGTCACACGACACACATCAAGCCGAAAGTCCAAATCTTGCCAAGCACGTCCCAGCATTGCATTGTCAATGGTTGAAAAAATTTTTGTTATTCGGGCCTTCAGCTCATCCACGTCTCTTGGAATGGGAGGCACATAGACCAGTCCTTTCACAAATACCCACAAAAATAAATCGCAAGGTGTGTGATCTTTTTTTGTGAAATGCTTGTTGAACAAGTGTTTATGATCCAGTTTTTGCAAATTCAAGCACACAAAGCGCCTTTTCTGGTTGAGTGAACGCCATTACTGGATCAGAAAAAGAATTTTAAAAATCAATAGTCTCACAAAAAAGTTAATGCATTTAGCTTTAAAATGGCACCACTATCATCTTACTACCATTCATAGATAAACAAATATAAGGACTTGAAATGTGCCTAAAACTTTTGGAACACCCTGTAGATATATATATATATATATATATATATATATATATATATATATATATATATATATATAACTACTTCATTTAATCACATAAAATTAATATACGTAAGTATAAATTAATGCGTAAACTTTATGTAATTACTTCAAATGTGCTCAGTACGTAGGTAGAACTAGTTGGTTAGTTATAAAATATATATTGCGATTAAGCTACACTGAATATTCCGCGTTTCATCCACTTTAGGACTCTTCAGCGCATAAGCCTGAACAGTCCTAGAGTGGATGAAACGCGGAATATTCAGTGTAGCATAATCGCCATATATATATTATAACTATATATATATATATATATATATATATATATATATATATATATACATATAAAGCTGAATGTGTATGTGTGTGTGTATGTCTGGTCACGAATAGGCTCCTATATGGTTGACTATTTTAAAAAACTGATTGCATATAATGATAGGAAATGTATCGGGACACACGAATGTGTATGTATGATCTGGCAGAACGGTAGTTAATTAAAATTGTGGGGTTTGCGTTCGCGCCTGGTCCACAAAGTATGGAAATAAAAAATTTAAAAAAAAACGTTTACAAGTGTTTTTGATATAGATGTACACGAGAATACTTTGATAAGTATGTTTTAACTTAAATAGGGATGGTATAATAAAATTGTGGAGTCTGCGTTCGCGCCTGGCCTCCATAGAATTGAAAAAGGCACAAACTTGTATAAAGACTTTTCATATCTATTTGCGTAAGTATACTTTGATAATTATGTTTCAGTTTGAAGAAATATGGTTTAATAAAATTATGAGGTGTTCGTTCGCACCTGACCTCCATAGAATGTAAATATGTCACAAAGGTTAACGAGGTTTTTAATATAGATCCACATAATATTGTGATAAGTGTTTCAGTGTGAACAGGTATGGTATAATAAATTATGGGGTTTATCTACTTTATTTTTATTTTCATCATATTTTGCTTTGGTTTGCATACCCTCAAATTCAACCCAAATTTACAACCTTTCCTTTTCATAAACTATCATACTTTCATAAATCAGAGTCCATTTTCTGTAGGCTATTATATATATATATATATATATATATATATATATATATATATATATAAGGAGAGAGAGAGAGAGAGGGAGAGAAAGAGAGAGTGATTATGATGGAGAGATAATCGCCCGTAAATGAGTTTTTACGTTTGAGAAAATATATGCATATTGACTATGTGTTTTTACGGTAATCGGGAAAAATAACAAATTTCTAATCAAATATTTAGAGATTTATAAAGTACCAGAATTGGAATCGGTTATTATACTATAATCGTTGATTTAGTACGGAATCGGTAATTGTATCGGAATCGGAATCATATTGGAATCGTATCCCATCACATAATATATATATATATATATATATATATATATATATATATATATATATATAGAGAGAGAGAGAGAGAGAGATAGAGAGAGAAAGAGAGAGAGAGAGAAAGCAAGATAGAGGAAGGATAACTAGTTATTGATTTAAAGAATGATGTGCTGAATTTAAATTCAGCCAACTCTAATTAAAGCAAGTGTAAATTTCGCATGCCTTACAGTGAGAGAAATTTGAATCAATATTCCAACTCAGGTTATAACTGCGGACACAATCAGTTTCCGGGCGAATATCCATCGGGCTGTGCTGCAAGCAATAAACGTGTCGATACAATCACGTCGTACTAATGAGCCATTTTCATTCCACACCATTATTCTAGACATTGAAAACTTTCTGATCTTGTTATACTAAAAGAAGTCGTATGCACGCATGTTGTATGTATTTATTATTAGGAAACAGCGTCGAAATCTCAATTAAAAAGATTATGTTCCTCGCCATTACAATGGATATTATTGTTAAACTGCGCGTGAACCTGAAGCCAGGTATGATCATTAATTTTTACAGAGCACCTGAGGCAATATTTATATTATTACTAAAAATTCGCGATTTTATTTATTACATGCATCCGAATAAATAAAACATATATACATGCTCATTTAGGAGAAATTTAACACGTCTTCCATTTTGTCCTAGCTAATGGAAGGAGCATCTTACCGCATGCCAAATATTTTATCCGTACCTCATACATTCCAACCGAGAGATATTTTTAAATATTCCAACCGAGAGTTCTTTAAAAGAATTGTTTGTATATCTCTTGAACTTTGTCCACCGATTAAAGGTGAGGAATATCTACGGTTCTATGTGAGCATTGTCTGAACATAACGGTTTCAACCCCACCCAAAGCCGGCCAGAGGATTAGTTGGTCAAACCCTAGTGAGACAACAGCAACTACGGCATGCAGTAATTGCTGAGGATACAGTTAGGAGATTCAACCTTCCTATCCCGTCGCAGTTAACCACCTGACGAAGGCCAGAGAAATAGTTGGTCGAAACGTCTTGAAACAACAACTAGAAGACGTCCACAAATAAATAAATAAAAATAAATAAATAAAAATAATAAATAAAAATAAATAAATAAAAATAATAAATGAAAATAAATAAAATAAATAAATAAATAAATAAAAATAAATAAAATAAATAATAAATAAAAATAAATAAATAAAAATAAATAAATAAAATAATAAATAAAAATAAATAAATAAAAATAATAAATGAAAATAAATAAAAAAATAATAAAAAATAATAAATAAAAATAAATAAATAAAAATAAATAAAAATAAATAAATAAAAATAAATAAATAATAAATGAAAATAAATAAATAAAAATAAATAAATTATACAAATTACTAATCTTAAAAGTAATTTCTAATTAATTCAATAATTTTTTCACCGCGTATATATGCAAGTAAGTTTTGAAGTTCAGTTCATAAATCGAGTCACTCTTATTATTACTGGAATGATGGAAATCTTCCTAAGATTCCATTCTCTTTTCATGTCGTAAAAACAAGCATGACATCCGTTACCTTTTCCTTGTCAGCTCTGTTAAACCCAGCATCATTACTAACTTTTGCTGAGGTTTTTTCTATCTCCTTCTTGTCCCATATCTCATATCATATGTCAGGTGGGAGTTGAAGATAGTCTAGTCTAGTGGTTAACGAAACAGACTGACGACCTGGGTGTTTCAAGTTCGAATCCAGTTCGTCCCTACACTTCACTTTAACTTAGGATGTTGGCAGCATTCTCGTGGGCCCTTCTGTAACTACTGATGGCTTTTTCAAGAAAGAGCTCTGACTAGAAAAATATCTGGGAAACCAATGACAATAGAATCTTCGGATTCATACAACAGGATTATGATGATGATGAGGACGACTATGTCAGGTTTAATAACTCTAACGTTTTTTAAGTACGTAGATGAATTGCATAGCCAGAGTTGATGGTGTTTGACTTATTTTGACCTGTTCTTTCTAGTATTATGATGGTGCAAAAATAATGTCGTTTTGACGTATATATATTCGATAAAAAACCACATTATTTTTGCACCAATATGTGTTCCCAGGTCTCTCTGCTGTAATATATATTCAACTTTTTATAATATTACACACTCCATTGTATCGCATTATATGGTAAACTTTTGCCATCAGAAACTTACAGTTGGATTCCGGGTGGCTCACACTCTCTAAATCCGGCATTTCTTATGATTGCTGAGGCTACTTTACTTTCTTCAAATCATTAGTCATTAAGCCTTGATATTGGCCAGTCATTATAATCCTCCGCTCTTGAAAGATCCTAGTAAAGCATGTGCTATGACTCGTCAAATTGTGAATTATTTTACGAAGATGTCACCACTTATAAAGGCTCGAAGGCCACTTGGAAATAAGGGTTAATGAGCGCATTAGTCACCGGGACAACAGTTAGTGGTGGAAATTGTGTATAATTTGATAATTTAAGAGAACGGCTCAATAATAATAATTGAGTTTAGATTTAGGCAGAGATAGTGAGTGGGGAAAACTGTTTAAGATCTTTGTAGCTAGATTAGTGTTTTAATAAAAGTTTGGCAAAGGGAGTACAATATTAGCATAGATAAGCACCCGTAATGAAAACAACGGGACAGGCTCACAACGTCTCTTCTATGGGAAAGTCGTTGCGGGGTAGTGTTTTGAAGATTATTCGGAATCAGGAATCGGAAAAATCGGCACTTTTGGGGAAATCGAAATCGGAAAATTCTTTGCATATTTTCCGATTCTTTTGATTATTTATTTAGAGGATAAACTGTTATGGTAACCATATAAACAAGTTGAATAATGACAATAAAAGGTAATTATGTATTTTAGCAGTTCCAATTTCTGGGCTCGTAATATTTAAGCCACGTAACGTTTTTGTAGACGGTGTAATCTCGAAAAATGTAAACTCGTCTGAGATTACTATGAGATTACTATATTTTCAACAAGTTTGAAAAACAATGAAGTCTAAATTATGTTAGATAATTGTGATATACAAAAAATAAAGTTAATTTATATTTAATCAAAAAATATGTTTTAAATTATTCTTTACAAAAAAGATTGTTTACATTAATCTTTTTTATTTATGAAAAATTGAATTTAATTCTTTTCTATTGTTTTAAATATTCCTTCCTTTCTTCCGACATGTTAATTCGGATTTGCTAATTAAATTTACTACTTTTATTTAGCTTTGTTTGTCCAATATCATTTGAATTGAACACTTGTTTTCGCTTCTTTTAATAAACTCTACTATTATACTAATGTAAGTTTGTGTGTGTGTGTGTGTGTGTGTGTGTGTGTGTGTGTGTGTGTGTGTGTGTGTCTGTGAGAGAGAGAGAGTTCCTCATAGGTTCCGAAGGGGGCTGAGCTTATCTTTTGCAAATTTGAAAGAAAGCATATTTATATGTCTGGCAGTGTTTTTAGATAAGTTGTGTATAGAAATTCATCCGATAAGTATCGGAAATCGAAAAAATCGTTCTTAAAAATAGCTTTTCGCTTTTATAGATAAAAAGAATAATTTTTACAGGGGAATATTTTGCGTTACACCGGGAAGGGTAGATAATCAATTTCCTCAAATTATTTCTTATTAAAGAAACGGACTAATTATAATTTGGAGATATATCTCAGTAGTAGAGCATTCGATTACATATCGAATGATCCCCCTTTCAAGCCCGTGTGTATCCAAGAATTTTGTTATAAGTTTAAGAAAGCACACACACACAGATATATATATATATACATATATATATATATATATATATATATATATATATATATATATATATATATATATTAGGTTGACTTAAAAGCTTTTGTGGAATATTTAATTTGGATTTTAAATGACGTATTTTTTAATTAATATTACTTTTTAATACCTTTATATATTTTTCTTTTAGAAGATTAGTGGTCTGCAAAAGCCTTTGAGCTCCAGGCTGCTTTTGATAGGAAAGATGTGAGGATATTTTATGAGGGTCTGAAAGAAGTTTTTGGACCACAACAATGTGGTACTTCACTCGTTATGGGGGCAGATGGTACAACCTGGTTGACTGATAAGAATGACATCCTTAACCACTGGAAGGACCAGTTTGAAGGAGTGCTGAATTCTTCTGATGTTGACGATGATGTTTTGAGTTCTTTGCCTTCAAGAATCCACTAGATGGGAGTCTTAATTTTTCTGAAGTTCTCGCAGCTGTAAAACAAATGCTACTGAGAAAATGTGCAGGTGATGATGGTATACCGGCTGAAATATTCAAGTTTGGGAGGGTCACACTTTTGAAAAAACTTTTGGAGTTATTCATCAGGATCTGGGAAGGCGGTTCTGTACCTCCGGATTTCAGGAACTCGTCAATAATCCATCTCTTCAAGAATAAAGGAAAGCGCATTGATTGTGATAACTACCGTGCAATATCATTACTCTCTGTGGCTGGAAAAGTACTAGCCAGGGTTATTTTGAACAGGTTAATCATTCATCTAGTAGACAAAATTTATCCTGAGACGCAGTGTGGTTTTAGATCTGGAAGGGGAACCATCGACATGATCTACTGTTTACGCCAAGTTGCAGAGAAGGCACGTGAGAAAAATCAGGATCTGTTTGTCGTTTTTTTCGACCTAACCAAGGCGTTTGACTCTGTCAACAGAGTCGCACTTTAGAAGGTTTTGAATAAAGTTGGAATCCCTGAAAAAATGTTAAATGTAATAATATCCTTTCACGAGAATATGGAGGCACGTGTAAGAGCAGACGGAAAGTTCTCTGAGTCATTCAAGGTAAAAAACGGTACGAAACAGGGTTGTGTTATGGCACTTGTGCTCTTTGCCATCTTCTTTTCAATCATGCTCGAACATGCTTTTAAAGATTACACGCAAGGTGTCCATTTTGAGTTTAGAACTACCGGGGGTCTTTTTAATTATCAATGATTCAAAGCTAAAACACTAACAAGAAGAAAAATGGTTCGTGATTTTCTTTTTGCAGACGATGCTGCACTCGTGGCCACTTCATTTGAAGAAGCACAAGAATTGGTTGACAAGTTTTCCAATGCCGCAAAAGCATTTGGTTTGACGATTAGTATTAAAAAGACAGAAGTTATACATTCCATAAGCGTTACCTTCGTAGTATATGTGGATTAACATGGAAAGACAAGGCCCCTAACTCGGGATTATTTGCTAGGGGCGACATTTTAAGTATTGAGGCTTTTCTGGTGAAGTCTCAGCTTCGGTGGGTTGGTCACCTTGTTCGCATGGATGAAAACCGTCTTCCTACGCAACTAGCATACAGTCAACTGAAAGAGGGTAATCCAAATGTGGGTCGTCCATTTCTGAGGCGCAGGGATATGCTGAAAGACAATTTTAAGCACGGAGGCCTGAACCCAAAAACCTTTGAAGAAGATGCTGCGGATAGAAAATTGTGGAGGGAAAAATGTTTTGCGGGCATTAACACATACAGTGGCATACGGCTATCGAATCAAATAAATCTTCGGAGAGCAAGAGTAGGAACAGCACCTTCCCAGCCTGTATCCTGTGAGTCGTGCGGCTTGGTTTTTAGGAGCAGAGCTGGCCTCGTGTCACACATGCGGCACAAGCATTGAAGGCAGAGTGAAACATGGCGAATTTTTGGCCCTCATGCGTCGAACACGACGGGGAGTCCATTATATATTAGGTTGGCTTAAAAGCTTTTGTGGAATGTTTAATTTTGATTTTAAATTACGTATTTTTGAATTAATATTACTTTTTAATACATTTATATATATATTTTTAAAGGGTGTTTCTTGCTATATCTACTCGTTTGAATGACAATGGTTTTAAACAATTATGGTTTCTTATCAGAAGGTTGAATACAAAATGGAAAAAAGCAAATTCAAACAATTTTCTGATTTTAATTCAAGCTAGTCCAAAAAGCTGCCGAAACAGCTCGCAATATCAACGAAGTGCTTGACCCATGATAATATATGTTTTCGGTTTTAGGTATGTCATTATTTATCAACGATGACACATACACATATACACACACATAAATATATATATATATACATATATATATATTATTTTTTACATAAGCAGTAATGTGTTGCTACACGGTCATGAGTTTCTTTCGGTCAGCTAGTCTTTCGTAACTATAGACCTCTTCAGGCGGAACATCATATTTGAAAGCAGAGTTTGCAATGAAAATCTCAAGTTATCTTTAAAGTCATTAAAAACTTATAAAAAATTGAAACACGGAATGAGGTTTAATTGTGTGTAAACAGGATTAAAAGAATGTTGCTTTTGGTTTGCATTGGGGTGTAGGAATAAAGTAGACAGTCGCCTCAAAGGTCTCTACTTACTAAAAACTAACTGACCGAAGCAGGCCCATGACTGTCTAGCAACATATTACCGCTTAAGTAAAAATAAATAAACATATATTTTGCTCTACTTCGGTATTAAGCACTCTTGTATTAACTTTGTTATTCGTCACTGGTTACTTTACCTCTGGAAAATACCAACCTCAAATTATATATATATATATATATATATATATATATATATATATATATATATATATATTCTCCAATAAGATAACTAATAAGTATGTTAAAACTTCCTTTGTAAACACTAGTCTTACTATTTTTCTGTTTACACCAAAAGACTCAGGATCCTGAAAGATTTACGTGTTTACTTTTACCGCCTGCAATAACTAAATGTACAGTATTATTTTATTATATTTATATATATATATATATATATATATATATATATATATATATATATATTGCATAATAACGTTGACGCACCAGTTCTCGTCAGATCACTGAAGTTAAGCAACGTTGAGCCTGACTAGTACCAGATGGGTGCCCATTTGGGAATTCTAGGTGCTGTATGTGCTTTTCACTTATCTTGGCAGTGTTTTTAATCGGCCTGAATCCCCACTTGCCACTGATATTTAACAATGTCGACTCAAGATAGATATGGTTGAAGATTGTACCACACTTGCCAAAAACATTCCACATGCAGGCACCATTACAGTGGGTATCCATAATATGTCAAGGCTAAAAGGAACTACTGTGCACACACACACATGCACACCCACACACACACACACACACACATACACATATATATATATATATATATATATATATATATTAGTGTAGAGTGACAATTCTTGGGAGTCGGAAACTTCGTACCAAGCGACAAAGCCAAAGTTGACTTCATTTGCTATCCAGGCGTGTGTGTATATATATATATATATATATATATATATATATATATATATATATATATATATATATATATATGTGTGTGTGTGTCTGTGTCTGTGTCTGTGTCTGCGGGTGTAGAAAGAGAGAGAGAATAGTAAAGAGAAATAAAATATTTATCCTAGTGTTTTGTTTTCTCAAATTCATTTTACTAGAGAAAGTTTCACAATAGAGACGAAACGTTGATGAAAACATACCTTTATTTGTTCCTTTTCCACTGTCATATATATATATATATGTGTGTGTGTGTGTGTGTGTGTGTGTATTTGTGTGATTGTGTGTGTGTGTGTGTGTTATGTTTGACGTTCATCTTCGTCGCCAACTGTTATGTTTGCAGGTTGAACCAAATAACGTATAAGGAAATACAAATGAAGACTCAATAAAACAAAGGTAGATCAATAAGAAGTGTATTAGGAAAAGTATATTTACAGTATATTTACATAATGGTTGTCAGGTAAGAGAGTCTTGGCTGGAGAACATATTTTCTCTCGGCTCGGCCTTCGGTGGCTTCTGGTTAACACACACTCAGACTAGCCGAGTCTTGCTATTTATGTGTAATCCACATATGTAAATGAGTGGGTGTCACCGCAACAGTATGTATTTGACAATAATGGAAACAATATTCCGACGAAATAGAGTAATAAAAATGGAACAAACCAAGTTATGTTTTCATCAACGTTTCGTCTTTATTGCGAGACTTCCTCTGGTTAAATGAATTTGAGAAAACAAAACACCAGTATAAATATTTGAAAATATTTGTGCTGGTGTTTTGTTTTCTTAATTTCATTCGTCTAGAGAAATCTCGAAATAAAGAGGAAACACTGATGAACACATAGCTTGTTTTGTTCCATTTTTATTTCTCTTTCCTATTCTCTGTTTCTCTCTCTCTCTCTCTCTCTCTCTTTCCACATACACACACACACACACACACACACACACACACACACACAAACATATCCAAATCGGAAAAATGAATGGCTATTTTCCGATTTCAAAAATTATTATTTTCATGGGTTTTATTTGATTTTTTGTTTGTTTACAGCTTAATTTTCCATGGGTTTTATTAATTATAAAATAATAAATATTTATTGGTTTTAAACTACAAGCAAAAGTAAAATCTATAGCTCACCACATAAGTGTATTTTTACATTTGCGAAATTATAAATAAATATTTCATAGTTTCGCAGTACCCTTTCAAATACAATTCTGTATTTGGAAATGTAAAAAATCAGAACCAAAATTGATAATCGCATTGGAATCAAAAATTTAGAACAGATTCGGTAATTGTATCGAGATTGGGAACAATATAGGAATCGTCCTTGTAAGAATGTTTCTTAACAGTTGAGCATTGTCTTAACAGTTAAGTATTGTCTGTAAAAGAAAAGTCGGTCAGTTGACCTACGTGTGAGGTCGCTTGATCACTGTAATCGGCATTTAATAAAGTTTGTGCTTATATGAGTGTTTAATTTTAATTGAAGATCGTTGTGGTTCATGGTGTCCCTGAGGTTATGTTCCCTAAAAATCGAGACAGAAATGCGGGGTTCGAATCCTAAAACCAGTGACTATCGTAACTTGCTGCACTGATTATTCCAGAAGGATCAAAGAAAACTAGTGCCTATAGATAATGAAAATAATAATTTATATATATATATTATATATTATATATTATATATATATATATATATATGTGTGCGTAGGTTGAACAATTGGTATATTAGCATCGACTCTTTCTAATATTTATATACGTTTCTGTGTGTATAATTTATGCATATGCGTTCATTTATGTGTGCAGAGTAATAAAAAAGTGTAAACCTTCAACGCTCTTGAGTGTATGTTATCTCCTGTGAGAAACTGCATCTTGCTGTCACGTGCGTGTTTTTCTCGGTAAAAATTTCACATAATGGCAATTGAACAGAACAAACGAACAAGTGAAATAAGTAAAGCAGCAAAACTGGTTGCATCGGAACACAGTTATGAAAGTAATCGCGTTTTGTGCGAAACGTCTGACACGGAAGTAACGTCGCCGTCTAATGGGGCCTCCAAATGTTTCGCTCCATGTGAGAAACGCATGACAGAGCAAGATGAGGACGGCTAAAAATTCTTTAATGGAATAAAGATCCCCAAAGAATTACATACGCGCTAACTAACGGCCCCTGATTGCGGTTTCGCCATTTCCTAACTTCAGGAGGCTTTAATTCTGATCACGTATCAGCGCGCGTGCGCAATCATACGAAGCAGCATGGCGATTATTAACACGGAGGCGGCAACAGCAGAGGGCGGATAGACAGAAGCAGTATAAACGATGCGTACCTTGTGTACAGTACGGATTTCTCTTGTATTAAAATGTAAAGAGTCTTTAAAAGAATTTGTGAGTTCTAAGTATTGCATAAAACTATTCTAACATAAATTCCGGTAAAGGTCAGCGGAACAGGTGTGTCAGCATAAGTAAGCTGTACATCCCCCCAAAATAATTCTCGGTAGAATATACATTGTTATATTGTCATTCTATATAATTTACGAGGTGCACTTTTAACAAAATGCGTGTCAATATATTTGTAGTCATCGACATACAGTCCTGTTTCGTTGTATCACAACTCATCAGTGCCGCTAGACTAGCATCTCTCCCAAGCCAAGGATCGAACTTAGAACCGTCGTGCTGACAGTCGGCGGTTCTCCCACTTGACCATGGAATTGACGCCCGTAAATAACTCCTCGGAATGTCTATTTAAATAGACACCCGCCACCACCTTTATAGTGCTCAAATCGTCCGTTCGTAAACAAACAATATATATATATATATATATATACATATAAATACCCGTTCACATACACCTTTCACGATAAAGATAGAACCCAGAATTAGATAGAATCGAGCAATTGCATCGACAACGGACAACACCAGACCCAAAGTGGGTTTCGATGTACTGTATCTCATCAGTGACGTGCTCCGACATAGGCGCGAACCCAGGTCGTCGCACTCATGAAGTGTGCAATACTGACGACCTAACCATATGGGCCATGGCGCAATCTATGTACTATGCCTCGATGTTTTTAAATTCTTATATTTTTTATCCATTTCTACATTCTACGATGTGACAAGCAACGCGTCATACAACTAAGATAGTTACTGCTGGTATGCAGGCGGTAGATATCACATCTACAAACATTAACTGAAATTAGCCGACTCCCCAGACACGATTTCGGAACAACCTTATTACGTTATCGTGAAAGGTGTATGTGAACGGGTATATATATATATATATATATATATATATATATATATATATATATATATATATATATATATATATATATAATCTCCTCTTAATGTCTAATATATATATATATATATATATATATATATATATATATATATATATATATATAAACTGCGTCAATTCCCTTATTGCGGTTTAGTAAAATGTCAGTATTTCACTAAATATATGTTACAAAGAAATAAAAACTGTGTAATCAGATGACTGCTTTAAGGTTAATTATTTCCTAAAATTTTATTCAAATTCATGCGATATTCAAATGCAGTGTCAAGTCATGACAACTATACTTTTTATTATATTTTTCTGTTAAAGAATAATAAACAAAAGCACATTCTATCTGCTAAGCCTCAAATAAGTGAATTATTTATCGCCCTATCCACTTGGTCACCACTTATCAAGGTCTGGAAGCCACTCAGGGATAAGTGTCATTGCAAGTACAGTACGTTAGTGTGGAGATTTAATAAAGGGGCTTTACTTAAGGGGATGGTTCATCAGGAATTTGTTTACATTGGACTTGAAGGCATCCAGGTTGTAGTCAGGTGGGAAGCAAGCAGACGGAGTTCCACAGGCGTGCAGTTCTAAAAAAGAAGCTTTGTTCATGGAATCTACGTTTTCATTTAGGCACAGATAAAGAGTGGGGAAAATTTTTAACACTGGATTCAGCTAGACGGGTGTTTTTCGTAAAAGATTGGCGAGGGGGACCAGAGATTGGAGTTCAGACAAGCACCTGCCATGGAAATAACGATAAAACAAGGATAGGCTCGCAACGTCTCTTCTGTGGGAGAGAAGTTACAGGAAAGAGAAAAAGGCATCCCCCACTAAGCCACGAAATCTATTTTGTACGCTGTCAAGGCAGGATAGGCTGTTTTAGCAGCTCCTGTCCAGATATCGCAGCAGTATTCCATTCTTGGGCGTACTTGGCTTTTATATAGATAGAGAATTGCATCCGTAGTGAGATATCTTCTTGAGCGGTAGAAGGATCCCATCATCCTTCCAGCGACCTTGGTAACAGACTTGATGTACGTTTTCCATTTCAGATCAGGAGTAAAGGTCAAATCCAGAAGCTTGTCAAAACATGGGGCTTCTCCTAGACGAGAGCCATCCATTTCAATTGATGCCAGATGGGGATCAGAGCGTTGATGATGTAAGGATAGGAGTTTGGTTTTGGATGCATTAAAGGTAACCAGCCACATCTTCCCCCACTGAACCACACGCTCGAGATCAGAGGAGAGAGAATCAGAGAGAACTTTGTCATTTACAGCCTTTGGTGTGTTGCCGTAGATGGTCGTGTCATCAGCATAAATGTCAACGAATGATTTAAGTATGTGTTTAAGGAGATTATTGATGTAGATCAGGAAGAGAGTTGGGCCCAGGATGGACCCTTGAGGGACTCCAGCATTAATACTGCAGGCCTCTGATTTTTGTCCCTCGACCACTACTCTTATGAGCCTATCGGAGAGAAATGATTTAATGATAGAAAAAACATTTCCAGTTATACCGTAGCTGGAAATCTTGTGAAATAGGCCTTTATGCCATACCTTTTCGAAGGTCTTTTATATGTCAAGAGCAATTGCTCTAGAAAGGAAGCCTTTGGTCAAGAGATCCACTAATCCTATGAGATATAACCGTTAGCACATCTGCGGTAGATCTTGCAGAAGGGAAACCATATTGCATGTCACTAAGAAGGTTATTCCTGCTGAGGTGGTTGACTATTTCTCTATTTAATATGGATTCCAGCAACTTACTCATGACACACAGGAGACTTATTGGTCTGTACTGAGAGGGAAATGACATCACCTGAATTCTTAAATACAGGGTATACAGATGGGGTTTTCCAGAGTGCTGGAAAGCATTTTCCTTAAGGCAACGCTTAAATAGTTTTGTAAGTATGGGAGCAAGTTCTGATTGAAGCTTTTTCAACACTATAATTTGGATGCCGTCAGGGCCAGTTGCTTTACTGGAATCGAGGTTCTTGATTAGCTTGTCGACCTCATGCACATATATGTGTATGCTACCTAGCGTGTTCTGTGTTATAGGAGGAAATATGGGGAGTTGATGGCCTTCGTCGCATAGGGTAGAATTAGCTGCAAAGTTCTTGGCAAATAATTTGGCGTTATCTGATGCTGACGAGATGACCTCTGGTCCATTGATAATGGTTGGGATAGAACGCACACTTCTGTTCAGGATCCTATTTGTTATTTGCCAAATGTGGTGGGAACCAAGCCGCTGATCAGCTACTTTGGATTTACCAGACTGGGCATATAGCTGTCTTGCTTTTTTTATTACTCTTTTACAGTGGTTGCTGGCGTTCCTGAAAGCAGCTTTAGTCTCAGTGCATCTATTACGTTGGTAGCTATGGAAAAAAGTGATTTCTGTGCGCGATGGCAGCAGCACATTCTGGGGAGAACCATGGCTGGCTGTTAGGTTTGTCCACCGAAAAAATCAATTGTTTAATCTGAAAAATAGTATGGTTCTGGCGACATCAACTACTTTCCTCTGCATGGCATCATTTGAAGAAAATTGCTCTCCTCCCTCATAAACGTCTCTTTTCATTATTTACCAGAGATGTTTAATGGGGTTCAGATCCGGAGAACATGGTGGGCAGCTCATGTAGATTTCTCCAAAGAAGCACATAGATTTAAGTCAGAATGGGCTGGTGCATTGTTATGCATAAAAATAATTTGAAAGCGACGTGACAATGGTAGTTCATCTAGCCTTGGAATAGTTTGGATGTTCCTTGCAATCTCATTCAACACATTACATTCGCGTGCCTGGATCATGGTGCGATTCCAGCTCTTGTAAAAAACGGAAGCACTGGTGCTGTTTGGGTTTCGGTTGACTTTCCTACAAATTTTTCTGAATATAACGTGAAAGGCTTCTCCTGGTGCCTTTATACTTTCTGGATTTGGTGTTAGGGTTGTTCAGATTAAACCACAGTTCTAGCACTCCTTTCAAACTCCATAGCTAAATCTTTGATGAACAATGCTTCTGCGAGTCCAGCAAAAAAACATTTCCTTTTCGATAACCGTTAATTGCCCCTTTTTTGGCATTTAAAAAGACCTGCATTTAAGCGATGGACAGCATAAGTTACTTAATAATAAATAAAATGCCATAATTTCGTGAATATCGCATTGTTTTAAGTAACATTTTGGGAAATAATTAACCTTGAAACAGTTATTTGATGATACAATTTTCATTTTTTCTGTTATATATTTAGTTAAATATTGATATTTTACTAATCTCCAATAAAACGATTTACGCAGTTTATATATATATATATATATATATATATATATTTATATATATTTATATATATATATATACATAGGTCAGACTCGCTTTAAGGGAAAGACGGCATTATATTAACTATATGTTACGTTCCGTTAACGGTATGTTAGATAGCGGGGTCTATATTTATGTGAGTGGCGTATATAATGTACGTGGGTATATAATGAGTTTCTTGTGTAGTCTAGTGTTTATAATTCATTAAGGAGGTGCGTATGGCATGAGTTATAGGACATTTACAATGCAAATAACTCAAAGGGAAGGGGCACAGTTCAGTGTGGCTATGCATCTTTCAAATAAAGAAAACATACTTCCGTTCATATGTGGGTCTTGATTGACGAATCTGCCAAAAGCTGGAATGAAGATCCATCCCAAGAGACAGCTTTTATTTAACTGTATTATATCATTGGAAGATTGCACGCGTCTTATATTCTGCTTCCGCCGGTGTACAGGACCATAGCTCTGTCGCTTGCTGACCCTGTCTCCAAATCTCTAACTCTCTAACTGACCGCTGACTAACTATGTATATATCTAACTAGTCGGTTGCTATTAAGCCATTCAACTCACATCTTTTAACATGTGACTTTTAATCACGTTTATCTATCCTGATTTATTATTTGGAAACATTTGTTTTAGTATTTAAACATTCATTTCGTTATGTTCGCATTCCTGATTGTTTTGTTTATTGTAAACCGTTCTAAATTCAAAAAAACATAGAAACATATTTGTCTTTGCACACAATCAAATAATAATTTTCATACCTAACATTTAACTTTTAATAATAATACTCGATAATATTTTTTACAAAGGACTCACCACTTATCAAGACTCGAAGGCCACTCGAGAATAAGGGTTAATGAGTATACAGTAGCCCACGGAGAAATATCATAGTAAACGTTTGTAGCGGTAATTGGGTAAATTAGATTACTTAAAGGGATTGCTCACCAAGAACTTGTTTAAAGACAACCATATTATAATCAGTCTGAAAACGGGAAAACAGAACAGGGTAGGACATATATTGGAGCTCAGACAAGCACTTGCCATGAAAATAACGGTAAAGCAGTTATAGGCTCGCAACGTCCCTTCTGCAGAGATGAGGTTGCAGGAAAGAGAAAAAGGCATCTTCCACTAGGCTACAAAATCTATTCTGAACATTTGTCAAGGCAGGATAAGCTACTTCTTGCAGGTCTTGCCAAGATGTGGCAACAGTACCCATCCTAGGACATGCTTGTCTCTTATACAGGTAGAGAATTGCATTAGCAGTGAGATATCTAATGGAGCGTTACAACGATTTCACCATTTTATGTACGTGTTCCATCTCAGATCAGGAGTAAAGATTAGATCTAGGATATTGTAAAAACATGGAGCCTCCCCAAGATGAGAGCCATTCATTTCAATTGATGCCAGATGGGCGTCAGAGCGTTGATTATGTCAAGATAGAAGCTTGATTTTAGATGCATTAAAATTAAACAGCCATCTATTTCCCCTATGCACCATGTGATCAAAATCAGAGGTGGGAAAATCAGAAATATCTTGGTCGTTAACGGCCTTTGAAGTGTTGCCATAGACGGTGGTATCGTCAGCATAAATGTCTACGAATGATCTTAGGATGTGATTTAGAAGATCATTGATGTAGATTAGGAAGAGAGTTGGCCGCAGTATGGACCCTTGGGGGACTCCAGCATTAATACTGTGAGCTTCTGATTTCTGCCCATCAATCAACACTCTTATGAACCTATCAGAGAGAAATAATTTAATAATTGAGAAGACATTTCCAGCAATTCCGTAGCTGGAGATTTTGTAGAACAGACATTTTGATATGCCAAAGGCAATTGCCATAGAAAGAACCCTCCATCGAAAGTTCTGCTAACCCTATGAGATATAACTGTTAGCACATCTGCTGTAGATCTAACAGAACGGAAACCATACTGCATGTCACTGAGGAGGTTATTTCTGCTGAGGCGGTTGACTACTTCTTTATTTAACACAGATTCCAGTAACTTACTCATGAGACACAGAAGACATTGATCTGTATTGAGATGGAGAGATGAACGATCACATGAATTTTTAATACGGGACATACTGATGAGGTTTGCTACAGTATTGTGAAACAATTCTCCGTAATGTTAAAATAGCTATGTAAGTATGGGATCTAGTTCTGGTTGAATCCTTTTGATCACTGTAATAGAAATGCCGTCAAATCCAGTTGCTTTACTGGAATCCAGGTGTTGGTTAGCTTAACAACATCCCTTACAGATATGGGTATGTTGCATAGCGTGTTTTCAGACACAGGTAAAAATACGGGGGGTTGGCGGCCCTGATCGTATAGGGAAGAATTAGCTTCAAAGTTTTGGGCTAAGAGTTAGGCTTTGTCCGATGCTGACAAAATTACCCCAGGTTCATCGATGATAGTTGGGATAGGGCACACGCTTCTATTTTGGGTCCTATTTTTTATTTGCAAAAATTTGTGTGAATAAAGCCGCTGCTCAGCTACTTTGAACTTGAACTAAGCATTTTATTTTACAGTGGTTTCTCGCAGTCCTGAATGCGGCTTAATTCTCAGTATATCATTATTTCGTTGGAAGTAATGATAGAAATAATTTCTGTACGCAATGACAACGGCACATTCTGGAGAGAACCACGACTGGCTGTTATCTTGTTGCTGGAATTTTTGCGAGTGTATGAAGCGGTCTATACGTATGGATATCCATTCTATCAGATCTGATATTATAGATGACACGTTCTTATTAAACATGGAACGCAGAGGTAGATCTGATTTAAATGTACGAAATCTATCCCAATAAGCCATAAGTATCGATATACTGTACGATGGCGATGTATGTCAGAGGACTTGTTACATTTTGTTTTGTCTTAACTAAGACAACAGATTGGTCGGAAGATCCCAGTGGAGTCAGAGTGGAAGATGAACATAGCTCCGGGCAAATTGTGAGAAAAAGGTCTAAGAAACTTGTATACTGACCATCAGTGCCGGGCACATGGGTGGTTTCGTAAACAATCTGAGTTCGGTCGTAAACAATGTAGAAATTGTGACAGAACCACCTCTATCATCTGTCTTGTTAGAGTTGGCTTATCATTCCACGTTTTGAGCATTGAAGTCTCCACAGACGTGAATGTTAGCCGAAGGATGAGCAGACAGGATGTGGTCAATTTTCTCAGATATACTCTTAAAGATAGTAACTTCGCTATTAGGGAGGGCGATAGAAGGCAAATATAAACGCAGTGGTGTGTGCAAGTGCAATACGAAAGCATATACAGGATAATATAGGATATATATAGGATAATACGTGTCATTCCTTATGTTATCAGTGGTGGCCATTTTTGTATGTGTAAGCATATACATATTTTTGCTGTAAAGTAGTTTTCTGATTATTAAGCAATGGAAAGTCATCTTGAATGTAGCCACATATTTCATGCCGTTGGCGATCTTGGGAGTGAAATTTGAAAGTTAAATTAGAACAGTCCGTCCAATGCTACTTTGATTTAGAAAGAATAGGTCTAGTTTGCAATTGGATTTAAACCTCTGGAAAGTGGGAATGTGGGCCCCTGATGATGGTAAAGTGGAGGCCTACGTTGAACGTTGGGCGTGTGGGTGTAATCGTGTATTTTTTCTGGAAAATTTTTATGAAACAATTTTAGGATTTGTGAAATCGGTCGACAGACTAGGTTAGGACATGGCAGAAATAAAAAATAAAGAAAAAGAAGTAAAGAAATGTAAAGTCGTTACAATTACTGACTGATAATAAATATATTTTTTTTTATTGGAAGAGCTTCTGAACTTGCTTAGTTAAAGACCAAACAAGTGCAGAATCTCGTCCAATAAATAAACATATTAAGCAATGAAATTTTGAATAATATATTCTTATATCAGGATATGTTACTATGAACAATTGATTTTCTGATACGTTTAAATATATTTTAATTCATGCAGCTTTCGTATTTATTATTAGCAAATTCTCTATGTATATATCTAACTACTTGGTTGCTATTAAGCCATTCAACTCACATCTTTTAACATGTGACTTTTAATCACGTTTATCTATCTTGATTTATTATTTGGGAACATTTGTTTTAGTATTTAAATATTCATTTCGTTATGTTCGCATTCCTGATTGTTTTTTATTGTAAACCGTTCTAAATTTAAAAAAACATAGAAACATATTTGTCTTTGCACACAATCAAATAATAATGTTCTTATCTAACATTTAACTTTTAATAATAATACTCGATAATATTTTTACAAAGAAGTCACCACATCAAGACTCGAAGGCCACTCGAGAATAAGGGTTAATGAGTATACAGTAGCCCACGGGGGAATATCATAGTAAACGTGTGTAGCGATAATTGGGTAGATTAGATTACTTAAAGGGATTGCTCACCAAGAACTTGTTTAAAGACAACCATATTATAATCAGTCTGAAAACAGGAAAACAGAAAAGAGTTCCACAGGCGTGCAGTTCTAAGGAAGTATTTTTGTTTATGTTTAAGTTTAGGCACAGATAAAGTTTGGGAGAAATTATTGAGAGTGGTTTTAGCTAGACGAGTGTTTTTCTTGAATGTCAGGCCAGGGTAGGACATAGATTGGAGCTCAGACAAGCACTTGCCATGAAAATAACGGTAAAGCAGTTATAGGCTCGCAACGTCCCTTCTGCAGAGATGAGGTTGCAGGAAAGAGAAAAAGGCATCTTCCACTAGGCTACAAAATCTATTCTGAACATTTGTCAAGGCAGGATAAGCTACTTCTTGCAGGTCTTGCCAAGATGTGGCAACAGTACCCATCCTAGGACATGCTTGTCTCTTATACAGGTAGAGAATTGCATTAGCAGTGAGATATCTAATGGAGCGTTACAACGATTTCACCATTTTATGTACGTGTTCCATCTCAGATCAGGAGTAAAGATTAGATCTAGACATGGAGCCTTCCCAAGATGAGAGCCATTCATTTCAATTGATGCCTGCCAGATGGGCGTCAGAGCGTTGTTTATGTCAAGATAGAAGCTTGATTTTAGATGCATTAAAATTAAACAGCAATCTATTTCCCCTATGCACCATGTGATCAAAATCAGAGGTGGGAAAATCAGAAATATCTTGGTCGTTAACGGCCTTTGAAGTGTTGCCATAGACGGTGGTATCGTCAGCATAAATGTCTACGAATGATCTTAGGATGTGATTTGGAAGATCATTGATGTAGATCAGGAAGAGAGTTGGCCGCAGTATGGACCCTTGGGGGACTCCAGCATTATTACTGTGAGCTTCTGATTTCTGCCCATCAATCAACACTCTTATGAACCTATCAGAGAGAAATAATTTAATAATTGAGAAGACATTTCCAGGTATACCGTAGCTGGAGATTTTGTAGAATAGACATTTTGATATGCCAAAGGCAATTGCCATAGAAAGAACCCTCCATCGAAAGTTCTGCTGACCCTATGAGATATAACTGTTAGCACATCTGCTGTAGATCTAACAGAACGGAAAACATACTGTATGTCACTGAGGAGGTTATTTCTGCTGAGGTGGTTGCCTACTTCTTTATTTAACACAGATTCCAGTAACTTACTCATGAGACACAGAAGACATTGATCTGTATTGAGATGGAGAGATGAACGATCACATGAATTTTTAATACGGGACATACTGATGAGGTTTGCTACAGTATTGTGAAACAATTCTCCGTAATGTTAAAATAGCTATGTAAGTATGGGATCTAGTTCTGGTTGAATCCTTTTGATCACTGTAATAGAAATGCCGTCAAATCCAGTTGCTTTACTGGAATCCAGGTGTTGGTTAGCTTAACAACATCCCTTACAGATATTGGTATGTTGCATAGCGTGTTTTCAGACACAGGTAAAAATACGGGGGGTTGGCGGCCCTGATCGTATAGGGAAGAATTAGCTTCAAAGTTTTGGGCTAAGAGTTAGGCTTTGTCCGATGCTGACAAAATTACCCCAGGTTCATCGATGATAGTTGGGATAGGGCACACGCTTCTATTTTGGGTCCTATTTTTTATTTGCAAAAATTTGTGTGAATCAAGCCGCTACTCAGCTACTTTGAACTTGAACTAAGCATTTTATTTTACAGTGGTTTCTCGCAGTCCTGAATGCGGCTTAATTCTCAGTATATTATTATTTCGTTGGAAGTAATGATAGAAATAATTTCTGTACGCAATGACAACGGCACATTCTGGAGAGAACCACGACTGACTGATATCTTGTTGCTGGAATTTTTGCGAGTGTATGAAGCGGTCTATACGTATGAATATCCATTCTATCAGATCTGATATTATAGATGACACGTTCTTATTAAACATGGAACGCAGAGGTAGATCTGATTTAAATGTACGAAATCTATCCCAATAAGCCATAAGTATCGATATACTGTACGATGGCGATGTATGTCAGAGGACTTGTTACATTTTGTTTTGTCTTAACAAAGACAACAGATTGGTCGGAAGATCCCAGTGGAGTCAGAGTGGAAGATGAACATAGCTCCGGGCAAATTGTGAGAAAAAGGTCTAAGAAACTTGTATACTGACCATCAGTGCCGGGCACATGGGTGGTTTCGTAAACAATCTGAGTTCGGTCGTAAACAATGTAGAAATTGTGACAGAACCACCTCTATCATCTGTCTTGTTAGAGTTGGCTTATCATTCCACGTTTTGAGCATTGAAGTCTCCACAGACGTGAATGTTAGCCGAAGGATGAGCAGACAGGATGTGGTCAATTTTCTCAGATATACTCTTAAAGATAGTAACTTCGCTATTAGGGAGGGCGATAGAAGGCAAATATAAACGCAGTGGTGTGTGCAAGTGCAATACGAAAGCATATACAGGATAATATAGAGTCTTCTCTGGAAATGTCCTTACCACATGGAAAGTCATCTTGAATGTAGCCACATATTTCATGCCGTTGGCGATCTTGGGAGTGAAATTTGAAAGTTAAATTAGAATAGTCCGTCCAATGCTACTTTGATTTAGAAAGAATAGGTCTAGTTTGCAATTGGATTTAAACCTCTGGAAAGTTGGAATGTGGGCCCCTGATGATGGTAAAGTGGGGGCCTACGTTGAACGTTGGGTGTGTGGGTGTAATCGTGTATTTTTTCTGGAAAATTTTTATGAAACAATTTTAGGATTTGTGAAATCGGTCGACAGACTAGGTTAGGACATGGCAGAAATAAAAAATAAAGAAAAAGAAGTAAAGAAATGTAAAGTCGTTACAATTACTGACTGATAATAAATATATTTTTTTTTATTGCAAGAGCTTCTGAACTTGCTTAGTTAAAGACCAAACAAGTGCAGAATCTCGTCCAATAAATAAACATATTAAGCAATGAAATTTGGAATATTATATTCTCATATCAGGATATGTTACTATGAACAACTGGTTTTCTGATACGTTTAAATATATTTTAATTCATGCAGCTTTCGTATTTATTATTAGCCAATTCTCTATTGAATATCATGTTGCACCTAATACGTAGTACTGATTTCAAAAGATTAAAAATAAATGACTTGAGTGCCATCAATAACAGTCGAAACCAAACCATTTCGCGCTCGAGACGCGTTCCTACCGATGTAGCTATCGAGAGATAGGTAAGAAAGATTTATTATGATATGTTACTATGAACAATTGATTTTCTGATACGTTTAAATATATTTTAATTCATGCAGATTTCGTATTTATTATTAGCCAATTCTCTACTGAATATCATATTGAACCTAATACGTAGTGTCATCAATAACAGTCAAAACCAAACCATTTAGAGTTCCTACCGATGCAGCTATCGAGAGATAGGTAAGAATGATTTATTATTGAACCACTCTAAGATCGAATTTTGTACATCCGCAAAGTAATAGAAATATATCGGCTAGTTGGAATGAACATTTTACATTTCAAACTTGCCGACATGTTTCTGTACGAGTTATTCATCCACCCAAACAAAGGTTTTAATTGTTATATATCAGCCTTAGTGGATGATTATGATTTTCCGATAATGTCAGTGTTATGTGCTTAGTAATTTAGAAGATTATCGGTTAAATATTTACATATCGACAGGCACCTGTATTGCACCAAAAAGTACATCACTGAAAAAAAATGTCCAGTATATTTTGAAAAGTAAAACAAAAATTCAAAATTAGTACAACGCAATCACGTTGACACACTGGTTCTCGTCAAATCACCGAAGTTAAGCAACGTTGAGCCTGGCCAGTACCAGATTGATGACCATTTAGGAAGGCTAGACGATGTATGTACCTTCTGGGACGGTTGGCGTGGGGCCAGCATCCTCACATCGTAAAAAGAACTCACTCGCTATAAAAGCATCTACAAAGTTGTAGATGGCCTATGCCCCTGGCAGTATTTCCTTGACTAAAGACATTTATACAGCTGCTAAAAAATATGCTCCCTTTCTGAGTTTGACAGGGTAGTGGCTTCAATGACTATGCTTAGAATTGTTCCATTCCATGGTGCATAAACAGGTGGAATAATAAGTGAAGAATTGCACAATGTTCTGGATGAGTATCAAATCTTCATCAAAGATTTCTTAATCTTGTTGGATTCAGGAACAAATACCGTTGCCAGGCAATATGGTTTAGACTCACTATCATGCTTCATACATACGTTGCAACTCTCAATAATCGAATGATTGTTTTGCTAACAATCTGTTAAGACAATCATTACAACTAAAAAAATAGAATCTCTCACTTTAATCCTACTCCATTAGTAATTTACAAAAAAAAAAAAAAACTAAAATACATGATCAGCTTAATTTGGAAACCATAAAATCATTAAAGATGTGACCACACGGTGGAATTCAGCATAGAATATGCTAAAAAGAAATTTAGAAAAGCGAAAGACTCTCATAATATATGCAGTTAATAATGGGATTCCTACCTTAACAACTTAACAGTGGGGACTTGTTTAGTAAAATGTCTAGTTACTGAGTTCATTTAAAGAAATCACCAAAGAAACAAGTCACAGAACATAGACCATATCAATGATGATATCTACAAATTTCATCGCTGAGGTTATTTCATTCAAAAGCTGCCCAATCTAAATCTGACTTTAATGGAAGCATTACTAATGTTGAACAATTTAAAGAATCAATGGACAAAAAGATTTTCATCCTAGCTAAATGATAAAACTTGTATTACCTTAAAATATTTTCTTTAAAAATGTTTCCCTAAAACTGTCTCCCCACAAAAAATATTCTCCTCCGAACGATAACATTACAAAGGCCCTCATGTGCACATGCATGGCCTGGTGCATCTACCACTAGTCTCTCCATCTTGGATAAGGGCAAAAAAAGGGTCCCCAATCTAATAGGTCCCACTTTGTCAGCTAGGCTCCAACCCCTATCCCATCGCCCCAAGGTTGCATCTATGTGCCTTTTACAAATATTTTAATGGAATGTGCTCTGATTAAATCATTGCACTTGTGCACTCTCGCCGTACATATCCCCGAGAAACCAACTCAGCAACGAAATTAAATCCTTTCGATGCTGAGGTCCCTAAATACGAAAAAGAGTTCTACTCTAATAGCATCTTCCATAGAACAAATAAATTTTGGAATTCTTTTCCTGTTGCCTGCTTCCCTGACTGTACTGATATGTAGAAGTTCAAATGTAACGTATACCAACATATTGCTAATCTTTCTTAGGCATGGTCACAATTCGTATACCTTTATATCTAAGTGACGATATGCCTTGTTTCGAGTGAAGATGAGTGAAAAAAAGAACCTTCTAAACATAAGAGACTTTAACTTTCGTTATTTCTGTGATCATTTATTTAAGAATAATATCCGTGTGTCACATTCCATCGCAATTACATTAACGATCTAGCCATAAAGCTGCGTGTGATTATATCCTCACTCCGATCTTTGGTTTGACTCTCGAGCATATATCCGACACAGTTAGACACAGTTACTCAATTGAGAACCACATCAATCTATCTAAAAAACATATAAGATATTACTTGATATATACTCGAGAGTCAAAATAGTGAAAAGGATATTCTCTTGTCACAGCCCTAGTCATAAAGCAGCGTGAGATTATAAATATCATCAGCTCGATCTTAAACTTACAGAGTCGTTAAATATGAGCCCGAAATGATAGAATAAACCGTAAGTTTTTTTTTCTGTACGAAACATATTATCAAGTTTGTATTGCAAGCAAAATTAGATATATCTAAAATGAAAGAATTCAAATAGATGCGTAGAATAAAAATAAATAGTGTGAAACGAATTTCAAAGAATCAGACGAAGCCATGCTATAGCAGATTAAGATCGACATCAAATAATTTGATGAACTTTTGTAAGATAACAACTTTACTTGTCTATTAAAAGTCGTATATATCAAACTAGCTCAGGTCTTTTCATTCGCCAATGCACATCTTCTAGGGCGCTAGCTTTTACATTACCTCTTGACTTTGTATTTAACATCCTAAGAAGATTAATAAATATATTAGGGAGCCACTATCTGCGACATAAGAAAGTTGAGAATTGAAATGTTTTTACACTTGAACTTCTGCATGTCAATACAGCCAGGAAACCCGGAAAAGTATTCCAAAGTCAAGCAATCAAGCAATTAGAGCAGAAGGAATCTGGCATCTGAGGATCACTACTGTGCATCGGTAGAGGTTTTGCTGCTTGTGGGGCTTGTCGTGGGTATTAACATCGAGGGGGTACAAAGGCTTGTAGTTCGTTGGAGCATTTACTATGAAAATACTTGTAAAACAGGTAGAGGGATGTATCATTGTTTCCGCCATTGCCTTGGATACGTGTTCGTTCGGTTTTCCTTCGTGTCTGTTATAGAGCGTGCTGCCGTCAGCAAATATACCCTTCACAGATACAATTTTATCAGGGGGTGTCATTCCTGAATATCAGGAATAATAAAGGTCCATCCGTATTTATACCATATTGTTTTGATGTACACCTATCGAGAACAACCTGGATTTTCTTATTTAAGAAGGATTGAATTATGTAATATATTCGTCTGGTAATATCATATGATCGGGTTTTAATGAAACGACCATGGTGCCATACCATGTCAAAGACCTTACATATCTACGACTATTGCCCTAGCTTCCCCTACCTTATCCAGTACAGAGATTACAGTTAGGATATATGTAGAATTAGCTTACCTGAATCCATACTGTTGATTGAACAGAAGTTTAGCAGCTGTAAGGTAATGGACTAGAACTTGATATGGACTCAAACATTTTGGTCAAAATACGGAGAAGGCTAATGGGACGATAATTTAATCGGTCAGTTCTTTCACAAGAATTTTTGCAAACTGGTACCAAAACAAGCATGATTCGTTAAAGCACTTGTGCAAAAGTTTGCAGAGAACTGTGCTATGTGATATACAAATATCTGTACGTGATGTTGCCAAGCTAATCAAAAACCTTGATTTCAGTAAAGCAACCGGCCCTGACAGTATTCCAATTATAGTACTCAAAAGACTTCAACCAGAACTAGCGCCAATCCTTACAAAACTGTTTAAACGTTGTCTTAAGGAGAATTGCTACCCATCACCCTGGAAAATCTCATCAGTATGCTCTGTATTTAAGAATTCACGTGATTGCTCATCTCCCTCTCAGTACAAGCCAATAAGTCTCCTGTGCGTCATGAGTAAGTTGCTGGAATCTGTGTTAAATAGAGAAGTAATCAACCATCTCAGCAAAATAACCTTCTTAGTGACATGCAATATGGTTTCCGTTCTGCTAGATCTACAACAGATGTGCTTACAGTTATATCTCACAGGATTAGCTAATCTTTCGACGGAGGCTACCTTTCTAGGGCAATGGCTCTTGACATATCAAATGCCTAGAGTATGGCATAAAGGTTTACTCCATAAGATCACCAGTTACGGTACAGCTGGAAATGTCTTCTCAATTATTAAATCATTTCTCTCTGATAGGTTCATAAGAGTAGTGGTTGATGGGCAGAAATAAGAATCTCTCAGTATTTATGCTGGAGTCTCTCAGGGTTCCATCCTGGGCCCAACTCTCTTCCTGATCTACATTAATGATCTTCCAAATTACACCCTTACATCAATCGTAAACATTTATGCTGATGACACCACTATCCATGGTAGCACATCTAAGACGGTAAACAACCAAGTTCTCTCTGATTCTCTCTCTTCTGATCTTGATCAGGTGATACAATGGAGAAAGAGGTGGCTCGTTACTTTTAATGCATCTAAAACTAAGCTTTAATCTTTACATCATCAACGCGCTGATCCCCATCTGGCATCAATTGAAATGAATGGCTCTCGTCTTGGGGAAGCCTCATGTTTTGACAAGCTTCTCGGCTTGACATTTACTCTTGATCTTAAATGTAACACACACATTAAATCCGTTGCAAAGGCCGCTGGAAAAAAATGGTCGGATCCTTCTATCGATCCAGTAGATATCTCACTGATGATGCCAATTTCTATCTATATAAGAGCCAGGTATGTTCAGGGTGGAGTACTGTTGCCACATCTGGGCAGGACCTGCTAGAAAGTATGTATCCTTCCTTGATATAGTTCAAAATAGACTTCGTAGCCTCGTAGGGGATGTCCTTTTCTCTTCCCTGCAACCTCTTTCTCACAGAAGACATGTTACAAGTTTGTCTCTGCTTTATCATTATTTTCATGGCAAGTGCTCGACTGAGCTCCAATCTATGGTCCACTTCGCCAAACTTTCACAAGAAAAACCCATCTAGCAGAAACCACTATCACTAATTTCCACCACTCTTTATCTGTGCCTAAACCTAAACGTAGATTCCATGAACAAAGCTTCTTTCTTAGAACTGCACGCCTGTGGAATTGTCTTCCGTTTTCCTGCTTTCCGGCTTACTACACTATGGTTGTCTTCAAGTCTAACGTAAACAAGTTTTTGATGAGCCGTTCCATATAAGTTAACAAATTTACCGAATCTCCATTACTAACGATTACTATATTGTATAATTTCTACTGTACACTCTTTAGCCCTTATCATTGAGCGACCCCTTGGTCTTGATAAGTTGTGATACCTATGTAAAAAAAAAGAACTAAGGGAATCTCAGCGGAGCTTTTTTTTAAATAGTACAGCCGAGATGAGATCAGGTCAACATATTTCTGAGGCTTCTAAGTTTTTAATGATATCTTGTACTTAAGAAGGAGTGATGTTCAGATTTTGCGTGGTTTCTGTCCGCTAAGAACAATCTAGGAGGGGGTGGTTCGCTGGGTCGAAAGTAGAATTTGAAGCAAACCAACGGGCAAGCATGTTAGCCTTTTCGGTTGCAGAGTAAACAACCCATGATTGTTGGATAGTGAGGGAATTGTTGATAGATTATTATTTACTACACTGATGTAGAGTTTCCCGAAATCTCACTTTCCGAATTTCTGCACGTCAATGCTGGTTTCGATATATTCTATCAATGGCAGCTGCGCAAGGAGAAGTAAACCATTGATGAGTGCGGGTTTGACATAAAACTTCCGTGTGGGAACATGTGCTTTAATTGCTACTTAGAATCATTCAACGGTCTCATTTGCACACTGTTCTGCAGGAAGAGAAAATATATTTTCTGAAGGAGCATCTATGATGTGATCCCGATGGCATTTCAACAAGCCTTATTGTAGTACCTTGTTGCTTTGGGTCGAGCGTTTAGGGTAATGTATATCATTATCTCATCAGAACAGAACATATACAAGATTAATCCCCTAAATTGAGCATTGACATTTAGTATTTAAATCTGAAATTTAGTATTAAAAGAACAGTATAACAATGGAAGTTGTACCAGGAGCAGCAACAACACAATGAATCGGTTACGAAATAAGTAACAGCAGTAATTTTCACAACAAAAACAACAACAACAACAACGATTACATTAATAACAAAATCACAAGATCTAAAATAGTTACTTTATTGATTATAGCTGATTCTTAATTTCGATTTTGAATTTAACCAAACAGAAACAATTTAATTTGCAGCTGCGCATGTTATTAATTCTATATATATTATGAGCAAAAACGATTGCGTTCAAACATTTTAATCTCTTAAGCGGCGTGAAGTTGTATAACCATCCTAAGTTGTTCATATAAACGACTAAATACCTTTCTTGATGCGCTAATAAAATTCGTTTTTAGTTTCAGGATTTCGGCGTCTGCATGCGGACTTACTTCTCCAAGTTTCGATACATGCTTACATTCAAATAATAACAAAAAATAATCTGCCTGCTTAACATATTAATTCTTAATATTATCTATCTTCTTATAAACTTTGGAATAACATTCTTTGAATATTGACTTTCAATACCATTTTCCTCATCCAAACTGATGGTCTTATGATTACCTCTCTGTTGATTACATCTGTTCATTACTTTTTTGACGAAGATGACCAATAAAAGTTGATATAAAACGTTGTAATGGAACTTTGTACTTCCTGTCATTGTAGTGAAGTAGTTAACGACATGAACCGAAAACATGGATGTTCCTACTTTGTATCTAGTTCGTTTTATAGAAACACTTTCAATTATGATGTTGGCAACGTTTACGTGATCTCTCACATAAGTTCACGAATATTTTTACAAAGGAGTCTAATTAAAAATGTATCAGCAAAAAGCAATGTCAACAACAGAACTACGAGGTGCCTTTAATAAGATGCTAGACTTCTTTTACGGGCATCTAAACTTGTTGTAAACTCTTACAAATCCAGTATGTTATTACAATACATGTTATGAGATGACAGACCAATTTCTATGATTTTAGGTTCAAATAAACAGCTATAGCAGGAATTAGAATACACCTTACCAGCCCTTGATTGTCACACCTGGTGAAATTCACAAATTACATCTGGATGTGAGGATATTTTAGAAGAACGATATGCAATAAAATTCTGGTTTTAACTTGGAAAACAGAAAGGTATGGAATGCTTCATACTACTTTTGGATCAACTTGCATGAATCGAGTATCAGTTTTTAGTGACATAAGAGACTCAAAGAAGGCAGTGAGTAAGTGAGGGATGATGAGAGGCGTGGGAGAAGTTAGGAAGTCAGAACACCAGAGTTTATTGGCCAAATAATGAATTTCATACATGACGACCGTCGTGTGTCTATAGAGTTGATAGCAGTGTGTGAACCGTACACACAATTAATGTCGAGGAACTGACGATGCGGAATATTTGCGCGAAGTTTGTCGCAAAGATGCTCAAAGATAAAATTAGAAATAATACGTTGTCATAACAGCAGGGAGATGATCAAGCTGATCAATTCAGATCACGCAGTTCTTGATGCTCTGAAAGCTGGATCTGATGCTTTGATTCAGAGACCAAGAGACAGAGTTACCAGTGGAAGCATGCTCGCTCTTTCAGACACAAGAATTTCAGAAAAAGTCGATCCACTAAGAAACTTATCATGATGCCTTTTTTTGACAGCACGGACATGATCTACGTGCTCTGAATTCCCACCGGACAGACAATCAACAAGGAATACTATATTGAGGCTTTTAAGGGAAGCCAGGAGGAGATTACGTCAGGATAGGCCAGCACTCTTCAAATAGGGTCAGTGGTATTTCCACTTGGACAATGCACCAGTCCACAAACCTATCCTTGTCACAGACTATTTGACCGAGATGGGCATCAAGACAGTTCCTTACCGGCTATATAGTCCAGACCTTGCTCTCTGTGACTTTGATTTTTTAGTAAGCTACAGGGTAAACCTAAAACGCTGTCGTTATTAGACAACCAAGGAGATAAAAGAGGATGTAACGAGAGTTATTGGTAGGCTCACAGAAGAAGACTTTCAGGGGGCCTTTCGAAAGTTTGTTGGAACGGTATAGCAATTGCATTGTATTGTAGCCAGAGGATATTGCTTCGAACTGTTCTATTAATAAAGGTGTCTGAAAATTTATAGAAGGCACCTCGTACCTGATTTATATGAGACGAACATACTTTAATCATTGATTAGTAACATTAAAATAAATTATTTTTTATTTTCCATTAAACTTTACAGGTCGTTAAAATAACCATTTGTTACGTTCTTACACGAATATCAAAGTTCCATTGTTACATGACAAAATTAAATGACTGCAGACATTATTGATCTTTTTGTACAAAAAAGAGATATGATACATGGTTCATGTAAAAATGTCTAAATGATTTAAAACAAAAAAATGGCTGTAAACATAATTAATTAGTGTAAAATTTTTAAGTTAATGTTTTTCATATTTATTTTAGAAATTATCTTGTTAGTGATCCATGAAAAACCATTTGCTCTGTGCAGAGGTTCCATGGCGCCATGGATTTTTGAAAACCATGGTTTACACCATAATCACTATTATGTTAAAATAGTCATTCCTCTTCAACAGAGCCCACTTTGCATGTAGTATATTTTAGAAGTAATTTTGTACGATGGAAGTTCGTTTGAGAATTAACATTAAATTAAGAGAATTTGATACAGAAGTACAATCAAGGATAATGCTTGGACATTTTGCGTTATATTATTTTATGCAACCCTAACAGACAATTTAATGACCTATAAATTATTTTCGCTATATGACATAGCTTTGGAATTATTTTTTGTCAAACTCTGTGTTAATAAAAACAAACCCAGTTTATATGTACTTCTGACCTATACGTGACTTTAATAAAAAAAAATTATGTGCGCTAGTTTCAGTATTCGAGGATTTTCCTTAAGATTCCAACTCTTTTCATCATTCGAATACAATTTTTCTTACTCCTTTTTAGTGATTATCTTTAGTGCATCTATACGAAAGTTATAATATTAACTTTCTTTATCTTTCATGTTCAGTTCTCTGGCAAACTGTGTATTTGCTTTGTTTTCTTTGACTCTTTGATGCTTATCCTAAAATCCACTATAACGTGGTGCGAAACACGACCTCTCTTAGTTAAGATGAAACACGAATGGGGTCGTATGTCTACACAGTCCCAGTCACTTTCACAAAACATGGTTGATATGACACTGGATGCAGCAATTAATGGTCCTTTCTCTCTTATTTCTTCCGCTGAAAAAGATCATTCAACTTGGTTGTCTATCTTCTAGTTCACTTGCAAATAATAATAATAATAATAGTAATAATAATAATAATAATAGTAATAATAATAATAATAATAATAATAATAATAATAATAATAATAACGCCTCCCCTTCCCCTTTTTTGTTGAGTGTCACCATAAACAGGCACCACACTAAATAATGATGCTCAAGGAGGATGGAACGACCAAAGAGAAAAAGCACTAGCCAGATCTCCGCTGGAGATGTGCAAAGAGGACTTGGACCTTGGGGAGGCTTATTGCCACCTAAATTCCACTGAAGACCAATGGCCGCCGCAAAAGAGAAATGAATGGTAAACGACTGTTATGATAACGCAAATTCTTTTGCAAAGGTAATCGAAAGAAATGGAGAGTACTGGAAATCTGGGGAGACTTGTTGTCATTCAGACCCCAAGGAACATCACAAGTTGTTCACAAAGAGCAATCTTTGATGATGACTTGTGTGAATACTCCTAGTGAGTAAATAAAAATAATAATAATCGACTCTGACTCTGGTTGTAGTTTTCGTATGAAATTAATTATTCAAAAGAAGAAAAAAATAAGAATAATTATGTACATTTTTTTTCACAAGAAAAGAATAAAATGAAAAGAATAAAAACGTTGATTATAATTTCTCTTTTTCTAGTAGTTTCGATAGTCGATAAACGGGGTCTAGGTCTTTTTTTCAACAACCGATACCTTTCTTATCAATCGGTCAAAAGACGAGTGCTTTCTCGAATGAGGTGGGGTTTGAGGATATAGACAGTCTCCGTCCGAGTTCAAACAGACTCCAAAACCTAAGCTCAAACATTTTATTTGCTCGGCAATGTCTTATATATGAACGGGGTCGGGTGCGTCGTAGCGGATAGGAATTTCCATCTAACTCACTCCCAGTCGCGACATTACACCTTAGTTCTCCCTGATTGGATATTCAGCCACTTACATCATACATTTCAATCAGGTAACTTTCCACAAAGGTTTTCATCGATGATTTTCTGATGCACCGGGCGGTTCCAGTTCTTGACCCCGGGTCAAACTTTACCTTAAACAATCGGCTAGATACCTCCAAATAATTACTTTTAAAGTAATATTGTTTCATATTTTCGACTTTATATTTTGTTGCTACAAGAAAATGTATTTGACATCGGTGACTACGTCATCTCTTTCTTTCTGGCAGGATTATCTGTTGTCATTTGCCATTCCTTGGGACCTGCCATTAAAATAAAAAGGCTGTAATTAATTTTTTACTCGCCCCTTTCATTCAGCTCTCCTTAACACTTTCTCTGGGATAGTCTCTTACCATCGTGGCTGGTTAGGCCACACTACACTTTTTCAGTTTCTTTCCTTCTTGGTAACTTTCTCCTTTCTTTGGCGAGTTTATCTACTTTACTTTTACTTCCGAATCTCAGAGGATTTTGTAGTTTTAATATTCCTGTAGTGCTTCCGGTTTGTCTGCATAATTTGTATGAATCTTACAAATTCAGTCATTTGCATTGTTCCCGTTTTACTGTATTCACATGCAGTCGTGTTTGTTCTTATATTTTTCATGATCTGCTTTTAGGTTTATGTGCTTTACTGTTTATGTTCTTTGTCCACAACTTCTACATTTATTTTTTCCTGCTTTTTGTTATCTATATTTGAGGTAATTAGTTCTACTCGAATTTCCCGTGAAGTTGTCAGTAGCGACTCCGTTTCTTTTTTCAAGTGTCCTTTTCTTAAGCATGTTCTGTGTTTTTGTTATATACGACTCTTTTCATTCGTATGAATTGTGCATGTAATTGCATCTCGTTTTACTGTTGTTTTTTTGCCTTTTTGTGTCGAGTTTTGCTGCTTTCTATAGTGTTAATTTTGACTGTCTACTAGTGTGATCATCAGTTTTGAGTTATATATTTATAAAATCTTTTTTGTGATTTCTACACAGTTGTCTGTACTTACTAATTTACTTATCCCTTAGTTTCGTTTTCATGCAGTGCCAATCCGTGTCAAGATGTCTAAGTTCTTATTTGATTCAGACTCAGTATCTTATTAGTGATGCTGTCTATGTATTTATTCCTTAAACTAGATTTTCTTATATAGTTTAATGTCTAATACATTTTCTGTTGTTTTCTGATATTCTTAGCAAGATTATCTTTAATTTCTGTAGTTCTGAAGGTGTCTGTTTTCAGAACTCCAAATATTTATATCTATTATGTTCACTGCATCGCTTATTGGCTTGAAAAGTATATATCCTCTGCTATTATTGGTTTGAAAAGTATATATCCTCTGCTATTATTGGTTTGAAAAGTATATATCCTCTGCTATTATTGGCTTGAAAAGTATATATCCTCTGCTATTATTGGTTTGAAAAGTATATATCCTCCTCCGCTGTCTCTAGTTTTCCCCTTTTCATCTCTATTCTGTCCAGATTTTTAGTACTTGCAACTTCTTTCAATCACGGTCACGACTCAATGCAACAGCCGTTTACCATTTAATCCGGACTGATGACGTTTGTCCTCTAGAATTGGAATGGCAATAATCCCCCACATGCATTCAGGGTCCTGGATATGACCTTAAACTATATCCGATGGTGAGGCCCCAGCTTGCGGGCTTTGGGGAGGGTGGAGCCACCCATTAATTGCCATTGCTCTCAGGTTATCTCCCCTTGTTTCAAATTGTCTATTCGCCTGAATGCTTAATGATTGTTTAAAAATATAAAACAAGTCACGATAAATCATGGCACTCTTAATTATTGAAAACGTTTTCTACATCACCACATTTTATTATATCAGGTCGATGCAAAATTATTTGCCGATTTAAAATTTCATCTCAGAAATGAGAAATTGTAATTTAAAATATTGAATCATAAGAATATTGACCTTTGCTCTCTATAACTTTCTTCCCTATGTTAACGAGCTTATAAATGTTTTGCTTGGATTTTTTAATTTTTTAATTTTTTTAATTTTTTAATTTTTTTAATTATTTTTATTTGTTCTTTTTTTTCTTTTTTGGCTTTTGATGTGAAATATGAATCTAACATGTTTATGTGGCACTATTTGTTAGGTGTCACTCTCAGCGTATTAACACAGACATTCTTGCTGAGTGATGCGGTCTGTGACGTAACGGTTATGCAATAGATTTACCATAATCACATTCTTACAACACTGTCTCTCTCTCTTTCCCGACTGGCCACCTTGCAGTGAACACGCATATTTTGGTGTCTCCGTGGGAGACGAAGAGAGAGCACCCCCTTATTCCCGTGCAAAAAAAAAAAATGGGCTAAGGTAGTCTCGCTAAGATAAAGGAAATCATTTCTAATTTGATGCCTTTTTTATTATGAATGCATAATATTATATAATAAAGTAGTAAAGACTTTTCTACAAATCTAATTTGCGTGTCATTTGTCATCACTGAAGTTTTTTTGTTTTTTTTTTACATAGGCATCACCACATTATCAAGGCCCAGAGGCCACTCAAGGATAAGGGTTAAAGAGTGTACAGTAGAAATTGGACAATATAGTAATCATTAGTAATGAAAATTTGGTAAATTTGATAACTTATATGGAATGGCTCATCAAGAACTTATTTACTTTAGAATTGAACACAACCATATTGTAGTCAGCCGGAAAGCAGGAAAACGGAAGACAATTCCACGGGCGTGCAGTTCTAAGAAAGAAGCTTTGATCATGGAATCTACGTTTAGGTTTAGGAACAGATAAAGAGTGGTGGAAATTAGTGATAGTGGTTTCTGCTAGATGGGTTTTTCTTGTGAAAGTTTGGCGAAGTGGACCATGGATTGGAGCTCAGTCGAGCACTTGCCATGAAACTAACGAACTTTAATCATTGATTAGTAACATTAAAATAAATTATTTTTTATTTTCCATTAAACTTTACAGGTCGTTAAAATAACCATTTGTTACGTTCTTACACGAATATCAAAGTTCCATTGTTAGTTGTTTATGCCAGGGTTTCCCAAAGTAGGCATCACGGAGGCCCGGGGCTCCATTAGTGAGAGTAAAGGGCTCTGACAGCACCTTTTTAAAAAGGATCAAATTCTTTGCATGGTAAAATTAAATGACTGAAGACATTATTGATCTTTTTGTACTAAAAAGAGATATGATGCATAACTACATGGTGGTTCATGAAAAAATACAATAATGTTTAATTAATTTAAAACAAAGAAATGGCTGTAAACATAATTAATTAGTGTAAAATTTTTAAGTTAATGTTTTTCATATTTATTTTAGAAATTATCTTGTTAGTGATCCATGAAAAACCATTTGCTCTGTGCAGAGGTTCCATGGCGCCATGGATTTGGAAAACCATGGTTTACACCATAAGCACTATTTATGTTAAAATAGCCATTCCTCTTCAACAGAGCCCACTTTGCATGTAGTATATTTTAGAAGTAATTTTGTACGATGGAAGTTCGTTTGAGAATTAACATTTAATTAAGAGAATTTGATACAGAAGTACAATCAAGGATAATGCTTGGGCATTTTGCGTTACATTATTTTATGCAACCCTAACAGACAATTTAATGACCTATAAATTATTTTCGCTATATGACATAGCTTTGGAATTTTTTTTGTCAAACTCTGTGTTAATTAAAACAAACCCAGTTTATATGTACTTCTGACCTATACGTGACTTTAATAAAAAAAAAAATTATGTGCGCTAGTTTCAGTATTCGAGGATTTTCCTTAAGATTCCAACTCTTTTCATCATTCGAATACAATTTCTCCTACTCCTTTTTAGTGATTATCTTTAGTGCATCTATACGAAAGTTATAATATTAACTTTCTTTATCTTTCATGTTCAGTTCTCTGGCAAACTGTGTATTTGCTTTGTTTTCTTTGACTCTTTGATGCTTATCCTAAAATCCACTATAACGTGGTGCGAAACACGACCTCTCTTAGTTAAGATGAAACACGAATGGGGGTCGTATGTCTATACAGTCCCAGTCACTCTCACAAAACATGGTTGATATGACACTGGATGCAGCAATTAATGAAAAAGATCATTCAACTTGGTTGTCTATCCTTTAGTTCACTTGCAAATAATAATAATAGTAATAATAATAATAATAATAATAATAATAATAATAATAACGCCTCCCCTTCCCCTTTTTTTGTTGAGTGTCACCATAAACAGGCACCACACTAAATAATGATGCTCAAGGAGGATGGAACGACCAAAGAGAGAAAGCACTAGCCAGATCTCCGCTGGAGATGTGCAAAGAGGACTTGGACCTTGGGGAGGCTTATTGCCACCTAAATTCCACTGAAGACCAATGGCCGCCGCAAAAGAGAAATGAATGGTAAACGACTGTTATGATAACGCAAATTCTTTTGCAAAGGTTATCGAAAGAAATGGAGAGTACTGGAAATCTGGGGAGACTTGTTGTCATTCAGACCCCAAGGAACATCACAAGTTGTTCACAAAGAGCAATCTTTTATGATGACTTGTGTGAATACTCCTAGTGAGTAAATAAAAATAATAATAATCGACGCTGACTCTGGTTGTAGTTTTCGTATGAAATTAATTATTCAAAAGAAGAAAAAAATAAGAATAATTATGTTCATTTTTTTTCACAAGAAAAGAATAAAATGAAAAGAATAAAAACGTTGATTATAATTTCTCTTTTTCTAGTAGTTTCGATAGTCGATAAACGGGGTCTAGGTCTAGTTTTCAACAACCGATTCCTTGCTTATCAATCGGTCAAAAGACGAGTGCTTTCTCGAATGAGGTGGGGTTTGAGGATATAGACAGTTTCCGTCCGAGTTCAAACAGACTCCAAAACCTAAGCTCAAACATTTTATTTGCTCGGCAATGCCTTATATATGAACGGGGTGGGGTGCGTCGTAGCGGACAGGAATTTCCATCTAACCCACCCCCACTCACTACATGACACCTTAGTTCTCCCTGATTGGATATTCAGCCACTTACATCATACATCGCAATCAGGTAACTTTCCACGGAACAAAGGTTTTCATCGATGATTTTCTGATGCACCGGGCGGTTCCAGTTCTTGACCCCAGGTCAAACTTTACCTTAAACAATCGGCTAGATACCTCCAAGTAATTACTTTTAAAGTAATATTGTTTCATATTTTCGATTTATATTTTGTTGCTACAAGAAAATGTATTTGACATCGGTGACTACGTCATCTCTTTCTTTCTGGCAGGATTATCTGTTGTCATTTGCCATTCCTTGGGACCTGCCATTAAAATAAAAAGGCTATAATTAATCTTTTACTCGCCCTTTTCATTCAGCTCTCCTTAACACTTTCTCTGGGATAGTCTCTTGCCATCGTGGCTGGTTAGGCCACACTACACTTTTTCAGTTTCTTTCCTTCTTGGTAACTTTCTCCTTTCTTTGGCGAGTTTATCTACTTTACTTTTACTTCCGAATCTCAGAGGATTTTGTAGTTTTAATATTCCTGTAGTGCTTCCGGTTTGTCTGCATAATTTGTATGAATCTTACAAATTCAGTCATTTGCATTGTTCCCGTTTTACTGTATTCACATGCAGTCGTGTTTGTTCTTATATTTTTCATGATCTGCTTTTAGGTTTATGTGCTTTACTGTTTCTGTTCTTTGTTCACAACTTCTACATTTATTTTTTCCTGCTTTTTGTTATCTATATTTGAGGTAATTAGTTCTACTCGAATTTCCCGTGAAGTTGTAAGTAGCGACTCCGTTTCTTTTTTCAAGTGTCCTTTTCTTAAGCATGTTCTGTGTTTTTGTTATATACGACTCTTTTCATTCTTATGAATTGTGCATGTAATTGCATCTCGTTTTACTGTTGTTTTTTTGCCTTTTTGTGTCGAGTTTTGCTGCTTTCTATAGTGTTAATTTTGACTGTCTACTAGTGTGATCATCAGTTTTGAGTTATATATTTATAAAATCTTTTTTGTGATTTCTACACAGTTGTCTGTACTTACTAATTTACTTATCCCTTAGTTTCGTTTTCATGCAGTGCCAATCCGTGTCAAGATGTCTAAGTTCTTATTTGATTCAGACTCAGTATCTTATTAGTGATGCTGTCTATGTATTTATTCCTTAAACTAGATTTTCTTATATAGTTTAATGTCTAATACATTTTCTGTTGTTTTCTGATATTCTTAGCAAGATTATCTTTAATTTCTGTAGTTCTGAAGGTGTCTGTTTTCAGAACTCCAAATATTTATATCTATTATGTTCACTGCATCGCTTATTGGCTTGAAAAGTATATATCCTCTGCTATTATTGGTTTGAAAAGTATATATCCTCTGCTATTATTGGTTTGAAAAGTATATATCCTCTGCTATTATTGGCTTGAAAAGTATATATCCTCTGCTATTATTGGTTTGAAAAGTATATATCCTCTGCTATTATTGGTTTGAAAAGTATATATCCTCTGCTATTATTGGCTTGAAAAGTATATATCCTCTGCTATTATTGGTTTGAAAAGTATATATCCTCCTCCGCTGTCTCTAGTTTTCCCCTTTTCATCTCTATTCTGTCCAGATTTTTAGTACTTGCAACTTCTTTCAATCACGGTCAGGACTCAATGCAACAGCCGTTTACCATTTAATCCGGACTGATGACGTTTGTCCTCTAGGATTGGAATGGCAATAATCCCTTACATGCATTCAAGGTCCTGGATATGACCTTAAACTATATCCGATGGTGAGGCCCCAGCTTGCGGGCTTTGGGGAGGGTGGAGCCACCCATTAATTGCCATTTCTCTCAGGTTATCTCCCCTTGTTTCAAATTGTCTATTCGCCTGAATGCTTAATGATTGTTTAAAAATATAAAACAAGTCACGATAAATCATGGCACTCTTAATTATTGAAAACGTTTTCTACATCACCACATTTTATTATATCAGGTCGATGCAAAAGTATTTGCCGATTTAAAATTTCATCTCAGAAATGAGAAATTGTAATTTAAAATATTGAATCATAAGAATATTGACCTTTGCTCTCTATAACTTTCTTCCCTATGTTAACGAGCTTATAAATGTTTTGCTTGTATTTTTTAATTTTTTAATTTTTTAATTTTTTTAATTATTTTTATTTGTTCTTTTTTTTCTTTTTTGGCTTTTGATGTGAACTATGAATCTAACATGTTTATGTGGCACTATTTGTTAGGTGTCACTCTCAGCGTATTAACACAGACATTCTTGCTGAGTGATGCGGTCTGTGACGTAACGGTTATGCAATAGATTTACCATAATCACATTCTTACAACACTGTCTCTCTCTCTTTCCCGACTGGCCACCTTGCAGTGAACACGCATATTTTGGTGTCTCCGTGGGAGACGAAGAGAGAGCACCCCCTTATTCCCGTGCAAAGAATAGGCTAAGGTAGTCTCGCTAAGATAAAGGAAATCATTTCTAATTTGATGCCTTTTTTATTATGAATGCATAATATTATATAATAAAGTAGTAAAGACTTTTCTACAAATCTAATTTGCGTGTCATTTGTCATCACTGAAGTTTTTTTGTTTTTTTTTACATAGGCATCACCACATTATCAAGGCCCAGAGGCCACTCAAGGATAAGGGTTAAAGAGTGTACAGTAGAAATTGGACAATATAGTAATCATTAGTAATGAAAATTTGGTACATTTGATAACTTATATGGAATGGCTCATCAAGAACTTATTTACTTTAGAATTGAACACAACCATATTGTAGTCAGCCGGAAAGCAGGAAAACGGAAGACAATTCCACAGGCGTGACGTTCTAAGAAAGAAGCTTTGATCATGGAATCTACGTTTAGGTTTAGGAACAGATAAAGAGTGGTGGAAATTAGTGATAGTGGTTTCTGCTAGATGGGTTTTTCTTGTGAAAGTTTGGCGAAGTGGACCATGGATTGGAGCTCAGTCGAGCACTTGCCATGAAAATAACGAACTTTAATCATTGATTAGTAACATTAAAATAAATTATTTTTTATTTTCCATTAAACTTTACAGGTCGTTAAAATAACCATTTGTTACGTTCTTACACGAATATCAAAGTTCCATTGTTAGTTGTTTATGCCAGGGTTTCCCAAAGTAGGCATCACGGAGGCCCGGGGCTCCATTAGTGAGAGTAAAGGGCTCTGACAGCACCTTTTTAAAAAGGATCAAATTCTTTGCATGGTAAAATTAAATGACTGCAGACATTATTGATCTTTTTGTACTAAAAAGAGATATGATACATAACTACATGGTTCATGAAAAAATACAATAATGTTTAATTAATTTAAAACAAAAAAATGGCTGTAAACATAATTAATTAGTGTAAAATTTTTAAGTTAATGTTTTTCATATTTATTTTAGAAATTATCTTGTTAGTGATCCATGAAAAACCATTTGCTCTGTGCAGAGGTTCCATGGCGCCATGGATTTTGGAAAACCATGGTTTACACCATAAGCACTATTTATGTTAAAATAGTCATTCCTCTTCAACAGAGCCCACTTTCCATGTAGTATATTTTAGAAGTAATTTTGTACGATGGAAGTTCGTTTGAGAATTAACATTTAATTAAGAGAATTTGATACAGAAGTACAATCAAGGATAATGCTTGGGCATTTTGCGTTACATTATTTTATGCAACCCTAACAGACAATTTAATGACCTATAAATTATTTTCGCTATATGACATAGCTTTGGAATTTTTTTTGTCAAACTCTGTGTTAATTAAAACAAACCCAGTTTATATGTACTTCTGACCTATACGTGACTTTAATAAAAAAAAAATTATGTGCGCTAGTTTCAGTATTCGAGGATTTTCCTTAAGATTCCAACTCTTTTCATCATTCGAATACAATTTCTCCTACTCCTTTTTAGTGATTATCTTTAGTGCATCTATACGAAAGTTATAATATTAACTTTCTTTATCTTTCATGTTTAGTTCTCTGGCAAACTGTGTATTTGCTTTGTTTTCTTTGACTCTTTGATGCTTATCCTAAAATCCACTATAACGTGGTGCGAAACACGACCTCTCTTAGTTAAGATGAAACACGAATGGGGGTCGTATGTCTACACAGTCCCAGTCACTTTCACAAAACATGGTTGATATGACACTGGATGCAGCAATTAATGAAAAAGATCATTCAACTTGGTTGTCTATCCTTTAGTTCACTTGCAAATAATCATAATAATAATAATAATAATAATAATAATAATAACGCCTCCCCTTCCCCTTTTTTGTTGAGTGTCACCATAAACAGGCACCACACTAAATAATGATGCTCAAGGAGGATGGAACGACCAAAGAGAAAAAGCACTAGCCAGATCTCCGCTGGAGATGTGCAAAGAGGACTTGGACCTTGGGGAGGCTTATTGCCACCTAAATTACACTGAAGACCAATGGCCGCCGCAAAAGAGAAATGAATGGTAAACGACTGTTATGATAACGCAAATTCTTTTGCAAAGGTTATCGAAAGAAATGGAGAGTACTGGAAATCTGGGGAGACTTGTTGTCATTCAGACCCCAAGGAACATCACAAGTTGTTCACAAAGAGCAATCTTTGATGATGACTTGTGTGAATACTCCTAGTGAGTAAATAAAAATAATAATAATCGACGCTGACTCTGGTTGTAGTTTTCGTATGAAATTAATTATTCAAAAGAAGAAAAAAATAAGAATAATTATGTTCATTTTTTTTCACAAGAAAAGAATAAAATGAAAAGAATAAAAACGTTGATTATAATTTCTCTTTTTCTAGTAGTTTCGATAGTCGATAAACGGGGTCTAGGTCTAGTTTTCAACAACCGATTCCTTGCTTATCAATCGGTCAAAAGACGAGTGCTTTCTCGAATGAGGTGGGGTTTGAGGATATAGACAGTTTCCGTCCGAGTTCAAACAGACTCCAAAACCTAAGCTCAAACATTTTATTTGCTCGGCAATGCCTTATATATGAACGGGGTGGGGTGCGTCGTAGCGGACAGGAATTTCCATCTAACCCACCCCCACTCACTACATGACACCTTAGTTCTCCCTGATTGGATATTCAGCCACTTACATCATACATCGCAATCAGGTAACTTTCCACGGAACAAAGGTTTTCATCGATGATTTTCTGATGCACCGGGCGGTTCCAGTTCTTGACCCCAGGTCAAACTTTACCTTAAACAATCGGCTAGATACCTCCAAGTAATTACTTTTAAAGTAATATTGTTTCATATTTTCGATTTATATTTTGTTGCTACAAGAAAATGTATTTGACATCGGTGACTACGTCATCTCTTTCTTTCTGGCAGGATTATCTGTTGTCATTTGCCATTCCTTGGGACCTGCCATTAAAATAAAAAGGCTATAATTAATCTTTTACTCGCCCTTTTCATTCAGCTCTCCTTAACACTTTCTCTGGGATAGTCTCTTGCCATCGTGGCTGGTTAGGCCACACTACACTTTTTTCAGTTTCTTTCCTTCTTGGTAACTTTCTCCTTTCTTTGGCGAGTTTATCTACTTTACTTTTACTTCCGAATCTCAGAGGATTTTGTAGTTTTAATATTCCTGTAGTGCTTCCGGTTTGTCTGCATAATTTGTATGAATCTTACAAATTCAGTCATTTGCATTGTTCCCATTTTACTGTATTCACATGTAGTCGTGTTTGTTCTTATATTTTTCATGATCTGCTTTTAGGTTTATGTGCTTTACTGTTTCTGTTCTTTGTTCACAACTTCTACATTTATTTTTTCCTGCTTTTTGTTATCTATATTTGAGGTAATTAGTTCTACTCGAATTTCCCGTGAAGTTGTAAGTAGCGACTCCGTTTCTTTTTTCAAGTGTCCTTTTCTTAAGCATGTTCTGTGTTTTCGTTATATACGACTCTTTTCATTCTTATGAATTGTGCAGGTAATTGCATCTCGTTTTACTGTTGTTTCCTTGCCTTTTTGTGTCGAGTTTTGCTGCTTTCTATAGTGTTAATTTTGACTGTCTACTAGTGCGATCATCAGTTTTGAGTTATATATTTAATCCGGACTGATGACGTTTGTCCTCTAGAATTGGAATGGCAATAATCCCCCACATGCATTCAAGGTCCTGGATATGACCTTAAACTATATCCGATGGTGAGGCCCCAGCTTGCGGGCTTTGGGGAGTGTGGAGCCACCCATTAATTGCCATTGCTCTCAGGTTATCTCCCCTTGTTTCAAATTGTCTATTCGCCTGAATGCTTAATGATTGTTTAAAAATAAAAAACAAGTCACGATATATCATGGCACTCTTACTTATTAAAAATGTTTTCTACATCACCCCATTTTATTATATCAGGTCGATGCAAAAGTATTTGCCGATTTAAAATTTCATCTCAGAAATGAGAAATGGTAATTTAAAATATTGAATCATAAGAATATTGACCTTTGCTCTCTATAACTTGCTTCCCTATGTTAACGAGCTTATAAATGTTTTGCTTGTATTTTTTAATTTTTTAATTTTTTAATTTTTTTAATTTTTTAAATTATTTTTATTTTTTAATTTTTTTTTTTTTTTGGCTTTTGATGTGAAATATGAATCTAACATGTTTATGTGGCACTATTTGTTAGGTGTCACTCTCAGCGTATTAACGCAGACATTCTTGCTGAGTGATGGGGTCTGTGACGTAACGGTTATGCAATAGATTTACCATAATCACATTCTTACAACACTGTCTCTCTCTCTTTCCCGACTGGCCACCTTGCAGTGAACACGCATATTTTGGTGTCTCCGTGGGAGACGAAGAGAGAGCACCCCCTTATTCCCGTGCAAAGAATAGGCTAAGGTAGTCTCGCTAAGATAAAGGAAATCATTTCTAATTTGATACCTTTTTTATTATGAATGCATAATATTATATAATAAAGTAGTAAAGACTTTTCTCCAAATCTAATTTGCGTGTCATTTGTCATCACTGAAGTTTTTTTTTTTTACATAGGCATCACCACATTATCAAGGCCCAGAGGCCACTCAAGGATAAGGGTTAAAGAGTGTACAGTAGAAATTGGACAATATAGTAATCATTAGTAATGAAAATTTGGTAAATTTGATAACTTATATGGAATGGCTCATCAAGAACTTATTTACTTTAGACTTGAACACAAACATATTGTAGTCAGCCGGAAAGCAGGAAAACGGAAGACAATTCCACAGGCGTGCAGTTCTAAGAAAGAAGCTTTGTTCATGGAATCTACGTTTAGGTTTAGGAACAGATAAAGAGTGGGGGGAATTATTGATAGTGTTTACAGCTAGATGAGTGTTTCTTGTGAAAGTTTGGCGAGGGGGGACCATAGATTGAAGCTCAGTCGAACACTTTCCATGAAAATAACGATACATCAGAGACAAACTCAACCAAATATAAGCGTTCCACATCAATAAAGAATGTCTTATCATTTTTTTAATACCGTTTGACTACACCGGTTTGACTAATGTTGTTCGATGGACGAAACAAGTAACTCTCCACGACAAACGATCGTTTGTTCACACCGGTGGTGATAGAAACATCCTCACGACAATAAAACGGATAGGTTATCTCCTCCCATAATAGTTATCTAAGGATATGTAAATGGTTTTGTAGTCATCGAAATGCGTGATAATCCGAGAGGGTTGCATCAGGAGAATGTGCAGGATGAGGCAAGACTTCCTATTTAAATTCTCATTAGAGATCTTTGGTCAGAAGTGCTGCCCGAGGCCGAGCGTTATCATGATGAACGTCATGTTTGTTGACTAATCATTGTCGTTTTGGGGTCCACGTGTGGGAAAATATTGTAGAAAATATGTATGAGGCTTAAAAAATCTGACAGAAAAAAAGTGATAAGTTAATATTGGTGATATGTTTAAGTAATTAACAATATGCATAAAACGAATTACAATCGTTTAAAACGACCCTTTTACAGACAGTGAGAACTTTTGCATTGAACGAATACACATTACAATCCCAAATCATATAGCGCTTTATGCCACTTTACTTGTCACCTGTTTATAGAAAATTTCATACAAGCGATCCTGTGAAATATTCATTTTATTAATATGACAATAAAAACAGTATATCTCCCTAAAGAGTTTCAGCATCAGTTGATTCAAATAATAACTGATAATTCGTAATTAATAAGGAAAAAAAGAGGATAATTTAGTATTCATAATATTCACTGTAAACTAACGATAATGAAAGAACTAAACAAGACGGACAGAATTGAATTCAAAATTGGATTTTCTATAAAGTGTTGATTATGAATCTTGTTTTTTATGAGAATTAAAGGAACACATTTCATAAGCAACGAAAACAGCGTGAAATATTAGGGATTTATCGTTGTTTCCTTTACGAAGGTACCTTTATAAATATTAATAAATAAATGATTTAAACTCTTAAATCATTATGTACGGTCAACATGAATTTATACAAGAAAATGAAACTATTATCTTTGCACTAGCAGGGAGACCAGGTGTCGCCGGGGATTGAATGATATCAACGAATGTTTCATACTTCCAATATTTTTACTGTCATCGAAACTTGTTAAATCGATCATTTTTCACTCAAAGCGATTGATTATTTGCTCGAGTCCAAGGCAGTGCACCGTAGAAATAAAACTGAATATATATTAAAATGGTACATAGTGGCTTTTGGTTGTTTTTTTTACATAGGCATCACCACTTATCAAGGCCAAGAGGCCACTCGAGGATAAGGGTTAAAGAGTGTACAGTAGAAATTGGACAATATAGTAACCGTTAGTAATGGAGATTCGGTAAATTTGTTAACTTAAGTGGAACGGCTCATCAAAATCTTGTTTACATTAGACTTGAAGACAACCATATTGTGGTCAGCTGGAAAGCAGAAAAACGGAAGACAATTCCACAGGCGTGTAGTTCTAAGAAGGAAGCTTTGTTCATGGAATCTACTAGTCAGGGCTAGTAAGTATAAGCCAAATAAATCGAAAAGATATAACCTTTGTATCATTGAATCATATCAGATATAAGCATCTAAAGAAGATTTATTAAATAAGCGCCACGACATAGTTCGGGGATGCCTACATACGAATAAATTCCTGTTATGCCGCATGAGACCACACTAAATAAAACTGAATAACAAAAAACAGAAGATATATAAACAAATAAGTAAATAAATATATATAAGGGAAGAAAAAAGGAGATTAGAGTATCACTTATGCTTAATGTAGAAAATATAAATCAAATATAAATTATGGGAACCTACTCTTGAAATATGAACAAACTAAAACCGAGGCAAATAATGAGACAAACCAAACATAGTAGATTAAATAAAATAATTTAAGTAGCAGTTAACGGGGTGATAGTAAACTCATAAATAGAGACAGTAAAGCACTGATAACATTAGATTACTTAAATCTATATAGCTTAGAAACATAACATTAATATGGACATTAGATAAGTAGGAAATAAAATAAATAACAAGGATAGATCATATAAAGAAAGGAAATTTTTAGCAAGATACTATAGAAATGTATTGATGAACAGATAAATATAGTAACAGAAGAATAATCCAAAAATTAGCAAATGTTAATATATTAGAAAATGGTAAATAGAAATAAATAGGCAAAAGATACATTAGAAAAATAGATTAGAGTTATCTCCCCTGGATTAAATAAATTGCGTACATACAACAAGATGGAATGTTTACTCGTAGATATATAAACTTATACATTTATACGATATTGTTATTTAATACAGAACAATTTCTAGCCTTCTGATGGGAAGCATTAGGTCTCGAAAGAGCATATAACGCTTCATCAATTTATAACCTTTCCTCATTGCATCGATAAATAAATCTATGTATATGGCTTTGTCTTATCTATATTACATTTTGTCTGCTATTATTATAGTTAAGCTCCACCGCTCTTGAGCTTTATACATCTTGATAGTTCCACGTTTTAAGAAACCTTCAATACTTCTTTAACCATCTTGTAATATATATATATATATATATATATATATATATATATATATATATATATATATAATGGGTTAAGAAATTCCAACGAAAGAAAGATGTATATTTAAATAAGGGAGTAGTCACCAACAATGTGTATTTTTTAACATTATTTTATTATTCCGTGTCTTGGTTTTTCATTGGGAATAATGTTTGGATCATTGTAATAATGTTTTTAAGTCATTGAAATCGTTTTTACGCGCGTTTCAGATGAGGACGCATCACATAACGTCTGAAACGCGCGTAAAAACGATTTCAATGACTTAAAAATATTATTACAATGATCCAAACATAATTCCCAATGAAAAACCAAGACACGGAATAATAAAATAATGTTAAAAAATACACATTGTTGGTGACTACTCCCTTATTTAAATATATATATATATATATATATAAAGAGATAGATAGATAGATAGATAGATAGATAGATAGATAGATAGATAGATAGAAGTTGAGTTTATTAACGCCATTGTTCCACAGAATAGTCAGGTAGGTATGTATCTTTTATCGATCAATAGAGAAAATATCTCCACTGTCAGAGAATCCCTTGATGAGGAGAAAACGGCCAAGATTCAGAAAACAATAAAAATAAAAAAAATAAAAATACCTTTAAGCCTTTAGTACAATCGGGTTTTAAAGATTAACTTTATCGATAAAGGGAAATCTCTTGAGATACTCATATGCATATGGGCATATTAAAAGCTAAAGTATGAAAAAAATATATAAACATATGTGATATTGCAAGCATCTTTCTTGAATCGGTTCTTTCTTTTTTTGTCGCTTTTTCGCCTTGGGTTAATTTTCAACATTTTTTAATATCAAATATGTCTTCGCTGAGAAGATTAAGTATTTGTATAATGTACACTGGCACGGTACTGGCGTGCCGCAAGTTACAAAGAAACTACGATTATTGAATCTAAATTTTATTATAAGTTAAACTTTGTTTTACTAAAACCAAAATTCAAATATTTATTATATAAATAAACCCTGCAATATTACACATTTAAAGATCTATCTGATTTCAATCGTATGTTTATTTTACTGAAACTAAACTTCCACTGTCATTGTTGTAAATATTTTTTCTGATTCTTTTATTTAGTATTGAATATTTTTCTGATTCTTTTATTTTGTTGTAAATATTTTTCCTGATTCTTTTATTTTGTTGTACAAATTTTTCCTGATTCTTTTATTTTGTTGTAAATATTTTTCTTATTCTTTTATTTTGTTGTGAATATCTTTCTGATTCTTTTATTTTGTTGTACATATTTTTCTGATTCTTTTATTTTGTTGTAAATATTTTTCTGATTCTTGTATTTTGTTGTAAATATTTTTCTGATTCTTTTATTTTGTTGTAAATATTTTTCTTATTCTTTTATTTTGTTGTAAATTTTTTTATTCTTTTATTTTGTTGTAAATATTTTTCCTGATTCTTTTATTTTGTTGTACATCTTTTTCTGATTATTTTATTTTGTTGTAAATATTTTTCTTATTCTTTTATTTTGTTGTAAATATTTTTCTGATTCTTTTATTTTGTTGTAAATTTTTTTTCTGATTCTTTAATTTTGTTGTAAATATTTTTCTGATTCTTTTATTTTGTTGTACATATTTTTCTGATTCTTTTATTTTGTTGTAAATATTTTTCTGATTCTTTTATTTTGTTGTAAATATTTTTCTGATTCTTTTATTTTGTTGTAAATATTTTTCTTATTCTTTTATTTTGTTGTAAATATATTTCCTGATTCTTTTATTTTGTTGTACATATTTTTCTGATGATTTTATTTTGTTGTAAATATTTTTCTGATTCTTTTATTTTGTTGTAAATATTTTTCTGATTCTTTTATTTTGTTGTAAATATTTTTCCTGATTCTTTTATTTTGTTGTAAATATTTTTCTTATTCTTTTATTTTGTTGTAAATATTTTTCTTATTCTTTTATTTTGTTGTAAATTTTTTTATTCTTTTATTTTGTTGTAAATATTTTTCTTATTCTTTTATTTTGTTGTAAATATTTTTCTGATTCTTTTATTTTGTTGTAAATATTTTTCTGATTCTTTTATTTTTTTGTAAATATATTTCCTGATTCTTTTATTTTGTTGTAAATATTTTTCTGATTCTTTTATTTTGTTGTAAATATTTTTCTTATTCTTTTATTTTGTTGTAAATATATTTCCTGATTCTTTTATTTTGTTGTACATATTTTTCTGATGATTTTATTTTGTTGTAAATATTTTTCTGATTCTTTTATTTTGTTGTAAATATTTTTCTGATTCTTTTATTTTGTTGTAAATATTTTTCCTGATTCTTTTATTTTGTTGTAAATATTTTTCTGATTCTTTTATTTTGTTGTAAATATTTTTCTGATTCTTTTATTTTGTTGTAAATATTTTTCTTATTCTTTTATTTTGTTGTACATATTTTTCTGATTCTTTTATTTTGTTGTAAATATATTTCCTGATGATTTTATTTTGTTGTAAATATTTTTCTGATTCTTTTATTTTGTTGTAAATATTTTTCTGATTCTTTTATTTTGTTGTAAATATTTTTCTGATTCTTTTATTTTGTTGTAAATATATTTCCTGATTCTTTTATTTTGTTGTACATATTTTTCTGATGATTTTATTTTGTTGTAAATATTTTTCTGATGCTTTTATTTTGTTGTAAATATTTTTCTGATGATTTTATTTTGTTGTAAATATTTTTCTGATTCTTTTATCTTGTTGTAAATATTTTTCTGATTCTTTTATTTTGTTGTAAATATTTTTCTGATTCTTTTATTTTGTTGTAAATATTTTTCTGATTCTTTTATTTTGTTGTAAATATTTTTCTTATTCTTTTATTTTGTTGTAAATATTTTTCTGATTCTTTTATATTGTTGAAAATATTTTTCTTATTCTTTTATTTTGTTGTAAATATTTTTCCTTATTCTTTTATTTTGTTGTAAATATTTTTCTGATTCTTTTCCTTTGTTGTAAATATTTTTCTTATTCTTTTTTTGTTGTAAATATTTTTCTTATTCTTTTTTGTTGTAAATAGTTTTCTGATTCTTTTATTTTGTTGTAAATATTTTTCTTATTCTTTTATTTTGTTGTAAATATTTTTATTATTCTTTAATTTTGTTGTAAATATTTTTCTGATTCTTTTTTTGTTGTAAATATTTTTCTTATTCCTTTTTTGTTGTAAATATTTTTCTGCTTCTTTTACTTTGTTGTAAATATGTTTCTGATTCTTTTATTTTGTTGTAAATATTTTTTCTGATTCTTTTATTTTGTTGTAAATATTTTTTCTGGTTCTTTTATTTTGTTGTAAATATGGTTTTATTCTTTTTATTTATTGTAAATATTTTGTGTGGGCCTTTTATTTTGTTGTAAATATTTTTTCTGATGTTTTTTATTTTGTTGTGAATATTTTTCTTATTCTTTTATTTTGTTGTAAATATGTTTTCTGGTTCTTTTATTTTGTTGTGAACATTTTTTATTCATTTATGTTGTTGTAATTTTTTCTGAGTCTTTAATTTTGTTGTAAATATTTTTTCTGATTCTTTTATTTTGTTGTAAATATTTTTCTGATTCTTTTATTTTGTTGTAAATATTTTTCTGATTCTTTTATTTTGTTGTAAATATTTTTTCTGGTTCTTTTATTTTGTTGTGAATATTTTGTGTAATTCTTTTATTTTGTCGTAAATATTTTTCTTATTCATTTATTTTGTTGTAAAAATTTTTCTGCTTCTTTTACTTTGTTGTAAATATTTTTCTGATTCTTTTATTTTGTTGTAAATATTTTTTCTGATTCATTTATTTTGTTGTAAATATTTTCGCTGGATCTTTTATTTTGTTGTAAGTATATTTTTATTCTTTTATTTTGTTGTAAATATTTTTTCTGATACTTTTAATTTGTTTTAAATGTTTTTCTTATTCTTTTATTTTTCCATCATTCCTTTTTTCTATTGAAACATTCTTTATAGAATATTTCCTATTTTATAACACTGACAATCGCAGCCACTCACGCTTTAATTAGTGCATCTAACGGTTTCCGGGATACCATTATTCAACAAGCTACGCAAAGGAAAATATGCTATTACAAACGACAGAGCAATGAAGACCTCTCGTACAGAACTATCCCGAAAATTAAATATAGACAGGATAAATTTGAGATATATACTGATCCACAAAACAGCAACATAATGACGATCATCTTTTCACGCGATAGACGACCATCATCATTCATGTCACAAAAAAGTATTTTATAAACATGCTTTTCAAACAAATATTTTGTATCGCTTACTTTTGCTTGTTTTAAGGTTGCCGCCCAAACAGACCAGGTAACTAAATTTCCGACACTGTGGCGTCAGTATGAAAGTTCTATCAAACACGGCGCTTGCACAAAACTGTTTACGCATTTCGACATTGTAGCGTCCGCTATAAGCAATTATACTTTCGAAGATATTCGCAAGTTTCTTTTATTATATTTTCACCCCAAACAATACTATGTGGGGAGTTGGACAGCAAGATGTCAGTTTACGGTTCACTTGAACTTCTGCATGTCAGTACACTTGGGGAAGCAGGAAATTCAAAAGTGTAGCGGTAGGTGTATCAGAAGTTTTGTAGGAATTTTTGACACCCCTAACACGAAACTGCGAATAAAATATAAAAATCTCGTAATTTCTCTGTTAAAAGTGGGTTATTTATTTGTTTTATGGATTATACTTCCAAAATAAACTATTACAGTTGTTTTAAAAGTAATAGAAATATTTTTTTTTTTAAAAACAGTAATAAATTTTCCGAACTCAATATTTTTCAATTTTTAAACTTAAAAAATCTATCAAAATTTTTCTATTGATTCAATTTTTACGATATTTTCAGGGTCAATGTGAAATTTAATGTTCTTTCCAATAAACCGAATATAATATTTTAGACAAACGTTTTTTTTAAATTCACGCCCCCCCCCATTTGTGTAAGTGTCACACATTTTCAAGTTCTTCTTAAAAAGTAAATAATTAATTTATGTTTAATAGTTTTATATATCACAAATTGAAGAGAAAAGGTCAATAAATAATATATTCAAATTTAAAACAAAAACAAATCCCTTTTTTAGAAATTTACCTGTAAAGTCCGAAGTTTAAAACCTTTTTTTAAAAAAAAACACATTGTTTTTTTTTTTTTTTTTTTTTAATGAAACCTTGGTCCTTGCTCCTTTAATTGAAAAAAAAATTAGGGCTTGAATTACATTTTTCGAGGAGTTATAAGCTTGGAAAGACAGGGGGTCGAATAATTCACGCCTCTCATTTTGAAATGTCTATTAAAAAGTAAATAATTAATTTATGTTTAATAGTTTTATATATCACAAATTGAAGAGAAAAGGTCAATAAATAATATATTCAAATTTAAAACAAAAAAAAATCCCTTTTTTAGAAATTTACGTGTAAAGTCCGAAGTTTAAAACCTTTTTTTAAAAAAAAAAGAACACACTGTTTTTTTTTTTTTAATAAAACCTTGGTCCTTGCTCCTTAAATCGAAAAAAAATTAGGGCTTGAATTACATTTTTCGAGGAGTTATAAGCTTGGAAAGATGGGGTGGAATTATTCACTATTTTCACGAAATTTCTGATACACCTAGTGTAGCGGTTCTGAGGAAGAAACTACTGGAGTAGACGGCTCTCTTACATCTAGAGATCTCTACTGTGAAGAGATGGGATTAAGCTGTTTGTCGGGTTTGTCGGGGGTATTTACGTCGAGGGGGTACAAGTGCTTGCAGTTCGTCGGAGCATTCACCGTTAAAGTACTTGTAGAACAGGCAGAGGGATGCTACATTTCGTCGATGGGACAGAGGCTGAAGCTTAGATGACAGTTGAGGACCTATTAGGTTGGCGACTTTCTTTTGAACCTTGTATAGGAGCGAGAGACTAGTAGCAGATGTACCACCCAAAATATGACAACAATACTCCATACATGGGTGAATGGTGGCCTTATAGAGGTAGATACTTTCAGGCGTTAGTAGCTTTCTAGCACGGTAGAGAAAACCTACCTTCTTCACAGCGGTCCTAGCAATGCTCTCAATGTAATTGTTCCAACTCATATTTCCTGTGAACGTTAGGCCGAGGAGTTTAAAAGATGTACTGTCAGATAAAGAGTCTTTGGCAATTGCTATTGGTGGTAGAGAAGGTTTCTAGTATTTATTGAAGAAAACTAGTTTAGCCTTGCCAGCATTGAATGTGACCATCCATTTTTGTCCCCATTCCACTACAGATTGGAGGTCATCCTCTAGTGTTTCTGCTATTTCTTTAGATATGTGTTCATTTGTTTTCCTGTCGTGTCTGTTACAGAGTGTGGTGTCATCAGCATATATACCCATCTCACAGACAATTATGTCAGAAAGGTCATTTATGATTATAAGGAATAATAGAGGTTCATGGATAAATCCTTGAGGCACTCCCGCATTTATATCATATTGTTTAGATGTACGGCCATTGAGGACAACCTGGATTTTTCTCTTATCTAAGAAGGACTTAATGTTGTTAAGTATTCTTCCAGTGACACCGTATGATCTGATTTTCCTGAGAAGACCTTCATGTCATACCTTATCAAAAGCCTTAGATATATCTAGAGCTACCGCTCTACCCTCCCCTTCTTTGTCTAGTGAATGGTCTATACGTTCAGAGATTACAGTAAAGTTTTCTGCCGTATAACAGGCTTGCCTAAATCCATATTGTTGGTCGGTCAGAAGTTAAGAATCTGGAAGGTAATGGACTAGAGGTTGGTTAATTATGGAATCAAATATTTTGGCGAAAAGGAGGAGGAGGCTAATGAGGCGATAATTTACTGGGTCAGTTCTTTCGCCAGAATTCTTGAAAACTGGTATCACAGAATCAGTTTTCCAGCAGGCAGGAAAGCAAGATTCAGTAAGGAATTTTATGTAAGGTTTAGAGGAAACTGGAGCTACTTCGGCGGAGCATATTTTAATAGTACAGCTGAGATGAGATCAGGTCCACATGCTTTTGAAGTGTCAAGATTTTTTATGATAGCATACACCTAAGCAGGGGTGATTTTCAGATCGTCTAATGTGGCGTCTGTTCGCAAAGAAAAGTCAGGTGGTTATCAGGGCCTAGTGTGGAGTTGGAGGCAAACCGACTGGCAAACATGTTAGCCTTCTCGATTGCTGAGCAAACAACTTCATTATTGTTGGATAGTGGGTAAATTCTTGATTATCCATTATTTACTACACTGTTGTAGATTTTCCAGAAGTCATGAGTTCCTAATTTCTGTGCTTCTGGCTTCTATATACTTTTGTCTGTTTGAACTGGACTTACGTCGGTTAAATATGAGGTACACATGATATCTTTACACCATGGCAGCTGCACAAGTAGAAGTAAACCATTGGGGAGAGTGGGGCTTGCTATAAAATTTCCGCGTGGGAACATGTGCTTCAATTGCCGTTTTGAACAATTCAGTGGTCTCATTTGCGCAATGTTCAGCAGGAAGTGAAAAGATATTTCGCCATGGAGCATCTCTGATAAGATCCCTGGTGACTTCCCAGTCAGTCTTTTTATAATATTTCGTTGTTTTGAGTAATGCCTCTTCACTTTTGGCTCTAGAGTTTGGGGCGATTTCAACCATTATCACTGCATGATCAGCGTCCCCAAGTTGGCTGTGGGCATTCGTTACACAATCATTGGAAACTGTGGTCAGAAACAGATCTAGAAGTGATGCGTGTTGTGCTTGCTGGTCTGGGAAATGGGTTGGAAACGTTACCATCTGTGATAAGGAATGAGATATAGAGAAGCTACGTGTTGTGCTACCAGCTGCGTCTGTGTGAGTAGAAAATCCAAGCCAGTTTTGTGGTGGACATTGAATTCACTAAATACATGCACTTGTGCGCTAGTGTTGAGGGAAAGTGCTGTATATATGCTGTCAAAGACTTCGTTTATTAGGGTACAGTCTTGGGTCGAAGGAGAGCGGTAGAGAAAACAAAAGTAGTTAATGTTATGTTGCATATTACGTCTGAAGCACATAAAGGCTTGATCGTCCGATTCTAGTTTTGTTTCTCTAGTCAAGGGGATGATGTTTCGAATATAGACTCCAAGCCCGTGCATATGTCTGTCTGAGTCCTTGCGCAGAGTGGGAGATATCCGGGCATGTTAAAATAGTTGAAGGGGATGGAGGAGTGTAGGTTAGTCTCACTTAGTGCTAAGATATCGTAGGTGTTTGCTAGGAGAAATGCTTCAACATCATTTAAGTTAGTTTTAAGCCCACGGATGTTCGTAAATGCAAGCCTCAAGGGAGAAGTCAATTTGATTTTCTTTGAGTTTTGTCCTGGTTTAAGCGTACTTTTAGATTATTTACACTGTAAGCAAAATAAAATAGACCCAGGGAAAAAGGAAAACCATGCCTTAAAAAAATTATTTAAAATTTTTTAGTGTTAGCTAGACGCCCGGCGTTGACCTATCGTAAAATACACTTAAACATGATATTTTAATTCATGCATTTTACATATCATAGAATCAATCCATTATTGATTATTATATATTACGAGAAATAATTTGCGCAAAATTAAAAATAAATAATGGTAATGTCCTTCATTAAATTCCGCCCGTGTTTATTTACAATATAACGTCGGCTGATATTTTTGGCGATGTTTACTGGTATCTCTTCTTTTATCATAAATTGAACCCATTAATAAGAAAATAAAATAAAATGGTGAGGTACAGAGTCCTTACGGCAGAGTAGGGTATACCTGAGCTTGAACAGGATTGGCTAAGATTTTATTATTTGCCCTGAGCGGTGTAACGTAAAATCTTTCTCAGTAAAATTAATATTTTTTATCTATAAGAAAGGCAGACTATTTAAAGATATACTTTGTTTCGAGTTTTGGTACTTATCGGGTGAATTTTTGTAGAAAACATATCTAAGAACACTACCAAACATGTGAAATTTGCAATAGACAGACCCAGCCGTTTCGGAACCTATGAGGAAGGGACTCACACACACGCAAAGTAACTTTTATATAATTATAGAGATAGATATAGAGATCTATCATTCAGATTTAAGGCTCATATCTAGGATTCTTAGCGCAATGGATGAACTAATTTTCAAGTGCCAAGTTTTAGTAGTTACGAGGATATTCATATACATCAAAAATATATTTTAAACGAGAACTGTTCAATACTTCTACTCAGACGATCTTCAAAACTGATTACTAAAATAAGTGCATATTAAAAAAACTAGTCTTTATATTGATCTAAAACTTACAAAGAACTTTGCAGCTAATTCTACCCTCTGCGATCAAGACCGCTAACCCCCAATATTTCGTCCTGTATCACAAAACACCCTATGTGATATACAAATATCTGTACGTGATGTTGCCAAGCTAATCAAAAACCTTGATTCCAGTAAAGCTACCAGCCCTCAGGATATTCCAATTATAGTACTCAAAAAACTTCAACAGAACTAGCGCCCATCCTTATAAAACTGTTTAAACGTTGTCTTACGGAGAATTGCTTCCCATCACCCTGGAAAATCTCATCAGTATGCCTTGTATTTAAGAATTCAGGTGATCGCTCATCCCCTCTCAGTACAGGCCAATAAGTTTCCTGTGCGTCATGAGTAAGTTGCTGGAATCTGTGTAAAATAGAGAAGTATCAACTATCTCAGCAAAAATGACCAATATGGTTTCCGCTCTGCTAGATCTACAGTAGATGTGCTTACAGTTATATCTCATAGGATTATCGAATCTCTCGACGGAGGCTACCTTTCTAAGGCAATTACTCTTGACATAACAAAGCCCTTTGATAGAGTATGGCATAAAGGTTTACTTCAGAAGATCTCCAGCTACGGTGCAACTTGAAATGTCTTCTCAGTTATTAAATCATTTCTCTCTGATAGGTTAATAAGAATAGTGGTTAGTGGGCAAAAATCAGAAGCTCACAATATTAATGCTGGAGTCCCTCAGGGCTCCATCCTGGACCCAACTCTCTTCCTGATCTACATTAATGATCTTCCAAATCACATCCTTGCATCATTCGTAGACATTTATGCTGATGACACTACTATCTATGGTAGCACATCTACGACCGTAAATGATCAAGTTCTCTCGGAGTATCTCTCCTCTGATCTTGACCACGTGGTACAATGGGGAAAGGAGTGGCTTGTTACTTCATGCATCGAAAACTAAGCTCCTATCTTTACATCATCAACGTTCTGATCCCTATATGGCATCAATTGAAATGAATGGCTCTCGTTTTGGAGGGGCCTCATGTTTTGACAAGCTTCTGGGCTTGACCTTTACTCCTGATCATAAATGGAGCACATACATCAAATCTGTTGCTAAGGCCGCTGGAAAAATGGTGGGATCTTTCTTTCGACCCAGTAGATATCTCACTGCTGATGCAATTCTCTATCTATATAAGAGCCAGGTACGTCCAAGGGTGGAGTACTGTTGCCACATTTGGGCAGGAGCTGCTAGAAAGGACTTATCCAACCTTGATATAGTTCAAAATAGACTTCGTAGCCTCGTAGGAGATGTCCTTTTCGCTTACCTGCAATCTCTTTCTCACAGAAGAGATGTTGTAGGTTTGTCTCTGCTTTATCGTTATTTTCATGGCAAGTGCTCGACTCAGCTCCAATCTATGGTCCACCTCGCCAAACTTTCACGAAAAACACTCGTCTAACTGAAAACACTATCAATAATTCCCCCCACAATCTGTGCCTAAGCCTAAACGTAGATTCTATGAACAAAGCTTCTTTCTTAGAACTGCACGCCTGTGAAATTGTCTTCCGTTTTCCTGCTTTCCAGCTGACTACAATATGGTTGTCTTCAAGTCCAACATAAACAAGTTCTTGATGAGCGTTCCACTTAAGTAAACACATTTGCCGAATGTCCATTATTAACGATTACTATATTGTCCAATTGAGCAGTGTACACTCACAACCCTTATCCTCGAGTGGTGTCTGGCCTTGATAAGTGGTTATGTCGATGTAAAAAGATATACAAATGCTAGTTTTGCGTAGTGATGCATCGATACACACATTTATCGATTAGCGATTAATCGGCCTATGATAATCGCTCGATTATCGATTAATCAGCCGATTTTCATGTTTTCTAATGCGGAAATTAAGTTTACTATATTTTTTTGTTTTCGGGTGAAAATTAAACGAAAGGACATTCACCGTGTACATCATATTTTAAATAAACAGGCATGGCGCACTGCTAACATGTAGTCTTGTGTGACTGGGTTGAATTGCCAATGTCAAATACACGCGCACTGACAAGAATTAGGTAAACCAACACACATACACAATTCCACACTGTCAACTACTCACCTACATATATTATTTACGTATATTATTCTCACTACGAACAGTTTGAATTGTTATTAATTATTCAACTTTCTTTAAATTTGCTTAAATGAATATTTATTAATTGAAAAATTTTTATTCTCATAAAATAATAATTTTTTTTTTTTTGGTTTCGTTTACACAACTCTGTTCATATTTTTAGTTAGCATTAGGGATGCTTTGATTAGCAATTTAATCATCGATTACCGATCAATCTGCTTTTGACAAGCGATCGATTAACAGGTTTTCTAATGCCGATTTATCAGCAAATTCTGTTGCTATATAGGTTACTCATAGTAATTTAATTATATTGTAAATGAAGGTCACTCTTTTTACTGAAAGGGACATGCATCGTCTACACCATATTTTCAAATACCAAGCATGACGCGCTGCTTAACTGTAGCTTTCTGTGACTGGGCTGAATTTGAGGCAAATAAACGCACATAGAATATATTTCTCTTTGTTTCCTATCGAATTAAGGGGCAATGTGCACTGGTTGTCCAACCTGCAAAGGGTGTTTATTCCAAAAACCGTTCTTAACATGGGGAAGTTGAAAATAAGAAAACGCTTTTTGGGATAAACACTCCTAACCCATCCATGTTAAGAACGACTTCCGGAATAAACACCCCCTCAACTTCCCCATGTTAAGAACGACTTTCTGAACAAACGCCCCTGTCAACTTCCCCATATTAAGAACGACTTTCGGAATAAACCTTTGCAGGTTGGATAACCAGTGCACATTGATCAAATTAACATTATTAATATGTACTTTAAATCACTGTCAAATAAACTTATTACTCTACCTTTCAGTTTTTACGTTGAGGAACTGTATGGTAAATTACGACGATGTGGGAACTAAAAGTAATAATTCTTTTTGTCCTTGTTACTTATTTTTGAACTCGTGTTCTCATTAGATATACATTTTTTTTGGTTTAGAAAATGCATATGTTATTGATATAAATTACTTATTAGATATAAGACATAATTAATTTAAATACGTAACACCTAATGAAATATTGACTACAACCAACAATGATAATGGCCACCAGTTTCTGCTGGAAATATTTTGATGTCGATCCCAAGAATAAAGATAAATCTATCTTAAAGATATGTCAAGATATCATATTAACGGTGGTACGTAAGTAACAACTTTTACTACGACTAGTATGTTAAACCATCTTAAAAAATAAGAAAAGGTTGCAGATAAGTAAAGAAAAGACAATGAAGGTTCAGTGATAAAGTGGAACCAAATACGAGCCTCAAGCGCAACACCAACCTACTATAGAATTAACATTGTCCAAGAAGAAAATTTGGGATATTAATGATCACAGATACTACAAACAGTGCTTTCTTTCTGACTTTGAACGGTGTAGAGCTGTGTTTAGAGTTGTTCCGTTCCCTGCTACACACATAAGTGCAAGAATAAGCGAAGAATTGCACAATGTTCTGCATGAGTATAAGATCTTCCACAAAGTTTTCTTAATCTTGCTAGAATCAGAGACAAGTATGGTTGCTGGTGTCAAGGATGCGGGTTAGAATTATTATAATCTTTTATACATGCATGTCATGTTGAATAAACGACAATGTGAAAAACTAATCATTATAACTAACAGAAAAATAGTCTATAACTTTTATCGCGCTCTATTATAATTATAATTATAATTATAATTATTATTATTATTATTATTATTATTATTGTTATTATTATTATTATTATTATTGTTATTATTATTATGATTATTATTGTCATTATTATTGTCATTATTTTCATTATTATTATTAGTATCATTATTAATGTTATTATTATCATTATTATTGTCATTATTATTATCATTATTATTATTATCATTATTATTATTATTATTGTCATTATTATCATTATTATTATTATAATTATTATTGTCATTATTATCATTATTATTATTAGTATCATTATTAATGTTATTATTATCATTATTATTGTCATTATTATTATCATTATTATTATCATCATTATTATTATTATTATTGTCATTATTATCATTATTATTATTATAATTATTATTGTCATTATTATCATTATTATTATTATTATTATTATCATTATTAATGTTGTTATTCTTATCATTATTATTGTCATTATTATCATTATTATTATTATCATTATCAATGTTATTATTATTATTCTCATTATTATCATTATTATTATCATTATTATTATTACCATTATTATTATAATTATTATTATCATCATTACCAATGTTATTATTATCATTATTATTATTATCATTATTATTATTATCATTATCAATGTTATTATTATCATTATTATTATTATCATTATTATTATTAACATTATTACTATCATTATTATTATCATCATCATCAATGTTATTATTATCATTATTATTATGATTATTATCATTATTATTATAATTAATATTATCATTATTATTATCATTATCATTATTATTTTATCATTATTATTATTAACATAATTGTCAATGTTATCACTATTATTATCATTATTATTATCATTATTATTATCATTATTATTTTCATTATTATTATTATCATTATTATTATCATTATTATCATTATTATTATCGTTATCATTATTATAATCATTATTATTATCATTATCATTATTATTATCATTATCATTATCATCATTATTATTATCATCATTATTATTAGTATCATTATTATTATTACATTATTATTATCATTATTATTATTATCATTATTATTATTATTATCAACATTATTATTATCATCATTATTATTATCGTTATTATTATCATAATTATTATTATTATCATTATTATTATTATCATCATTATTATTATCATTATTATTACATTATTATTATTAACATTATTATTATTATCATTATTATTATTATTATCATTATCATTATTATTATTATTATTATTAACATTATTATTATTATCATTATTATTATTATCATCATTATTATTATCATTATTATTATCATCATTATTATCATTATCATTATTATTACATTATTATTTTTAACATTATTATTATTATCATTATTATTACATTATTATTATTATTATCAAATAAGTTGAAATATAAGATCAGCTTTATTTGGAAAATATAAACTTATTCAGGATCTGACGACATGATGAAATTTAGCATATTATATTATTATTTATTATATACGTGGTTCTCTTTACGTTTTCTTGCTTTTCCGTTTTCTTTATTTATCTTCATACTTGCATGGAGGTGTTGGTCATATAAGTGTGTCTGTGAGCGTGTGTTCGGACGGGGTAAGATTTGTCAGTGCGTGTCTGTGTGTGTGTTTCCTTCTATTGGTTTGTGGAATGTGTGTTCTGTCTTATAGTTTGAGTAAGCTTTATCTAGAATTCGTTTCTTTTGTAGGGTGTTGTCTTTCAATTTTGAGTTTTAGATTTGAATTTCTTTCAATTGTGATTTTCGTTTTAGTCGTAGACGTAAAAAAACAAAGAACAACAACGTTCAGTGATAATATACTGACCCCCAATAAACAAGGGAAGTGGAAAATAGATGCTCATGAAAACATTTACAAACATTTACAACTCTTCCTACCTCTTGGAAACATCTTTCATCAAAATGATCAGCAAAACATTTTAAATATTGTACAAACATCTGAAGAGGCCACTTTATAGAACGTCCGAAACGCGTTAAAACTATTTACCAAAAATAGCTCAATGACTTTTTAAAAATCCAATGATCGAAAATAATTGAAAAATTAAAAGTAAAAATATGAAATAACAATTTTTGATGACCACATTCATTTAAACATTTAAATATATATTCTTCTCTTGTTAGTATCTCCTAATCCATTATATATATATATATATATATATATATATATATATATATATATATATATATATATATAACTACTTCATTTACTCACATAAAATTAATATACGAAAGTATACATTTATGCGTAAACTTTAAGTATTTACTTCAAAAGTGCTCAATACGTAGGTAGAGCTAGTTAGTAATTTATAAAATATATATGGCGATTAAGCTACACTGAATATTCGGCGTTTCATCCACTCTAGGATTCGTCAGGCTTATGCGCGAATTCTGTGGTTGTTTCTCGTTTTTATATATGTTGAGGATTTTAGTTAGCCAATCAGCTTTCTAGTATCCACCGCGCCCCTTCCTATCAGCCAATGGGCATGCATTTTATCGAACAAAGGATCTGTTTTAGAACTAGGTTAGTGGTTTAAGGCAGACGATTTTCCTCATTTCTGCTCTTTTTTAAAAATTTTTTATATATAACTATACATATGTGTACACACATACATGCACACATACATATATATATATATGTGTGTGTGTGTGTGGTCGTTTATGTATATACATGCTTATTTAATTTATTTATTTGTTTGTTTTCTATTGTTTTTGTTAGTTTTAAAGCTATTTTGTATCGCTACCCTAGAGTAAGTTTTATTTTGTGAACACAATTGTTTGCTATTTCTCATCTACAATTTAATAGATTTTGAGGTTCTTTAAAGTACAGGATAGCAAATTTTTCATGGAGGCATAATTTACATGGGTCATCTAAATGTCTGCACGTGGTAGCTTGTCTTATTATTTTCCCTTCGACTACCGGCGAATGTCGGCTTTCTTTGAGTTCCCAGTATTTATTCGCTAGTGTTGTTTTTATACGGTGTTTTTTTATTTTTGATTGTACTTTTGTGGTCATAGTATCGGGTTTTGAAATCTAAGTCATGCCTACGTAATATTTCTTGTTATTCTGGTTTTCTTTCGCAAATATTGTCGCTTGATAAACTATACTTTTTGTTAGACATTTATTTTGAACTGGGCAAAGTGTGCAGTGTCTACAGTTGCATTTATCTTGTTCGTTATTATTATTTTTATTTATGGTATGGTTGTTCTTGTCCGGGGCTGGTTTATTATTATTATTATTATTATTATTATTATTATTATTATTATTATTATTATTATTATTATTTCTGCTAGTGTTGGTTTTATTTTTTCATGGTGTCTACTTTTTTATTGTTTATTTTGTTGTTGTTTACATTGTTTTCATTTAGTATTTTGTTATTATGTGCTTTAATTATCATCTCTAAATTTTCGCAACAACTGTAAGATAACGTCAAGATATTTTTATTGAAGATTTTGTGTAAGGGGTTGGTTGCGGGAAAGTGTTTTTCAATAAGGTCTAGAAATTTCTTACCAAGCTTTGTTTTTAACATTTGATTGTATGGGGCCGTATACCAAATTATAGTTCTTTTCCTTCTATTTTTGATTTTATTATAGTTGTTAGCGTTTTATTGCTTATATTTATATATTTATACAATAATTAATGAAGTTAAGATTTGTTAATAAAGATAATCAAACAAATATATTATAAATGGGAAAATGAATTCTAGTAATAGAAGAGTTTCGCACCAAATTTCACCATACAAAGATAAAATAAGCGAATAATGCTTCTAGACCTTATGTCTACAAAGCTTATTCAAATTGTTATCTACATCACTTACGTGTTTTTATTCTGGAGATTTTAAGATTTTAAGTTTAATTTTAGGGGTTCTTGAAAAATTGAAATTCGTGGAATTTTGTTTAACTGGGGTTGACTGTGGATCAAATTTAATGAGAATCGCATATATTTGAAGTTAAAATGGGAAGTTCTATTCATATTATGACGCTTCTGAAAAATTTTAAATATTCTAAAAGTTATTAAAAGTTGTTGAATATTTACTAATTGATATCTAATATTTAATTAAAACTTGTCTAGAAAGTCAGAGACACCTCATTATTCACCAAAAGCTTCCACCCCATTTTTATCCTTAACCCTAACTCTAACCTCCCCATTTTTACCCTAAGCTCTAACCCGCACCATGTCTTTCTCATTTTTAACCCTCCTCCCTTTTTATCCCCTTTGTCTAAACTAAAGGAACCTGTCTATATAACATATTTGAATCCCTTAGATCTAACAAATGTATTAAAAATTCGTAATGACTGATTAATTAATTAATGAGTGAATGCTGTATATCCAAATATAAACACATATAAATATATACGCATTATATACCATCAAGTGAAATGCTGTGGATACTTGATGTGTTTCAAAAAGACAAAGGGAAAAGCAAATCAAATACTGGAATAAATAAAAACGAAAGCTTCACCGGTTTTGTTCGGCATTAACAAACGTCTTCAGAAAAAAAAACAACTGAAAAGATCTTTCGATTCGAACAAAACCGGTAAAGCTCTCGCTTTTGATAATTCATTCCCGTTTTCTTTTGTTTCCAACATACCAATCTCTAGACACAAATTTAGAAATATAGATAGGATGGAAAAAATTACAAATAAAGTTACAAGAGAGATAGCAATGCACTTAAAGTCAAATTCTTATAGTAATAAAATTATATGAAGGTGAGAAATTAAAGATTAATTTATTTTGGCAATTTTTGATATCAGAAATCCAGGAAGATTAAAGTTTCTGATAGAATATGCGAAACAATTACTTTGCAACTGACAGCTTTGAATGTCTGATGCAGAAACTCCGTTGGTGATAGTTCGTATAGTCTCGATCAATTCAGGTTGGTTCTGCGGGGCTTCTTTTAAGTGTTCTGTTTCAACTTGTCAGTCTTCTCACTTTCACTGAATCTCCGTGAGTCGATGAATCTTGATTCCTTATTCTACTCTTGTTCTTTGCGTTGATCGAGTAACTCCTTCGAGGATTCGACGGCTCTTCCTGTGGCTCCAAGGATGGAAACATGAAATCAGAACGAAGGTAACACATTAATATAGAAAGGTCAATTTCAAAGGCGGGGAATTTCGAAAAACTTAGACTATATATATCTAATACATAAAATAAAGTTAGTCTGATTTTCGAAGTATAACTTTAATAGCATCGCAAATGCCAAATCAAGATTTGTTTCTTGTAAAATTATTCAGATCGTGTTTACAGAGAAACCACAGGTCCATGTGGCAACTGGATGCGAGAAACAGTATAAAATAATTATCAGATTTATTTAAAGCCATTTGATTAAAGATAATGACCATGATATCCTGTTAAAAATATAGGTCGTGTATACCAAAAATTATTTTGATAAGACGTGCACTTGGCAATGTGATGCAGGAACCACTATTAAAATTATCGGATGTACCAAAAAGGTCATTTGACTAAAACTAATGAACCAGGCACAATGCCAAAGATTCAGATACCTATGCAGCATTTTAATAAGAAGAGGTTGAACAAGAAACAACATAAAATTCTTGAACGTAATAGGTAACGTCGGCCCAAACGTTATAAGAATAACACTCATGATAAGACTACTAGTCTAAATAATCCAAACAATTCAAATTATGAATCCTTATCTTTAAAAACGTCAGAAACTTAAGACGTTAATAAATTCATATAAACCGTAAACGTGGTCTCATAAAATATTTACCAGAAAGCATTAAAGCGGAAACAAATCGGCCATAATCTGCCCCTCCCCGAAAAAATGACGACTGCAGAGAAAATTCGCGAGAACAGGCACATATATAATCGGTTAATTATTAATCCGAATAATCCAAATTATGAATCTAAAAAAAAATCAGAACCATAAAAAAACAAACAATGTATATAAACCCGAATATGCGGTTCCATAATACAGATGATGGTATGGTTCATACCTAACCTATCGAAGATTCGTTTTGTTTTAAAACGTTTAGAAATAATCAACAACAAAATTTAAGTGTTTCATTATTAAAGTTCGATGTACGTTTAAAAGTAATTAACATCAGTATTTTATGTAAGTTTATAATCGTAGGTAAAAAGACACGTGAGGATACTGTTAGGTACAACACAATAAATGTTCCATTTGCACGTGTTAGAGCTCTTGTGGCGCAGAAGACCAACTAGAAAATATCCACAAGAAGAGTGAATTGTATCAGAAAGCAATATTGCTTTGAATCAAATGAAACACGTCGTTACACTTTAGTCGCATTTTACATTTTTAAAAATGCTATAAAACTTTAATACATTAAATAAAATAGTTTGATGAAAATGACAATTCCTATGAAATAAGACTTGCATTTTTGTAGTCAGGGCAGAAGTGACCTTTCAGGACATTTATATAATGTTAAAACTTAAATAATTTTCAATGCGTTTATTTAATATAAATTAAATAAACGCATTGAAAATTATTTTTTTACAATTAATCAGAAGTAACTTTTCCACTGCATGTTTGTAATAAATGAGAAGTGAATTTTCCAGTGTATTTTTGAAATATAAAAACTTTCTAACAGGAAATAAAGTAGTTGAAAAACAAACAATTTTTTCTTACAATTCATCAGCAGTCACTTTCCCAGGGAATTTTTGTAATTAATAAGACGGGACTTTTCAGAGCATTCATCGTCAAATCCAAATAACAGCATTTATTTTTTTATATTAATGGCTTTGTTTATTATTTTTTTTGTTATTAATGTTTTTGTTATTAATGTTTTTGTTATTAATGTATTTGTTTTAATGTTTTGTAATTAATGTTTCCGTTATTAATGTTTTTGTAATTGTTTCCGTTATTAATGTTTTTGTAATTAATGCTTCGTTATTAATGTTTTTGTTATTGATGTTTTTGTTATTATTTTTTTGTTAACTATGTTTTTTGTATAAATGATTTTGTAATTAATGTTTTTGTTATTAATGTATTTTGTAATTAATGTTTTTGTTATGAATGTTTTTTTTATTAATGTTTTTGTTATTGATCTTTTGTAAATAATGATTTTGTAATTAAAGTTTTTGTTATTTATGTTTTTGTTATTGATGTTTTTGTTATAAATGTGTTTGTTATTAATGTTTTTGTAATTAATATTCTTGTTATTAATATTTTTGTAATTAATGTTTTTGTTATTGATGATTTTATTATTAATATATTTTGTAATTAATGTTTTTCTTATTGATGTTTTTGTTATAATTATTTTTGTAATAATTGTTTTTGTTATTGATGTTTTTGTTATTAATATTTTTGTTATTAACGTTTTTGTTATTGAGGATTTTGCAATTAATGTATTTTGTAATTAATGTTTTTGTTATTAATGTTTTCGTAATGATTGTTTTTGTTATTAAAGTTTTGTTATTAATTTTTTTGTAATTAATGTTTTTGTTAAAATGTATTTTTTTAACTAATGTTTTTGTTATTAATGTTTTTGTTATTATTGGTTTTGTTATTAATATTTTTGCTATTAATATTTTTGTTATTAACGTTTTTGTTATTGAGGATGTTGTTATTAATGTATTCTGTAATTAAATTTTTTGTTGTTAATGTTTTCGTAAGTAATGTTTTTGTTATTAAAGTTTTGTTATTAATTCTTTTTTAATTAATGTTTTTGTTATAAATGTTTTTGTTATTAAAGTTTTGTTAATATTTTTTTTGTAATAAATGTTTTTGTTATTAATGTATTTTGTAACTAATGTTTTTGTTATTAATGTTTTTGTTATTAATGGTTTTGTTTTTAATATTTTTATTATTAATATTTTTGTTATTGATGATTTTGATAATAATGTTTCTGTAATTAATGTTTTTGTTGATAATGGTTTTGGAATTAATGTTTTTGTTATTAATGTTTTTGTTATTAATGTTTTCGTTATTAATATTTTTGTTATTGATGATTTTGATAATAATGTTTTTGTAATTAATGTTTTTGTTATTAATGGTTTTGGAATTAATGTTTTTGTTATTAATGTTTTTATATTAATATTTTTGTTATTAATGGTTTTGGAATTAATGTTTTTGTTATTAATGTTTTTGTTATTAATGTTTTTGTTATTAATGTTTTTGTTATTAATGGTTTTGGAATTAATGTTTTTGTTATTAATGTTTTTGTTATTAATGTTTTTGTTATTAATGGTTTTGGAATTAATGTTTTTGTTATTAATGTTTTTGTTATTAATGTTTTCGTTATTAATATTTATGTTATTGCTGACTTTGATAATAATGTTTTTGTAATTAATGTTTTTGTTATTAATGTTTTTGTTATTAATGTTTTCGTAATTAATGTTTTTATAATTAATGTTTTTGTTATTAATGTTTTTGTAATTAATGTTTTTGTAATTAATGTTTTTGTTATTAATGTTTTTGTTATTAATGTTTTCGTAATTAATGTTTTTGTAATTAATGTTTTTGTTATTAATGTTTTTGTTATTAATGTTTTTGTAATTAATGTTTTTGTTATTAATGTTTTTGTTATGAATGTTTTTGTAATTAATGTTTTTGTTATTAATGTTTTTATTAATGTTTTTTAGATTAATGTTTTTGTTATGAATGTTTTTGTAATTAATGTTTTTGTTATTAATGTTTTTATTAATGTTTTTTAGATTAATGTTTTTGTTATTAATGTTTTTGTTATTAATATTTTTTATTAATGTTTTTGTTATTGATCTTTTTGTTATTAATGTTTTTGTTATTAATATTTTTGTTATTAATGTTTTTTATTAATGTTTTTGTTGTTAATGTTTTGTTATAAATGCTTTTGTAATAAATGTTTTTGTTATTAAGGTTTTTGTTATTAATGTTTTTGTTATTAATGTTTTTGTTATTGATGTTTTTGTTATTAATGATTTTTATTGAATATTTTGTTATAAATGCTTTTGTTATTAATGTTTTGTAATTATTATTTTTGTTATTAATGTTTTTGTTATTAATGTTTTTTTTATATTTTTGTTAATAATCTGTCCGTAATTAATTTTTTTATTAATGTTTTTTATTAATGTTTCTGTTATTAATGTTTTTTCATTAATGTTTTTTATTAATGGTTTTGTTATTAATGTTTTTTATAAATGATTTTGTTATTAATGGTTTTGTTCTTAATTTTTTGTTATTAATATTTTTGTTATTAATGTTTTTGTTATTAATGTTTTTATTAATGTTGTTTAAATTAATGTTTTTGTTATTGATGTTTTTGTTATTAATGTTTTTATTAATGTTTTGTTATTGATGTTTTTGTTATTAATATTTTTGTTATTAATGTTTTTATTAATGTTTTTGTTGTTAATGTTTTGTTATTAATGCTTTTGTAAGAAATGTTTTTGTTATTAAGGTTTTTGTTATTAATGTTTTGTAATTAATGTTTTATTTATTGATGTTTTTGTTATTAATGATTTTTTATTGAATATTTTGTTATAAATGCTTTTGTTATTAATGTTTTTGTAATTATTATTTTTGTAATTAATGTTTTTTTTATTAATGTTTTTTATTAATGTTTGTTATTAATCTTTCCGTAATTAATTTTTTTTATTTATGTATTTTATTAATGTTTCTGTTATTAATGTTTTTTCATTAATGTTTTTTTTATTAATGGTTTTGTTATTAATGTTTTTTATGAATGATTTTGTTATTAATTGTTTTGTTCTTAATTTTTTGTTATTAATATTTTTGGTTATTAATGTTTTTGTTATTAATGTTTTGTAATAAATGTTTTTGTTATTAATGTTTTTGTTATTAATTTTTTTACGATTAATATTTTTATTATTAATGTTTTTGTTATTAATGTTTTTTATTAGTGTTTTTGTTATTAATGTTTTTGTTGTTAATGCTTTTGTAATAAACGTTTTTGTTATTAAGGTTTTCTGTAATTAATATTTTTGTTATGAATGTCTTTTTTATTAATGCTTTTGTTATTAATGTTTTTCTTAATAATCTTTTTGTTATTAATGTTTTTGTCATCAATGTTTTTGTAATTAATATATTTGTTATTTATCTTTTTGTTATCAATATTTTTGTTAGTCATGTTTTTATTAGGTTTTTGTAATTAATGTTTTTGTTAGTTATGTTTTTTTAATGTTAAATGTTTTTGTTATTAATGTTTTTGTTAGTTATGTTTTTTTATGTTAAATGTTTTTGTTATTAATGTTTTTGTTATTAATATTTTGTTTTTAATTTTTCATTATTAATTTTGTTATCATTAATGTTTTTTAATTATTATGTCTGTTATTAATGTTTTTGTTATTAATGTTTTTGTTATTAATGTTTGTATTATACATATTTTTGTAATATTGCATGTTTTCGTAAATAATGTTTTTGTTATTAATGTTTTTGTTATTAATGTTTTTGTTATTAATGTATTTTTATTAATATTTTTGTAATTAATGTGTTTGTTATTAATGTTTTTGTTAATAATGCTTTTGTTATTAATGTATTTGTCTTTAATGTGTTTGTTTTTAATATTTTTGTTATTAATGTATTTGTTATTAATGTTTTTGTTATTAATGTGTTTGTTATCAATGTATTTGTTATTAATGTTTTTGTTATTAATGTTTTTGTTATTAATGCTTTTGTTAGTTATGTTTTTGTAATGTTAAATGTTTTTGTTGTTAATGTTTTTGTTATTAATGTTTTTTGTTATTAATTTTTCATTAATTTTTTTGTTTTAATTAATGCTTTTTATAATTAATATTTTTGCCATTAATGTTTTTGTTATTAATGTTTTTAAATTAATGTTAGTGTTATTTATGTTTTTGTTATTAATGTTTTTTGTTATTGATGTTTTTGTTGTTTATGTTTTTGTTTTTAATGGTTTGTTATTAATGTTTTTGTAATTAATGTTTTAATCAATGTTCCTGTTATTAATGTTTTTGTTATTCAGGTTTTTGTTAATAATGTTTAGGTTATTAATATTTTTGTAATAATTGTTTTTCTTATTAATTTTTTGTCATTAATTTTTTTGTAATTAATGTTTTTGTTATTAATGTTTTTGTTATTAATATCTTTATTGTGTTTAACGTTTTGCCTTTTTTTAGCACACCAAATTCTCATGCACCATTCTTTGTTTTTTTTATTATAATCAATGAGTATGTATTTAATTCATTAATTTTTTACTTTTTGAAAATGTCTTTTTCTTTAAGGTTCAGTTATGTCCTCGGTCAAAAAAAAAATATATATATTTATGTATATATATATATATATATATATATATATATATATATATATATGTATGTATATATATATAATGCAAAATTTTGACTTATGCATGTTAAGACCAAAACTAGTACATATACTTTTTAAATAAATAAATATATTTATTTATAAAACAAATTACATATTTAAAATTATAATAAATTCTAACTCAGGTATTTTTACTTTTAGTCTTTTTTCTGCCACATGACAGTGATAATCTTCAGATTATTGAATGTCCATTTCAGTGTGAACGTCGGTCAACACGTGTGCCATATAATATATGAATTCACTGTTTTTTGGCACTGTAAACATCTGGAACACAAAATTCAAACTTTTACGGTTTTAAGACCAAAACTAGTGCATACAAAATGTTTAATAAATAAATATTTTTATTTATTACAACAAATTCAATATATATATATATATATATATATATATATATATATATATATATATATATATATGTGTGTGTGTGTGTGTGTGTGTGTGTGTGTGTGTGTGTGTGTGTGTGTGCGTAATTCGTTAAGCTGAATAGACATTTTTATTCTATTAATTTCATTGGATCCTATCCATTTTCTGGATTGTCATTTTTATTTTAGGTGAGAACTGGCCGATGTAATAACAATAACTTTGATTTATCCAAGTACTTTCAAATCCTTCTGGATTCATCTTCAGAAATTAATTAAACTGGTTTGATTGTTACTAATTATATTTATGGATGGTTTATCTTCATTGGTTGATAAATTCTTATTTTTTTTTACATGAACTTAAAAGGTTAGGCTATAAGTAAAGTTAATGCTAAGGTTTTTTAGTTTCGAGTATTTCAAGTTTATGTTTATTGTTACATCGTATGAGAATGTTAGTGTTATCAAGTAGGAGCTTTCTAAACTGGGACAAGGGAACGGAATGCTGGTTTGTCAGATGTTTAAAGATGGCACTTTGTTCAGAGCGATCTAATGTTAGTCTCCCTGACAATGTCGTGGTAGTCATACCTATATATATGTTGTTGTCGGGGGCACAGTCCCTCAATGGGCATTTGAATTCATATGCAAGGTTAGTCTTTCCAAGTAACTCTGTCTAAGGGGAGAAATTATTGCCTATAATAAGGTTAGGAGTTTTAAATTTATTATAGTAAATAGTTAATTTTACTTTTTTTATTAGTATCAAGACAGTGTACATTTTTATTAATAATACTTTTTAGAGCTTTTTCATCTATTTTGTAATTATGATGCATTTGTCTTTTGTAAAACGGTTTTATATTTTTAGAGGCTGATGAATTAAAATCTTTCTTATTCTGATTAACTGTTTTAAATTTCGTGATTAATCGATAATTCGTTGTTAAATGTTATTGATTTCTTGTTGGAAAATAGTTGGAGAAGAGGAGTTAGTAAATTAGTAATTATCTAAGTTTTATATCGAAAGGGCCATTCACTAAAATAATTTAGAGTGGTAGGATGTTTATTGGTCGTTTTTTTATATGTACAGGTGGAAAATTCATTATTATTAGCATCGAAAAAGACTTTTTTACACAGGCATCAGGGATAAGGGTTAAAGAGTGTACAGTTGAAATTGGACAATATAGTAATAATTAGTAATGAAAATTCGGTAAATTCGTTAACTTATATGGAACGGCTCATCAAAAACTTATTTACGTTAGACTTGAAGACAACCATATTGAAGTCAACCGGAAAGCAGGAAAACGGAAGACAATTCCACAGGCGTGCAGTTCTAAGAAAGATGATTTGTTCATGGAATCTACGTTTAAGTTTAGGCACAGATAAAGAGTGGGTGGAATTATTGATAGTGTATTCAGCTAGACGAGTGTTTCTTGTGAAAGTTTGGCGAGGGGGGACCATGTACTGAAGCTCAGTCGAACACTTTCCATGAAAATAACGATACAGAGACAAACTCGCAACATCTCTTCTGTGAGATAGAGGTTGCAGGGAATAGAAAAGGACATCTCCTACGAGGCTACGAAGTCTATTTTGAACTCTATCAAGGCAGGACAAGTCCTTTTTAGCAGCTCCTGCCCAGACGTGGCAACAGTATTCCATCCTTGGATGTACCTGGCTCTTATATAGATAGAGAATTGCATTAGCAGTTAGATATCTACCGGATCGATAGAAAGATCCCACCATTTTTCCAGCGGCCTTGGAAACACATTTGATGTACGTGTTCCATTTAAGATCAGGAATAATGGTCAAGCCCAGAAGCTTGTCAAAACTTGAGGCCTGAAGACAAGAGCCATTCATTTCAATTGATGCCAGATGTGGATCATCTAGGAAAGGAATTGTGTTGTTAGCGCTTAATTCATATAATTTTAATACGGAATTATTTTGTGAAAGTTGTTTGTAATGTGTTAATTTCTTTTTATTTATTATATATATATATATATATATATATATATATATATATATATCGGTTTGCTAGAACGTTTCTATCTTAAATTTTACGCAAAATGCAAAATGTAGAGATTGCATGAATAGAAGTCAGTGTAATAATGAAATGAATGATTTATTAAGAAACCAAAAAAAATAAGTTAACACTTAAATTAACACTCGTTTGCCAAATGAATATGTAACATTCTTTCCTCATTGATCTGATGATATAATTAAGTTCTATATAATTTTTATTACTCATCTTTTATTTAATATATTTATTGCTCCTCTTAACTGAGTAAAGCCGTTTTCTACATTTGTAGGTTTATTTTATTAAATATTACTTCTTTACAATCTTAATTAAAAAAAAAAAATATATATATATATATATGGTTTTAATCAGGTTGACAAACCGGTTCTCGCCAGATCTCCGAAGTAAAGCAACGTTGAGCCTGGCTAGTATCAGATGGGGGACCATGTGGGAATTCTAGGACATGTATATGCTCTCCCCTCATCTCGACATTGTTTCCAGACGTCCTCTACCCTAACTTATCACTGGTATACAACAATCTTTACTCAGGAGAGGCGTGGTTAGGGGACTGCGCAACATTTGCCACACAAATTTCACGCGCAGACGCCCTTACAGTAGGTATCCATAGTCTTTCAAGACTGAAGGAAGCCATAATGGTTTTTGGTGTAGAAGAAACGACCAGAGTGCTCATGTATGTATGTAATAACATACATCTTTTATTATATCATTTTGATCGTACTATGGTTTCACAGGAATACTGAAGGATATCTCCCATAGATAAGGACATTAAGTCAGAATTTAGGATGATCGTGCTATTTCGTGTATGAGACAGTAAGCGGTTTCCGTACATATCTCTCTACAATCAACTATCCTATGCTACAATATGCGTTGAATGTCCCATGCGGTTTGCACAGCACTACACACACGTTTCAGAATGTCGACAACAAGGAATGGCGCAAATACTCTATTATATTTGAATTTTTAACATAAAATCTTACACATAGCTTAGTTAATTGCTCGAAGGTTTTACTTCTTTCAGGCGTGCTGCCGTTATGGAAGTGATATATCCTGTGCTGCAATGTATCTAGAAATGTAAAGGGAGTAAAATATACTTTCCGAGATTCAAACGTAATAAACCAATATCATATTTTTTTTTGTCTATCCATCTATTTATTTCAGTCTTTTCATATTACTATTAATTTTTTCAAAATTACATTTTCACCCAAAAACAAGGCACATTTCCACTTTGTTGTATGGGGCTACTATCAGGGGCATAAGCTACAGGGATACTATGTAGGGAGTTGGGCAATTAATTCATTTATATTCACCCGCATTATTGTCATATCCCTTCCTTCCCTGCGCTATCATATCAGGTTTCAAATGCAACAAACATTAATGTTATTGTTGTTCCTTTCCCGTTACAAATCTCAATCATGTTCTGCAAAGCAAAAAAAAAAAAAAAAAATACCCAAACACTTAAACGTAAAAAGTTGGTATTCCGTAAAACAAAACAACCAAACAAAACATCATGAATAAATATTTTAAGATATAAAGAATTTAAACTAAAAAAGCTTTATTTAAAAATGACCATATTTTGCGTCAAATAGTCCGAAAGAGATAAATTCTGAAACAAAACACCCAAACTAAATAACATAAATAAATATGTGAAAAACACACTTGAATGTTAATGTGTTAATTTCTTTTTATTTATTATATATACATATATATATATATATATATATATATATATATATATTCTTCGCATATCTATAGAAGAGGCAATGTCTTTCGCCCATTCTTTTATCACTCAATATTTAAAACGCATATGTACTAAAGGCAATCCGTCTCACGCATCCATATAGCAGGCAATATCTCCCAATTATTTATAAAATATGAAATGTCAGTCGTGCATCTTTATAACGGGTAATATCGCTATAAAAGGAAATATACCTGATGCATCTCTATCACACGAAGTATCTTTCACTCATCATTAAAATAGGCGACGTTGCTCAACCTTCACGTATCTTTACAGAAGTTGATACGTCGTTTGGTTCGTCACGTTTGAATTTAATAATAGCATTTTCATAACTGAGTTCTCAGATTAATTGGACGCATCTGCGTAATAGCAACATTAGCTTTCTGAACCTGCCGATTGCATTTATATCGAATCCTGCGTGTAGAATTTCAACTCAAAATAATGACAGAATAAACACCAGGCTCGATCGGCATTATTGAGAAATGCATTGCAGGTCAGATCTTCCTGAACCCGCGCAGATTATTTTAGAAAAATGCCAAAGCTCTAGCATATAGATCTCTTATGATGAATTGACTTATTTTGAAGCGCTTTTTATGACACATACATATATGGTTGAGAAGAAAGTTCTTGATGATTTTTTTTATTTTGATTTCAAATGACGTATTTTCAAACAAGTTTTAATTATTGCCCCTTCACTTTATGTATCATTTAAAAGACCGCTGTTCGTTCCATCTAATCATATGATTTACAATCGTTTTAAAACAAGTTGTCTTCTGTGCAGAATGTTGAATACAATATGAAAAAAAAAACAACTCCGCAAAATTTTCTCATTTCAATTCAAGCAAGGTCAAAAAGCTGCTGAAACAGCTTGCGACATCAATGAAGCGTTTGGCCCAGGAACAACTACTAGACGATCAGCACAATGGTGGTTTAAGAAATTTCATGGCGGCGAGGAAAATCTTGAAGATAATGACCGAAGTGATCGGCCATCGGATGTTAACAACGATCAATTAAGAGCCTTAGTCGAAGCCAATCCACGCACAACTGATCGAAAACTTGCTTCCGAATTAGACGTAATGTATACGACGATTTCCAAAAAAAAACTTGATAGATAGGTGTCTAACGAATTGAACGGCAACCAAATAACGCTGTTATGAAGTGCCATCTTCCTTTCTTTTACGAAACAAGAACGACCGGGTTGTGACTTCCGATTAAAAGTGGGTACTTCTCGACAACCGGCGACGTTAGCTTATTGGTTAGACGCCGATGAAGCTCACTGACACTTCCGGAAGCCAGAGTTGCACCAAAGAAAGTCATGCTGACTGTTTGATGTTCTGCCACCGGTCTCTTCCATTACAGTTTTTTAATGCAGGCGAAACCATTACAACGGAAAAGTACTGTCAATAAATGGATGAAATGCATCAGAAACCTTGATAACAGCATCCAGCATTAGTCACAGAAAGGCTCAATATTCCTTCACGACAATGCCCGACCGCACGTTGTTTAACCGATCCTACAGAAATTGAACAAAATAAACTACAAAACTCTGCCTCATCCTCCATACACTCCAAACCTTTCACCTACTGACTACCACATTTTCAAGCATTTAAGAAACTTTCTACGTAAGAAATGCTTCAAAAACCTAAGCGATATCAATAACCTCTTAGGCGACTTTATCGCCATCGGAACGCAGAGTTTTTACGTTATAAATACACTTGTTTGGTAAAGGTGTGTTGATTCTGATGATGTTTACTTCGACCAATAAATTGTTGCTTGAGCCGAGATATGTTTATGTCAATTTAAAAGTTAAAAACCGAAAGAACTTTCTTATCAATCTTATATTTGCATGTAAAGTAATGCGACACAAAAGCAAATCTTGAATATCGAATGTAGCAGCAAGTCTAAAAGAAGCAGTTGGAAATAAGTCATACACTATGACTATGCAATTATTACAGCTTGAGAGCAGTATGATAATAATACCATACTGATATAGGACAAAAAAGATTGGGAGTAAATGATTCTGGGTTAAACCGAGACCACCGAGAGTAAGTACAGGCTAATGAACATGACAGCGTGACGTCATTACCAGATCATCATGTAGGTATGCGGTGCCTAAAGTTTCTAGTGTTAAATAATAAATAACACTTTTCATTGAGTATTTTCAAATATTTTAAACGTTAGAAGCATTTTTAACGACAGTTTTTTTTATTTATTTAACCAACACAATCGATGAATTCACCGGGCGTAATTTATTTCTTTGAAATATATTTAAAACTTAAAGTTTGTTTGTTTTATAACATTTCTACTGTAAATAATTTACATGACTGAAATAGGAAATGAAATAGGAAATTCTATGTTTATCGAGACATGACGAATGCAAATTCATCTTAAAAATTCATTACCTAATCAGTTTTAATGAATTAAAAATAAAGAGTACATAAATTTAGTGAATTTTAGAGTACAAAAAATAAAAATAAATAAGTACAAAAAATAAAAATAAATAAGTACAAAAAATAAAAATAAAGAGTACATAAATTTAATGAATTTTAGTTAACATATTTTCTTGTATTTTATCTTATAAATAAATGTGTGCTTCACGGGGAAGAAGGACCTTGCGTAAACGGTGTTTTTATTCAATGATTGCGTTTTCTTTCACTTTCTTCGTATATATCTCAGACTTTTTAAAAAATTTTAATCGTGCGTGTATTTGTTGATTTTGTTTTTCGTTTCTTGGTGGTAAATTTGATTCATACTATTTTTTTTTCGTGCTTTTATTTTATTTCATTTTAATTTCTTTATTATTTTCTCCACTAAAGACTTTTTTTGTTAATTTTTTTTTTCATACATATTCAAATAATGCCCCCCTTTTTGGCCTCAAATATTACCTGCAAAAAAGCTTTCGTGATTAAATAAAACAAAGAAAACCTTTTGGGCGTGCGCTTACAGGGAGCAATCGTTAAATAAAATAAACCATTTACGCAGGGTCCACGTTCCCTGTGAAGTACGAGTAAATGTTGTACGCGCGCTGCTGAAATAACGTTGTTTAGAAAGCCATTCTTAACAGGGGGTGGGGCTTTCTAACTATTCCGCTCTTTCACCAAACAAGTTAAAGAAAAAAAATTAATTTAACTCGGAAATACTATCAAAATATAGCACAGTGCGTACTCTGCACAATCACTATTATTATTATTGGCTCACATGGAGCTTTCACACAAGTCATCAAAGATTTGATTTGAAACCTGTGGTGTTTTCTGGAAGGTGAGTGACAACAAGTCTCCCCAGATGTCCAGCTCTCTCAACCTCCTTCGATAGCATTGCAAATAAATTTGCGTCATCGCAACAGCCGCTTACGATTTATTTCTCGCTGGCAGTGGCCATTGGTCTATACTTGAATTTGAGTGGCACTAAGCCTACCCAAGATCGCAGTTCTCTTCACGCTTGTCCAGCGGAGGTCTGGTCAGCGCTCTCTCCTCGGTCTTTCCACCCTCCTTTACTCATCTCGGCTCTTTGGTATCACTTTTGTGAACGGTGATAAGACAATGGGAGGGGATGCGTGATGGGGTTGTAGAACTTGTAGATATGCAGCTTCAGTCTTCTTCATTCCCTGTAACGCTTCTTCATTATGTTGTATACTTGTATTATTCTCCGCATTCAAGGGTTTTCCTTAATATTTCAGCCGTTTTCATTATCGTTAGTCGTTGTATTTTTGCGGCCATTTCTCTGATTCCAATTTCTGCTATTCTGTCTTCAAAGTTTTTCGGAATTGCTCCTAATGCTCCTACTATTATCGGTATTATTTTGATTTTCTTCATCATCCAAATCCCTTTTAACTCCATGGCTAGCTCTGCGTATTTGCCCCGTTTCTCCTTTTCTTTCAAACTCACCCTGTGGTCAGCTGGGACAGCTAAGTCTACGATTCGACAGTATTTTTCTTTCTTGTTAAATATCACGACATCTGGAATTTTTGCTTGGATGAGTTTGTCCATGTGTATGTTCATGCTCCATAGGATTTTATTGTTCACGTTTTAGAGTAGTGTTGCGGGTTTCTGCTTGTACCATTTGTCTGTACGTTCAAAGTGCAGCCGTTTGCACAATCTCCAGTGCACCGTTCATCCCACTGGGCGTGTCTGTTTTTGTATTCCTTTTGGGTTAGTTTGCTGCATTCACTTACTATATGGTTACTATTATTATTATTATTATTATTATTATTATTATTATTATTATAACAACAACACTAATAAAAAAATAGTGTAGATGACATCGACTGGTGCCACATGAACTAGTTGTGAAGGATCAGGGAGGATGGGAAGACCGAGGTGGTAGAGTACTTACCAGATTTCCACTGGAAGTGTGTAGTTCAAATCTGGTACCTTGAGGGGCATTTTGTCACCCAAACATCTGACTATGGCCTGTGAGACAACTCCTAATGAGTGAAAAAAAAAATAATGACCCCTCCCAAATTTACCACCATCCTGATTTTATATCGCACATGTTTACTGTATTTTTTTAGTTTTAACCAATATTCACATTATAGTAGCATTTCTTTTAGTAGTTATATGAACTTCATTTCCGTTTTATGTATTCTGCACTGATATGAAAATGAAGATTATAGCGGAGTATAGGACTCCTAACCATGCGCGAACAGTTGGCAGAGTTGGTGGAAATTTTCTGTTTCTATGTCTATCCTTGTAGCCATGTCACTAGTAAGGGTGCTGGAGGTAAACGTTTTGTCTGGGCTGACGTTATCCGCCTGATAGTCATGGACCCGAACCTTGGATTAACCACTAAGGAGGCTGTCCTATCAGCAGGTGCAAAGTACTGGGGCTGCTGTATTGCCATTTGGTGAATGGAATCTGGACCATGCAGTAGCTTCTGGTGTGGCCTCTCGATGCCATACTAGTGGGTAATTGTTACGGCTTTACCTTATCATGTGCTACAAAAAAAAAAAATTCTTCGTTTCTTTTTCTCTCTTAGTTTCCCCTCTCTGTCCTGCTCTAAGTAAATCTGACGACCTAGTCCACAAATTCCAAAATTTCATCATGACAAGTTTCAAGAAAAAATACACGATTAAACCCGGTTCTCCAACTTCCAACGTAGACCCCTACTACCATGTCTCCTTCTCCAACATCAGGGGTCTTCGTTCTAACATTCCAGAGGTTGAAACCCAATTACAGGAGACTAAACCAGACCTTTTATTTTTAAGTGAAACTGGCATTGGACAGGCTATTTCCCTAGATGAGTTTACAATTACAGGATACTCTAACTTAAGTTCTAAATCTGACCCCCAAGATCGCCATGGGCATGGAATATGTGCCTATATTAAAGATAGCTTTCCATGTGGTAGGGACATCTCCAGGGAAGATCCTAACTTACACTATATGTGCTTTCGGGTTGCTTTAGCTCACACTACTGCATTTATATTTACTCTCTATCGCCCCCACAACAGCGGAGTTACTATCTTTCAAAGCATATCTGAGAAAATTGACCAAGTCCTTTCTGCTTATCCTTCAGCTAACATTCACGTATGTGGAGACTTCAATGTTCACAACGTCGAATGGTTGACCCACTCAAACAAGACCGTTGATGAGGGGAGGTTCTGTCATGATTTCTCCATTGCCTATGACCTCACTCAGATTGTTCAGGAACCCACCCGTGTGCCCGATAATGACGGCCAGTATGCGAGCCTACTAGACCTTTTTCTCACAACTTGCCCTGAACTATGTTCAGTTTCTGTTCTGTCGCCTCTTGGATCTTCCGACCACTCTGTTGTATCAATTAAGATAAAAATGAAATGTAATAAGTCCCGAGACGTACCTCTTCATCGTACAGTATATCGATACACTAAGGCTGACTGGGATAGTTTCCGTACATTTATATCTGATCTACCTCTGCATTCCATGTTTAAAAAGGATGTGTCCTCTATAGTATTAGACCTGACTGAATGGTTATTTGTAAGTATTGACCATTTCATACCCTCTAAAAAATTTCAGCAAAAACCTAACAGCCAGCCATGGTTCTCTTCAGAATGTGCTGCTTCCATTGCGCACAGAAATCACTTTTTCCACTGCTTCAAACGTAATAGATGTATGGAAACTAAAGCCGTTTTCAGGACTGCCAGCAACCATTGTAAGAAAGTAATAAGGAACGCAAGAGAGTTGTATGCTCAATCTGTTAAGTCCAAAGTAGCTGAGCAGCGGCTTGGTTCCCACCAGTTTTGGCAAATAGCAAACAGAATCCTGAACAGAAGCGTGTGCTCCATCCCAACTATTATCAATGGACCTGAGGTAATCTCGTCAGCATCAGACAAAGCCAAACTCTTTGTCAAGAGCTTTGCAGCTAATTCTACCCTTTGCGACCAAGACCGCCAACCCCCAATATTTCCTCCTGTATCAGAAAACACGCTATGTGATATACGTATATCTGTACGTGATGTTGCGAAGCTAATCAAAAACCTTGATTCCAGTAAAGCCACTGGCCCAGACGGTATTCCAATTATAGTACTCAAAAAACTTCAACCAGAACTAGCGCCCATACTTACAAAACTGTTTAAACGTTGTCTTAAGGAGAATAGTTTCCCATCTCCCTGGAAAATCTCATCAGTATGCCCTGTATTTAAGAATTCAGGTGATCGCTCATCCCCCTCTCAGTACAGGCCAATAAGTTTCCTGTGCGTCATGAGTAAGTTGCTAGAATCTGTGTTAAATACAGAAGTAATCAACCATCTCAACAAAAATAACCTTCTTAGTGACACTCAATATGGTTTCCGTTCTGCTAGATCTACAGCAGATGTCCTTACAGTTATATCGCATAGGATTAGCAAATCTCTCGACGGTGGCAATCTTTCTAGGGCAATTGCTCTTGACATATCTAAAGTCTTTGATAGGGTATGGCATAAAGGTTTACTTCATAAGATAGCTCGCTATGGTATAGCTGGAAAAGTCTTCTCAATTATTAAATCATTTCTTTCTGATAGGTTCATAAGAGTAGTAGTTGAGGGGCAAAAATCAGAAGCTCACAGTATTAATGCCGGTGTCCCTCAGGGATCCATCCTGGGCCCAACTCTTTTCCTGATCTACATTAATGATCTTCCAAATCATATCCTTACATCATTTGTAGACATTCATGCTGATGACACTACCATTTATGGTACCACATCTAAGACAGTAAACGACCAAGTTCTCTCCAATTCTCTCTCCTCTGATCTTGAGCACGTAGTACAATGGGGAAAGGAGTGGCTGGTTACTTTTAATGCATCTAAAACCAAGCTTCTCTCTTTACATCATCAACATTCTAATCTATATTTGTCATCAATTGAAATGAATGGCTCTCGTCTTCAGGAGGCCTCAAGTTTTGACAAGCTTCTGGGCTTGACCATTACTCCTGATCTTAAATGGAACACGTATATCAAATCTGTTGCCAAGGCCGCTGGAAAAATGGTGGGATCTTTCTATCGATCCGGTAGATATCTCACTGCTGATGCTATTCTCTATCTATATAAGAGCCAGGTACGTCCAAGGATGGAATACTGTTCCCACATCTGGGCAGGAGCTGCTAGAAAGGACTTGTCCTGCCTTGATAGAGTTCAAAATAGACTTCGTAGCCTCGTAGGAGATGTCTTTTTCTCCTCCTTGCAACCTCTATCTCACAGAAGAGATGTTGCGAGTTTGTCTCTGATGTATCGTTATTTTCATGGAAAGTGTTCAACTGAGCTTCAATCTATGGTCCCCCCTCGGCAAACTTTCACAAGTAACACTCGTCTAGCTGTAAACACTATCAATAATTTTCCCCACTCTTTATCTGTGCCTAAACCTAAACGTAGATTCCATGAACAAAGCTTCTTTCTTAGAACTGCACGCCTGTGGAATTGTCTTGCGTTTTCCTGCTTTCCGGCTGACTACAATATGGTTGTCTTCAAGTCTAACGTAAATAAGTTCTTGATGAGCCGTTCCATATAAGTTATCAAATTTACCAAATTTTCATTACTAATGATTACTATATTGTCCAATTTCTACTGTACACTCTTTAACCCTTATCCTTGAGTGGCCTCTGGGCCTTGATAATGTGGTGATGCCTATGTAAAAAAAAATGTAACTGATGAAAATATGCTACGCATTTTGATGAAAAGCATGGGGAAAAATGAATATAAAGGAATAGAAAAGCAAAACTTTAAATTTAATTTCTGTATAAAACTTAATAGTTATTTAAATAGTTTACGATATAATCTTGTGGGGAAAATCCAGCTCTCCAATAAGGGACACTGTGGATAGGAACAAAAATTAAAATTGTCTCAGTTATGAAGGATTTCTCCTCCACCGGCCGAGGACAGAAAGGGTAAATTGTAGCATCAGAACAGATACTACTACACTGTGATCTTGTCCCGAAGGCCAAGAATTGTTCGTGTTTTATGTTTCTTTAATTGTTTGTTCCCTAAATTCCTAATTCAGTTTTATCAGTATTAGATTGTATATTGCTTTAAAATTACGTAACTTTACATAGATAATATTTATATTTTGTATTGAATAACGTTCAGTTTTATTAATCGAATTAGGTACCTTTTTTATTTTTTAACATTTTAATGCTCTTTTTTAAAATGCTGCCCTATAGTATCGGCATTAACAGTTCGACAAATCTTACCTACATTGCTTGCAGGCATTTTTCAGTTAACAGGCCTTCTATATATCAGTGACCGTGGTTAAACAGATTTGAGAAGTAACGACATATGTACGACATGAAATAGAAACTGAAATCTTAGAAAACCCTCAATCGTTCCACTCATTATAGGATCACTAAGGCACATGAGTAGGAATTTGCCTTACTACCTGATAAATATACTTAGTGAACCAAGTACAATAGACATACAATTGCACTTAAATAGACAGTTAGAATCTTAAAAAGGGTGTATAACATAACAAGTGGGCACTTGCCATCCTATAAGATGCCCCCTCTTCAGCTAAAAATGATAAGAAAATTAAAATAGAAAATACCCGTCTCAGGACAAGCAAAATCGATTCCTCAAAAATAATAATTTTGCATATTTTGTATGTCTTATAATATATATAAACAGAACAAACGGCCCAGCAAAAGATCTGTTCTTTGGTACATACCCTGGGAAGAGAAGACGGGGAAGACCAAAAATAAGAATATCAGACAACGTTTAGTACATCGCGGATATTAGCATGGCTGAGCTGCTCAGAATGGCAAAGGACCGGAGTCAATTGCGACGATTCGTGAAGAGTGCAGCGGCTGGTCATTAATGACTATTCCGTCAAAGAGAGAGAGAGAGATAGAGAAAGAGAGAGAGAGATAGAGAGAGAGAGAGAGAGAGAGAATATAAATGAAAATTGATTTTATGATTTTCAATCTGTTAAAAGTCTAAAATAAAGTATGAATCACACTAAATGCACATTTCCAAGTAAGAGATTGTGACTATTAAAAACTCTCTTCGAAGAAATTTAAATTTGGGAAGTATTTATTAATGTATGTCTAATACCTATTGTTATAATTTCACAAAAGAAAAGACATTTGTATTTTTTCGAAGGGTTTTTACCAACTTTTCATCCATTTCCATTAAATTACACAAATTACACTAAATATTGCTCACATCAGGAATTCTTACGTCAATATTACGTTATTACTTTAAGTGTTAATCATTTACATACAAATATATTAAAAAATGTACCTAAAATAGTTGAAAATTATGTATCTATATCATACTAATATATAAAAAATGTACCTAAATTGATTTAAATAAAGATATGCACATGTCTAGGTATATAATCAGACATAGATGAAAAGATTCAGATGTGTGACAATCTTTTATGTGTGTATAACGTATTAAGAACAAAATTATTTTATTATAGCAAAGATTATTATTTATGTTTTGTGCAATATTTTTTAAAATTTAGTTGAAAATTATGCGTCTATATCATTACTTGTTAAGTGATAAATAAACTTATTTTAAAGTACAACAAAATATACATAATATTACATAAATAAAATGTTATTTTAAGATTCAATTTTAATTAAACTCTTATACCTGGGCCGCAATCTGAAAGTTTTTTCTAATCGTCTTAAGAACACGGTTCAATAAGCATTAAGCTAGATTTGGTCGAGAGCAAAAAGACTTCAGCATGAACAGACGTTATAATTTCTTCTTGTTGATCTGTTTTTTTTTTTAAATACCTTGCCCGGAAGCAAAAACTGCTTGGTAGCATTAGGAGTGACAGTACCGTTACTAAAACTGTTTTATCACTTGTTGTTTAACATGGTGTCATGTTTTACAAGAAAAGCTTTTCCAACTTCACTTTCCCATTGTGATCGAAATCGATCAAATCGCTCATTTTGAATCAAATCGATTGATTACTTGTCTAATTGGGGACCTATCACGGTGTACAGGTAGAAAGCTTCACATGCCTCCACGCACTGACTAAGTTCAAAATATATCTAATTCTACATTGTTCTGTAAAATCTACTCTTGATTTTATGACAATATTTTTAGATAATAGATTGAATAAAATTTCTAAATGCGATACCCAACTATGGTTCAACGCTGCTCTAAATAGAAACAGTCATGTTTTATCAAATAATCAATGGTTCATCTTATGAAATTATTTTTTGCATAATGACTTGGATTAAAATTTAAAAAAATTACATAAGTCAAGTATTATGGTTCAAGTATGCTCTAAAATGAAGCATTCATTTCGAACGCTACCTTATCTTATAAAAGAACCTACTATTGATTTTATAGTCTGAGCCTTTCGTCTTGTACAGTGATAAAAATTTTCAAATGCACTTATGATGTTAGGTTATATAAAAGTGTTAACTTCGGTCAAAATATGACCTCTCTTTTTAATCGCACTTTTTCGATTATCGATTTTCGATACTTACCAGGCACATTCCAATACAAGACCTACGTAAAAAGACTGTCAGACACAGTAAGTACCTCCGTGTGAAATTTCAAAAAAATGGCCGAGACTTTGCGAGTCCATAGGGAACGAACAAAAACAGTTCCTTTTATATCTCTACTATTATGTAAGGGGAACGTTGTGTATCTGTGTATCGGTGAGTCTTTATTTTTATTTATTAATATAACAAACACTAAATGCGTTTAAAAGCGGAAATAAGTTTTCATTTGCCACAGAAGTTATTTCCTTAAAGGGAAATAACATATGATAATTGAAAACTTACTTCCGCTTTTACAAGCAGTTAGTGTTAAAGGGAAATAAATCGGAATGAAGCGGAAGTAAGTTTTAATTTATCATATTGCAGAGTTTGCTATGAGTTTTATTTCCCCTGTTTGAATTTCTCTTTGCTATGGTTTTTTTTCCGGTGTTTGAATTTCATGGATGAAAATGATTCTTTTATGCTTCCAAAAATATAAAATAGTGTCAACTTTCAGGAACGACGTAACAATTAAGGAATATGTTTTTACCTGGCAATGTCGGATTAGTACCTCGTATATCAACAAATGTTTCACACTACCATATTTCTATTGTCATGAAAATCCATAAAAAAAGCCGATTTTTCATTCAAATTGATTGATTGCCTGCTATAATTTGGAACCCATAGTTCGCAGTATATTGTAGTTTACATTGCACTGTCGAGAACTTACTGTTGATTTTATATAAGGTTAAAAAAGTTCTTGTAATCCAGAACTGTCATCAAATGACAAATTGACTTCAGCAAGCTCATCTGTATATGGAGCCCACCAAGTCGACAGACAAATGATTTCAGGAACTGAAACTAAGCTGTGATTCTACTTTCATCATTACTTTGTACCAAAGTAGCTGATCGAATATGAGAATTATTGTAGTCTTGTTATTACTGGATAAATCATGGGTGTAACATCATGTTGAGTACATGCAGGTTGAGTTATTAAGGTCCATTGAATCATTTAAAACTGGTTTTGCTTTAACTTTCCCGGTCGTAAAAAAATCTATGAATGTGTTGAATCCATCAATACTCCTTACATTATGATCCACATTCTCCGTAACAAACTGCGCAAGTTCAGTTTCAACAGGAAAGAGCGTTTAAGCAACATAAACAAAAGCAGCATTTCTTTCTAATTTCTGGACTTATACAGAGTGTCAAATAAGAACCTAGATTCAAATTGGACATGCATTTCCACTGATAAAACAAACTGCAAAAGTGCGAGGAGAAATATGGGTCTACCAGCCTGTATCATCGCTTGACCTATTGATGTAAGTTTCAAATCATCGTCTTTAGTATAAATATCTTCCTGAGAAAGATCAACAATGTTTTGGGAATATATTCAAGAATTGAATCCTGTTAAAGGTCATTCTTAGACGGGTACAATTCTGAATTGTTTGGATACTTTTAATATCATTCTTGATAAGTTTGGCTGCCGTCTCTGTGATTCTAGTGGATACTGATTGTGAATTGTCTGTTGAGCGGTTCTGTGCATAGAATTTATAGAAAATACACTTTGTTGTACTTAAAAAGTTAACAAAATTAGGTTTCCCATTAATTTCAACCACAATAATTTTGTCTTTGAAATGTTCTAGTAATCGTGATTTCATGTATTCAAAGCCAGTGTCCTCGAAAATTTCCTCCTTGTTTTTTTTAACAAGATCGACAATAGTGAGTTGTTCCTCGTCATTTTGCTGCAAAAAATTAGCAACGTCCAGAAAAGCCTGCTTTCTCTCTAAATCCTCCGGTCTACCTTTTTTTATTACATTTTAACACCAAACAAGGCACATTGTCACTTTGTTGTAGGGGGCTACTATCAGGGACATAAGCATCAGGGGTACTGTGTAGGAAGTTGGGCAGCAAGATGTCGGTTCACGTTGCACTTGAACTTCTGCATGTCAGTACAGTAGGAGGAGCAGGGACCCGAAAAGGAATTCCAAAGTCTAGTATTTCTGGGGAAGAAACTACTGGAGTAAAAGGCTCTCTTGCATCTAGGGATCTCTACTGTGAAAGGGTGAGATTTAGCTGCTTGTCGGGTTTGTCGGGGGGTATTTACGTTAAGGGGGCACAAGTGTCTGCAGTTCGTCAGAGCATTCACCGTTAAAGTACTTGTAGAACAAGCAGAGGGATGCAACATTTTGTCTATGTGACAGAAGCTGAAGTTTAGCTGACAATTCAGGACCTATCAGATTGGCGACTCTCTTTTGAACCTTGTCTAGGAGCGAGAGACTAGTGGCAGGTGTACCAGCCCAAATATGACAACAATACTCCATACATGAGCGAATGGTGGCCTTATAGACGTATAGGATACTTTCAGGCGTTAATAGCTTTCTAGCACGATACCCACCTTCTTCGCAACGGTCCTGGCAATGTTCTCAATGTCATTGTTCCAACTATTGTTTCCTGTGAACATTAGGCCGAGGGGTTAAAAAATGTACTTTATGATAAAGAGTCATTAGCCATTGCTATAGGCGGTAGGGAAGGTTTCTTGTAGTTATTGAAGTAAACCAGTTTAGTCTTGGCAGCATTGAAGGTGACCATCCATTTTTATCCCCATTCCACTACGGATCGGAGGTCTTTCTCCAGTGCTTCTGCCATTTCTGTCGATATGTGTTCATTTGTTTTCCTGTCGTGTCTGTTATAGAGCGTGGTGTCCTCAGCATACATACCCATATCGCAGACAATTTTGTCAGGGATGCCATTTATGAATATTAGGAATAACAGAGGTCCAAGGATAGACCCCTGAGGCACTCACGCATTTATATCATATTGTTTAGATGTACGACCGTCAAGGACAACCTGGATTTTTCTCTTATCTAAGAAGCATCTAATTATGCTATGTATTCTTCCAGTGATGCCGTATGATCTGATTTTCTTGAGAAGACCCTGATGCCATACCATGTAAAAAGCGTTAGATATATCTAGAGCTACCGCTCTACCCTCCCTCGATTTGTCCAGTGACAGGTATATACGTTCTGAGATTACAGTTAGAATGTCTGCTGTGGAACGGGCTTGTCTAAATCCATATTGTTGGTCAGTCAGAAGTTTAGCATCTGTAAGGTGATGGACTAGAGCTTGGTTAATTTGGTCTCAAATATTTTAGCGAAAAGTGGAACGAGGCTAATGAGGCGATACTTTACTGGGTAAGTTCTTTCGCCAGAATTCTTGAAGACTGGCACTACAGAATCAGTTTTCCAGCAGGCAGAAAAGCAAGATTCATTTAGGCATTTGTTGAAAAGTTTGGAGAGAATTGGAGCTACTTCGGCAGCGCACTTTTTTAATAGCACAGCCGGGATGAGATCAGGTCCACATGTTTTTGTTGTGTCAAGCTTTCTTATGATAGCATGCACCTGAGCAGGGGTGATTTTCAGATCGTCTAGTGTTGCGTCTGTCTGAAAAGGAAAGTCAGGGAGGGGGTGCTTAGCAGAGTCCCGTGTGGAGTTGGAGGCAAACCGTCTGGCAAGCAAGTTAGCCTTCTCAGTTGCTGAGCAAACAACCTCATGATTGTTGGATAGTGGGGGAATTGTTGATTGCCCATTATTTACTACACTGTTGCAGATTTTCCAGAAGTCACTACCCTGCAACCTTTCTCCCACAGAAGAGACGTTGCAAGCCTATCCTTGTTTTATCGTTATTTCCATGGCAGGTGCTCGTCTGAACTCCAATCTCTGGTCCCCCTCGCCAATCTTTCACGAAAAACACCCGTGTAGCTGTGAAAAATTTCCCTCACTCTTTATCTGTGCCTAAATCAAAACGTGGATTCCATGAACAAAGCTTCTTTCTTAGAACTGCACGCCTGTGGAACTCTCTTCCGTCTGCCTGCTTCCCACCTGACTACAACTTGAATGTGTTCAAGTCAAACGTTAACAAATTCCGAATGAACCGCCCCTTAAGTACACACTTCATCAAATCTCCACACTAACGTAATGTACTTGCAATAACCCTTATCTCTGAGTGGCTTCCGGGCCTTGATAAGTGGTGATCACTGTGTAAAAAAGAAGTCACGGATTTCTAATTTCTGTGCTTCGATGCGTTTTTGGGTGCTTTCAGTAAATTCTCTCTTAGCTGTCGCTATTTCTTTCTTACAGTTATTTCTGGCTTCTATGTACTTCTGTCTGTTTGAACTAGACTTGTGTGGGTTAAATTTGCGGTACGCCTGCTGCCTGCTGCCTTTGCGCTATGGCAGCTGCACAATTGAAGTAGACCATTGGAGAGAGTGGGGTTTGCTATAGAATTTGCGTGTGGGAATATGTGCTTCAATTGCCGCTTTGAAACATTCAGTGGTCTCATTTGTGCAATGTTCAGCAGGAAGTGAAAAGATATTTTGCCACGGAGCGTCCCTGATGAGGTCCCTGATGGGTCCCTGATGGCTTCCCAATCAGCCTTTTTATAATATCTCGTTGTTTTGAGCAGTGGCTCTTCAGTTTTGGCTCTAAAGTTTAGGGCGATTTCAACCATTACCACTACATGATCGGCGTTCCCAAGACGGCAGTTGGCATTCGTTACACAGTCATCGGGAACTGTGGTCAGAAACAGATCTAGAAGTGATGCGTGTTGTTCTTGCTGGTCTGGGAAATGGGTTGGAAACGTAACCATCTGTGATAGGGAATTAGATATAGAGAATTTACGTATTGTGGCACCAGCTGCGTCTGTGTAAGTAGAAAATCCAAGCCAGTTGCTGTGGTGGACATTGAAGTCACAAAATACATGCACTTTTGCGCTAATGTCGAGAGAAAGTGCTGTATATATGCTATCAGAGACTTTGTTTATTAGGGTACAGTCCTGGGTCGGGGGAGAGCGGTAGAGAAAATAAGAGTACATTATATTATGTTGTACGTCAAGTCTAAAGCAGGCTAGGCTTGATCGTCCGATTCTAGTTTAGTTTCTCTAGTCAAGGGGAGGGTGTTTCGAATGTAGACTCCAAGCCCATGCGTATGTCTGTTAGAGTTCTTACAGCAGAGTGGGAGGTATCCAGGCATGTTAAAGTAGTTAGAGGGGATGGAAGGGTGTAGGTTAGTCTCACTTAGTGCTAAGATATCCGGGGTGTTTGTTAGGAGAAATGCGTCAACATCATTTAGGTTTTGTTTCTTAGAAAAATCAGCAAAAGAGAATGCTTTAGAAAGGTTTTTCTTGGAATCAAATTTGCAAATCAAATGTTCTGTGATAACGTGCTTCTTATGAAAGAAGGTTAGCTGCATAACCTATACTACCTTATACAGTGGATATCCAGCCATCATTTTATCGAACTTTCTTACAAACTTTTAATACTTTGTCCGTAAACTCAATAGTTTCTACATGGAAAACATCAACAACTCTTTTCCTTCTATTCGATTCTACTCCAAACCACAAAATAAGACAATGTTTTTTAAAGTTAAATACACACAAAAGCGGATTGCACGGGATTGCATTTCATCATAGTAGAGCTGTTTTTACGGTTAATTTCTGTATTTGGAGTTGATCCAACGTTGTCTACATTTCTTTTGAAGACATTAACCAATGTGAATTATAGTCTTCTCGCCACATTGTTCAGAAACTCTGTTAATGGAATCGATTCTCTTCTAGCTGACAGTGAATGCTGGACAGTTCATTGTTGCAAATAGCACACTTGTCAGCATCTATAATTATCAGTACTTCACTTTGGCTTACCTGAAACTAGAATATCACAGAATATTAAGCTCCTGTAGTAATACACGAAAAGAGACAAAAAATAAGGTTGTTATATGTAATTTTATGAAAACTGTTGGTTTTATCCAATTTCATATTGCTGCATCTGTTAGTTTTCAAGATGAATTTACAGTAATTGCGTTGAGAGAAGGTAGGCTAGATTCGGCGGCAATCTTTTAAGATGGCGGCCGTTGAGCCATTTCTAATAGGTTAATTGTGGTAAATATATTTATCTAAAAAGGAGGTTATTAATGCCCAATATCCAAGTTAAAACCAGCTGTTTATAATTTGTTTGAGGTTCAGTCAAAATAAAGAATTAGACTGATTGGACTATAATGTCCAAATTATACCAAAGAGCCAGTTTACTCTCGTTCCGCCAGCCATGACCAGGTAGAAGTATTTGTAATTGTATAGGTAGTATCCCCCGAACTGAGGATTGACACTTCAACCTTCAGAAGACTGTTCCTAAGAACTGGTTATCATTTAGCACATTTATCCGTGGTACTCGGAGTTCTTTTATTTTATAGTTTCATTTTAGTATAGCTAATTTTGTTCATATGCTATTATTTATGCAACAGTTTTTTAGTGCATATATGAATGTAGAATCAAGGAGTAGTTTTGTGCTTATATATCTATAGCGACAAATCAGGAATGCATAAATCTTTATGCACGCGATATACAGAGATATGCATGTGTATGGTTGTATGCATATATATATGCACACACACATAGACACACACACACACACACACACACACATATATATATATATATATATATATATATATATATATATATATATATATATATATATATATAGCTGAACGTCTGTGTGTGTGTGTCTGGTCACGAATAGGCTCCTATATGGTTGACTATTATAGAAAACTGATTGCATATAATGATAGAAGATGTATCGAGACACAGGAATGGGTATGTTTGATCTGGCAGAATGGTGGTTCATTAAAATTGTGAGGTCTGCGTATGCGCCTGGTCCACAAAGTATGGAAATAAAAAAATACAAATAAAGAAAAACGTTTACAAGTGTTTTTGATATAGATGTACATAATAATACTTTGATAAGTATTTTTTAACTTAAATAGTGATGGTATAATAAAATGTGGGATCTGCGTTCACGCCTGGCCTCCGTAAAATAAAAATAGGCACAAACTTTAATAAAGACTTTTCATATCTATCTGCGTAAGTATACTTTGATAATTATGTTTCAGTTTGAAGAAATATGGCATAATAAAATTATGGGGTATTCGTTCACGCCTGACCTCCATATAATGGAAATATGTCACAAAGTTTAATAAGGTTTTTTAATATAGATCCACAGAATACTGTGATAAGTGTTTCAGTGTAAACAGGTATGGTATAATAAATTATGGGGTTTATCTATTTTATTTTTACTTTCATCATATTTTGCTTTGGTTTTAATACCCCCAAATTCGAAGCTATGTCTTTACAACCCTTCCTTTTCATAACCTATTATACGTTCATAAATCAGAGTCCATTTTCTGTAGGCTGTATTGAACCCAGTCAACGACGGGTACTTTTGCTAGTATATATATATATATATATATATATATATATATATATATATATGTGTGTGTGTGTGTGTGTGTGTGTATATATATATGTGTGTGTGTGTGTGTACTCATATATGTGTGTATATGTGTGTGATTGTATGTTGGTATTTGTGTGTTCTGTAACTGGCTGATATTTGCGTATCTTTGCTGTTGTTATTATTTATCCCTTTGCTACTATATAGGTATGCGGCCAATGACCCATAGCAAGACTATCTCTCTGCTATTTGTTTTACCGATTACATATATGCCACCGGCTAAAAATATGTATTTATGCAAAACAGTTTTGAATATTATCACGGTATCAAAGTGTCAGTTTGTTGCTTGCCGCCAGCGTACACTTAAACATACAGGTATTAATTGTAGAGGGTGTTAGGGTTAGGGTTAGGATTTGGATGTGCGTTTCTATACGCTGGTGTTTGAAATTCGCTCTTAGACTCAACGAGCTAATTTATTATTGCTTTTACTTCAATAATTATTAACAGGCTGCCCAGCGTTGCTTAGTCGTAAAATACGTTTAAATATGATATTTTAATTCATATAGATTACGCATCTATTATTATAGAGACAATTCTCTATTGGTTATTATACTGTACCAAATAAATATATCAATGATTTCAAAATGTACAGTCCTGGATATGACCTTAAACTATATCCGATGGTGAGGCCCAGCTTACGGGGTGAGGCCCAGCTTGCGAGGTGTGGCCCAGCTTGCGGGCTTTGGGGAGTGTGAAGCCACCCTTTAATTGTCATTGCTCCCAGGTCCACTCTGACCCGAGGTAGTAGTACCTGTTAGGGTCCCAACTATAGGTTAAATAGAAACCGACTTAAAAAAACAAATATACTCTATTAAAAAATTTCCTTCAAAATCACTGGATTCGGCATTAAATAACCTGAAAAGAGTTGATATGCCGTAAAACAAAAACAACCAACCAATCAAAATGTACAAAGTGTTTTCGGTGCTAACAGCGGAAATCGAAACTAAAATATTCAGCGTTCTAACCCTATACATTATTAGGCGGTTCAGTTTTCATATTTACCGTTTTAGTTATCGTCACACGGACGAAAAGATTAAAAATTAACCGACCTCAAGCTAAAAATATACGAGTTAGAAAAGCATTTCATCCAAGGCATAAAAATTGTTAAACAAAATGTTTTTACTATAGGTTTTAAAAATAAAGGTACAAGATTCAATTTGAAATTTATTTATCTTCAAAGTGCACTTTTATAAATTTTACAAAGGTATAAAAAATTAATTTAAATTCAATCAAAAAATTACCTTGGATTTATTTTATGTAATGTACATTTTGTTGCAATTTTTAAAAAAATTGAAAATTTTATATCTATATCATTAATTGCTAGATGAAATATAATGTTTTTAAATTGCAACAAAATGTACATTACATAAAATAAAATAACTTGTATCTTATCTTTTTAATATTATATTTTAAAACTCTCCTTCTCTCTATTTCAGTTTGTATTTCTCCTCACACCACAACTTATTTTCGCAACCCCCTCTTTGTATTATTACAGGTCTGAATATTCTCTCTGTTTCAGTTTGTATGTCTCCTCACACCATTACACATTTTTTGCAACTCACTCTTTGTAATACAGGTCTGAATAATGAGAAAATCTGATATTTTTAACAAAAACTTAAAAATAACTTTTTTAGATTAAGTTTTTAAAAACTTATTTCAGAATAGAAAATCTTTAAAAATTTAATAAGGAACATATTTCATATAGGTTTCATTCACAAATATTCAGTACATAACGAGGAAAATAGAGATGAAAACTTAAAAAGGGCTGTATAACTGGTTATGGTCAATAGTAGTCCTCGCCAGCGAAAGTATTTGTTATTGTTATTCTATTATTATTATTATTTAAAACATTTCATGTCCTGCTCTCTCGCGCAAGGTTTAATACGTACGCATGTTGAGAACTTAGTCGAGTTATTTCTGAATAGAATCATGTGTAATAGTTAAATGAATACAATCATTTAATAGGATAATATAAATATTAAAAATGTAATTGATTAACGCCCGTTTCTCAAAGGAATATGCAAATTAGTTAACCTTCAAGAAGTTGCTCGCATATGAATGACTGAGTAGTGTAGTATCTGTTCTCATGATACACTCAAGTTTATTTGCCCTTAGTCAATGGAGAGAATACTCGTCTCTACTAGAGCAGTTTTATTTTTGCTTACTTCCAGAGTGCCCCTGTTTAGGGAGCTAGTTTCTCCCCACATAAAAAACGACGTAGTGTCATATATATTTTTTTTTCGTGGGCAAGCAAATAAATTCCAATAGAAAAATCATTTGTTTAATATCAATGTCATAGCGAGAAAAACTCAACTTTATAGTTATATAGGTATACTATCGCACGAATATTTATGTAAAAATAGCAGGGAGACACGGCGTTGCCCGGAATTAAATGATGATCAACGAATGCGTCACACTCCCATAGTCTATTGTCATCGAAACCTGTGCAATCACCCATTTCTTAATCAAATTGATTGGTTGCCTGCTATAGTTCGGGACCCATCGCGTTAAACCGGGATGAAGTTTCACATGCTTCCCGCAGTGACTTAGTTCACAATATATTGGAGTCAACATTGCACTGTAGAGAACCTACTGTTGATTTTATTAAATTATTTTTATATATAACGGCTTGAATTTAAGTTTAAAATGCAAAGATCAAGCCTTATGGTTCAAGTGTGCGCTAAACAAAAACATTAATTTCGTACATGCCTCTGTCATATCAAAGAACCTACTGGCCTTACGATTTGTGCAGTGATAATGGCTTGAATATTTTTATATATAACGGCTTAGATAAAAGTTTAAAATGCAAAAGTCATATATACTGCTTCAATTGTGTTCTAAACAAAAACAGCCATTTCGAATGTGCCCCTGTTATATACAAGAACCCCTGTTAATTTATAAGTCGAGCCTTTCGGCTTGTGTATAATAGAACATCTCAAATGCATTTACAGATGTTAGGCTGTGAAACTCCTTTTTTCATCGGATTTTTTGATTGTCAATTATCGATATTTATTGAAAACATTCCAATACAAAATGTATCTAAGAAGACTGACAGGCATTTAAAGTACTCTTGTGCGAGATTTCATAAAGATCTGTTCATTCGTTTTTGTGTCAATAGGGAACGAACTCTCATGCACATACACAAACAGACACACACACATACTTTAGATTATAGTAGAATAGCTAGAAAGCGTCTTTTGGAATTCTTTATGAATAAATAAATATTGTTATTTATTTGATAATTTTTATTATCTATTTTTCTTGCTTATATATATATATATATATATATATATATATATATATATATATATATATATATACTAGCTGTACCCCGCCACGCGTTGCTGTGGCTCAAATTGGCGCAATGGAAAAAGTTCCAAGATGAGAAAAAGCATGTTTCTTATAGGTTTAATTTTCCATTTTTCATGGGTACACAGTTTTTGTTGTTCCATTTTCTTAGCTGATATAGAGATTTTCCGGTCTGGTGACTCTTGAATACGTAACATAAATTGTCCATGTGAAAAAACAGTCAGTGTGTAACTGTAAGGCCCACAATTGTAAAGATTGTTCCCTGTGCTTTGTTGATGGTTATTGCAAATGACAATAAAATTGGAAAGTTCAAGTGTAATGATGTATCCGGTGGAATCATAGGAATGCATGGAATGAAGATATATTCATCTTTGAAAGGTCCTGTTAAGATTGTTGTTTCTATGATATTATTTGTTAATTCTTTTTTACTGCAAGCTATGTGCCATTGCAAAGCTTGGATTGGTTTATATTTCACAACATGATAATTAGTACACCAAATTTCAGTTGCAATACATGCGGTGGCACCCCTGGAAAATATAGCTGTTGAATAATTAACCACTTTATCTGTTTTCACAACAGTGTCGATGGATTTGTATTTGACTACCTCACTTGGAATTTTACATTGAATAATAGCGTTAAGTTCATGGGCATCTTTGTATTGACCTGCAAGAATAACTCATTCACTCAGTCAAATGGAATTCTTATAATTTGAATATCTGCAAAAACCTTTTTACTAACTATTCTTTTGATGAAATAAAATTACAGAAATCACAGAAGCTAAAAGTCAAAGAATTTTCCCCTTAACTCTGATCAGCTGGCACTTTTTCGTACCCAATTTCCCACAAGTGATGCAAAAGTTTTTGTGCGGATCGAACAGTCTGCAAATGTACATGCATATTTTGAGTTAAGTTTAATGTCTTCACATGGAACAAAAAAGTAGAGTATTTGAGGCAAGCATTTATTTTATCTGCTGGTGTTGATTGAAGAATAACAGGTAACATTTGTCTGAAATCTCGTGCAAGCAATATTACTGCATTCCCAAATGGTCTGACATTGCCACGCAAATCTTGCAAGGATCGACCAAGAGCCTCAAGTGATTTTTTGTGTACCATTGTGCATTCATCCTAAACAATAAGTTTGCATTTCTGCAATATTTTTCCCCATATTGGATGTTTTGGAGATGTCGAACATGAGATTTTCGAAAAATTGAATGTTTTAAAGTAGAATAAATAATTCTTCTACTTGGCAGCAAGGTCGCACGTATTCCTCATGCAGCAAGGGCTAAGGCTTTGTCATTTTGTTACCAAATGGTTGCCAAAATCAATTTAATTAGAAAAGTTGTACCAGTTGCTTCTGGTGCTGTTCAAGGTAGCAGTAATTTCCAAATAACTTCTATTCTCACAGTCCGTAAATTAGGTGACTAAAATAGGATTTATCCATGTTTTGACAATGCCTTATTCACTGTAATTAATTTAGGAGACTAAAATAGGATGAGGGATTAGAGATGGACAGATAGAGAGGAAGATATATAGATAGAAAAAAGAAAGTGAGAGGAAAATAGAGAAAGAGAAGGAGATAGAGAGATAAAGGGATTGATAGATAAACAGAGAGAGGGGAGAGTTAGAAACAGAGAGGGATGAGATAGAGGAAAGGAGAGAGATAGAGGGAGTTAGAGAGAGAAAGAGGCTCAAAGAGAGATGGAGAGGGTGATATAGAGAGAAAGATAGATTGAGAGAGGGAAAGGGAGAGATGGATAGAGAGATATTAAGAGAGGAAGAGAGAGGGGGAGAGAAACGGAAGGTGAACTACACTTCACCGTTTGTTTCCTCGTTCAGTAGAGAAGAAATCTTTCGAGACTGAGGCAATTTTAATGTTTTGTTATTATCCAGAGTACCCCGTTTTGGGAGGCGGGGCTAGATTTTCCTCACATTAGAAACCGATCGGGTTATCTGTACTTTCACTTAACAAATTAATAAAAGAAAAACATATTGTAAAATTTGAATTTAACATGAAAATACTATTTTAAAAAATAGCACGATAACATAAGTGCATAAGTGCCACTTTAGGTACTCCTTGGGCGTTGAGTCCATAGCGACCAGCATAATTATATAATAGTCGCTCCATTAGACCCCCCTAGTCCAGGCTAATGCATGCACACGTAACATTTTTTTATTTACTGACGTTGGCTTAGTAACTAAACGATTTATTGATAATTTCGTAACGCTTAAACGCATGCCGGAAGATTTAAATTGGTTCATTATTGTTGTAATGTAAAAAAAAAGTTTCATTCAACACAAAACCAAAAACACATATTAATGATAAATGATTTATTATTCTATTCATTGAAATTTACTAATTTTTAAATAAAAAAGTAAAAAAAAGTTAATAAAAAAAATAGTTGCTTATGTGCGCATAAAAAACTTGTTTTTTTGTTTTGTTTTTTAGATTAGGTACACTTTATAATCACCCCCCAACCTCCTCATCTTAAGAACAGCTTCCCGAATAAACACCACCTATGGAGGGGGGGCTATTTGCAAAATTTAACTGATATTTGTTGTCAGCATACCCACCCGAAAATACTATTAAAAAAAAGGAGGGGTTCAGTGCCCGTGGCAGAGAAGTAGATTTATTTATTAATAAAAGTTGCGGAGAAGTAAATCTATTTATTCATAAAAGTCGTCATTTAAAAAAGAGAATTGTGGAGATGGACCTAAATGTAAATATTTACACAAAAAATTATCCCGAAGTTTATTACAAAAACGTTTTGTTTTCGCACTATTCAACAATTTGTTCATCCGCGCATGTAAATTAAAAAAAATATTTGTAAAAGTGAGAAGTTATCAGTAAATGATTTAATTTTTTCTTAAATTTATTTATTTATTTATTTTTACATTAGGTCCACCTCCACAAATGTTAAGAACGGCTTTCAGAATAAACACCCTCAACCTCTCCCTGTTTACAACGGATTTCAGAATAAACACCATTTGGGGGGGGGGGATATTTAAAAAAAAATCGATAAAAGTCGTCATTTAAAAAGAAATTTCAAATCAAATGTTTGTAAAAGTGAGAATTTTTTCGGTGCTAATGCAGAAAGTGATCCGCGCTATTTTTTAAATAGTATTTCCACGTTTAATTAAAGTTTTATGATATGTTTTTTATTCAATTGCAAGGTTAAAGTACAGAATAGGCACAAAACACCCTCCTCTCCCCATGTTAAGAATGGCTTTTTAAATAATAACGTTATTATTTCAGCATGGATCACTCTCTGCATGAGTACCCATTTTTTTTTAATATTCATAAAAAGTAAAACTTTTTTCAAAATAAATAAATAAATGTTTGTAAATGTGACAAATAATCGTTTAGTTACGGCAACGTCAGTAAATAAAATATGTTACGTGCGGGTTGGGGTGGGGGACTAAGAGAGCGACTACTATTTTTTCTGCTGGTCGCCATGGAATTCAACGCCCAAGGAGTACGAAAATGTAATTTTTTTTGTCAAATAAATAAATTTCAAGCAATTTTTGCAATAAATAATAGATAGCAACTTCGTTAATTTTACGACTCGCCCCAACATATTTTAAACACCCTAACTTCCCCATGTTAAAACGGCTTTCGGAATGAACACCCCCAACCTCCCCATATTAAGAACGGCTTTCGAGGTTTATGGAAGGGCGTTTTTTTGTTGGTTTTAACATGGGGAGTTTAGGGTGTGTATAATACGTTGAGGCATATCGTAAAAATGAAACAGTTTAGAAAAAGTTAAAACAAACTTTTTTATGTAAACAATGCCGTGAAAAGAAACTAAACAATTAAAACGTAATATTTCATGAGTGAAAAGCCTTAACATAAATAAAGGAATTTAATATTAAAAAATTGGTAAGTACATAAATGAATTTAATTTTTTAAAATATGGGATTGTGTGTGTGCTAATGCAGAGAGTGATCCGCGCTATATTTTTAAATCGTATTTCCACGCTTAATTGAAGTTTTATATGTTTTTATTCAATTGTACCTATTTACTATGCCTCCCCACGGGACAGAGTTAGACACCAGGGTCGTTTTTTAACGTGGAGAAAAGGTACAAAAATAAAAATTGTCTCAGTCGTGAAGGATTTCTCCTCCACCGAAAGAGAACAAGAAATGGAAGTGCAGCATCTGAAGAACAGATACTACACTTTGATCTTGACCAAAAAGGTCAAGCTTGTAAGGTTATAGTACAGAATAGGTACAAAACACCCTCCCTTCCCCATGTTAAGAATGGCTTTTTAAATAATAACGTTTTTATTTCAGCACGGATCACTCTCTGCATGAGTAAGTTTGTTTTTTTACTTGTAATTCGAGAGTAGTTGAAACGGAAGTTACCAGAAATAAAACCGGGCAAGTCTCGCAGAAACGACTTCGAAAAATATTTATATTTTATTTAATATTTTAATAATTCGCGAGGTAAATTTATTTTAATGACATAAAAACATCCCTCGACTCTAAAGATGGGTTGTCTGAAAATTTCAAATAAATTGGTAACGTAGAAATATGATTTTATTCACTTTTAACGAACCAAATTTACATTTTTATATATATAGAATATATATAAATATGTGTGTGTGTGTGTAACCGGCGCTGCCCGGTATTTAAGTACTGTTGAATTCCTTTAAAAAATAAAGCAACAAAACATGGAAAGAACCTTAGACGTGTATTTTTTTCTAAACAGTAAACTTCGTTTAATAAAAAAAAATAACTTAAGCTGAGATTGAAACCAATAATTTAAAAACAGCGAGTCTAGCACAATAAACATTAGGCCAGCGTGCCACAATCTTTTAAAATGACTTTCAAACCTACTTATTTTTAACATAAAAAGCTGTCATGTGGGCGATTTGCGCATGCGCTTTCGTGAAACAGTTGAGAAACAGATAAAAATCCGATAGCCTCCAATTACCAAATTTTCAATTTTGACTAATTAGCAGCCTACTTTCCCGGATGAAAACAGATTACAAAATTTCCACATGAGTGAATATCTTATATACTAAATTTCAATTCTGTAGATCAAAAATTCGTTGAGTCTATAGGTTAAAAGTATTCCTTATACACAAACATATTCTCACTTTTATGAATGTATAAATATATAAAATTCCACGGTTAAAAAGATAAGACAAGTGCAAAATTTATATATTTCTTAAAATAAAATCGAAATGTTCAAATCGTAAAAGATTTTTCGTCAGCAAATCCAAACATTTTTTTTCTGTATTCGTGTCATACTGGTGGTGAAACCTGGCACGTCCTCAGTGGTTAAAGATTGAGTTGAATGAGATTTAAATATTCGATGAAGCATCGGTCGTACGCATGGGTTAACAGGAAATCCACTTGATGTTCAGAATTGGAACCGACAGCATTTGAAATGCAAGTGCAATAAAGATTGACTGTTTTTGTATTAAAACATATTTTATTAAATAATTTAGAAATTTTATGCCTACATAATCTTTAATTGAAGTATAATTATGCCTACATAATCTTTAATTGAAGTATAATTCATTACATAATGTAGTAAATTTCTGCCTACATATTTTCGTTCTGATGCTTTTTAGTTTCCTAATGTTTTCTTGTTTTTAGCAAGAACAGGATGACGTTACCGCGATGATGACACTGAAGCTATCTTCTGAGGTGGTGTTAGTTACAATCTAATTATGACATTTATATAGGCCAGTTCTTGCCAGAAACAAAACAAAAACTCCTTAGAAAACGATAAGCCGTCAGAACTATAGTATGTTGATATAAATTGTCTGTAATATTAAATGAAGTACGCTTAAAGGAAGGGGCGCTGCCTAAATTGATATATGTTTGAATGATACACCTAGAAAGACAAAGACAGTGTTCTATTTATCCTAGAGTTAGGTCTTGTAACGTTGCTAATTTTTAATATTTTATTATTTTTATCTCAACGTGCTTACCTTGAACAGCTACCGTATACCTATCCATGCATGTTTATATATGCATATAGAGAGATAAAAAAAGAACACACCAAGTTATGTGATCATTGACGTTTTGTCTTTATTGTGAGATTTCCTCTGGATGAATGAAATTAAGAAAATCAAATATCAATAGAATATTTGAAAATATATTTTGATGAAATGAAACGTATGACTTTGTTCTATTACAGAAAGAGAAAAGTCGTTGGAAATAAAAAAAGAAGACCTAGAGTTTTGAAATTAATTGAGAGGACATTTCCAGCTATACCGTGTGAAGTAGGCCTTTATGTTATACCCTATCAAAGGTCTTTGATATGTCAAGAGCAATTGCCATAGAAAGGAAGCTCCCTTCGAGAAATTCGCTAATCCTCTGAGATATAAAACTGTTAGCACATCTGCTGTAGATCTAGCAGAACGGAAACCATATTGCATGTCACTAACAAGGTTATTTTTTCTGAGATGGTTGCCTACTTCTCTATTTAACAGAGATTCTAGCAACTTACTCAGGATGCGCAGGAGACTAATTGGTCTGTACTGAGAGAAAGATGACCGGTCACCTGAATTCTAAAATGCAGGTGGTACTGACGAGGTTGTCCACAGTGTTGGGAAGCACCTCTCCTTTAGACAACGCTTAAACAGCTTTGTAAGTATGGGAGCTAGTTTTGGTTCAAGCTTTTTAACACTATAATTGGAATGCCATCAGGGCCAGTTGCTTTACTGGAATCAAGGTTTTTGATTAGCTTGGCAACATCATGAACAGATATTTGTATGTCGCATAGCGCCTTTTCTGGCACAGGAGAAAATACGGGGGGAGTAGCGGCCTAGGTCGCATACGGCAGAATTTGTTGCTAAGTTCTTGGACAAGAATTTGGCTTTGTCTGCTGCTGACGAGATTACCTAAGGTCCATTTATGACGGTTGCGATAGAGCACACGCTTCTGTTTAGGACTCTGTTTGCTATTTGCCAAAACTGGTGGGAACCAAGCCGCTGTTCAGCTACTTTGGACTTAACGCACTCTTCATACAACTCTCTCGCATTTTTATTACTTTTTTACAGAGGTTGCTGGAAGGCCTGAATACAGATTTAGTCTCAGTACATCTATTACATTTGAAGAAATAGAAAAAAAGTGATTTCTGTGCGCAATGGCAGCAGCACATTCTGGAAGGAACAACGGCTGGTTATTAGGTTTTTGCTGAAAATTATTGGAAGACATGAAATGGTCTATACATATAATTAACCCTTCTGTCAGGTCCTCTACTATAGACAACACATTATTTTTAAACATGGAACGCAGAGATAGATTTGATATAAATGTACGAAGCTATCCCAGTCAGCCATAAAGTATCGATATACTGTATGATAGAGAGGGTTTTTTAATTACATTTTAACCCAAAAAAAGCATATTGCCACTGTGGTGTAGGGGGCTACTATCAGGGGCAGCAACTACTGGGCACTATGTTGGGATTTGGGCAGCAAGATGTCGGTTCATGTTACACTTGAACTTCTGCATGTCAGTACAGTTGGGGAAGCAGGGACCTGGAATGGAATTCCAGAGTCTAGCGGTTCTGGGGAAGAAACTACTGGAGTAGAAAGATCTTCTACATCTAGGGATCTCTACTGTGGGGGTGGGATTTAGCTGCCTGTCGGGTTTGTTGAGGGTGTCTACGTCGTGGGGGAACAAGTGTCTGAAGTTCGTCTGAGCATTCACCATTAACATATTTGTAGAACAGGCAGAGGGATGCAACGTTTCGTCGATGGGACAGAGGCTGAAGCTTAGATGCAAGTTCAAAAAAATCCCTCATTGTAAATGAGGACTGAGAGACAAATTAGAAGAATCCAGAGTTACGAGAGCTGCTGCTAACGCATCCACAATGCTTGTCTACTCTCCATAAAAAGACTAAATAATGATAATAAGTATTTTACTTAACATTAGTTCAATTAAATTGTTTAGGGGAAAGTATGGCGATAAATCTCCCTCTCACTAACTGAAAATGAATAGAATTGTCTATATATGATATATTATGACCGATTATACATTTAATAAAACAACCAAATAAAAATATCAATTAAAAACTGAAATAAATATAATTAATGTCAGCATTTGCATCTAATAAAATAATTCACAACTATTTAGGATAGTATTTGCTTGAAATAAACTTCAGCGTTCACAACTTTTTAATAAAAACGCCGTCGTTACGTGCTATAGTTCGGTAGTTGGATTAGTATGTCATTTTATAGGGATGAAAGATGCAGAAGCGAAATGAACAGAACAGAGTTATCGGACCTATTTGTGCTATATTTTAAATAAACTTGCCAGATACAATCAGAACATTAGTGTACGAGAAAGTTTATTATACATTTAATAAAACAATCAAATAATAAATATGAATTAGAATCTGGAATAATTATAATTAATATTAGCATTTGCATCAAATAAAAAAGAAAGAATCGTAAATGCACAACTTATTTGCTAAAAGCATCCGTTTTCAGTGCAAGTTAAGTATTACGAATCCTTACAGAATATTAAATAATTACGAATCCTTACAGAATATTAAATAATTACGAATCCCTACAGAATCTTAAATAATTACGTATCCTTACAAATATGGAGAAAGACAGACAGACATTTACCTTTTTATGTATTAGATTTATAAAACTCACGATGTCTGTTTGTTTGCCTGTCTCCACATTTTCAAACTCTAAACTAAACTTTCGAAACCAAAAGTCGCAGAGCGGAGTTAGAGGCCTCAAATTATTAGATTTTTATGGGGCATTCTTTTATGTGTCTTTTGCCAGTTAAAATAATTTGTTTAGGGGTCACAAATGGTGTAAAAATTGAAAAACTAGTTATACATTTTGTACATCTATGTTAGTTTATAGGTTTACTCAGCTCATATGCGTGTCACGTTTGTACAGTGGTAACGTCACAAGCTTTTCATTCTGCAGTTTTGATTTCGGTTTCGATTCTAGCTGATAGCATCCAAATCTTTTTTTTTTTACTTTTGAAATCACAACTCTCTAAAAATATATACAAAATCTGGAAAAATTACGGTATCAAATTTAAGCCGAAGTTTTCGACCGGGCAAAGCCGCCCCCGCTAGTATATATATATATATATATATATATATATATATATATATATATATATATATATATATATATACAGGGTGGCCGAAAAGTCCCAGTACACTATACATGCATTTTTAATAAAACACAGTATTTTTTAATGAAACACACAGAAAACATATATATCCAACAAAAAAAGAGAACTTTATTAGAAACAAAGAAGAAAACAACTAGAGTAATTTAGTGGTCTAGGGGATCAGTATGTTGGCCCTCGTTGTTCTTGCACAATTCCATTCGCCTCCAGGTTCTTTGTGCCATTTTTTTAGAGAATTCCTTGATACGCTAGCAAAAGCTGCAATAATCGCATGCTTTAGCTGATCAAATATTAAAAATAGAGTGTCCTGGGACTTTTCGGCCACCCTGTATATATATATATATATATATATATATATATATATATATATATATATATATATATATATATATATATAAGCATGTGTGTCTTTCTGTGTGTCTACGTGAGTGTGGTGTTTTATCAACGCTGTTGGAAAGCAATGATTTAATATATCGTCCTGTTTGTTTTTTAATCCCTGAAACAGTGGTTCATGGTAATAACATTAGGACTATTGTGAATTCGTGAAAGCAAAAATGAATGCAGGAAATTGAGTGACGTATTGGCAGAACAATCTTTCAGTGAAAACAAACAAAAATCGATATAGTTTAAAAGAGTAAAAATCTTTATATATCATACAAATCTTTCATTGCTATATACATATGAAATATTTTTCTTTCATATATATATATATATATATATATATATATATATATATATATATATATGTATATGTATGTATGTATATGAAATATTTTTCTTATATATATATATATATATATATATATATATAAATATTTACACATATATATATATATATGGAAGATTTTTACTCTTTAAACTATATATAAAACTATATACGCATATTATTATAGATAGATAGATAGGAGAGAGAGAGAAAAGGAGAGGGAGGGAGAGACAGAGAAAAAGCAAAACTTTAACGTTATATATGTCCATGTGTTCATAAGTCGGTTTTATGTGTTTGTATAATTGCATGTGTACATCGGTATGTGTAAAGAGATCTTAAAAGCCAATATAGTCTTCCTATAGTGTAAACAGGCATAACTACTGCTGCTTTTTAATTGAACTGGAAACACAGATATCCTAAAAGCACGGTACGTTTGACGACGACGTGTCCTATTTTCACTTCGGCTTCGTTACGTAAATGTAAACCTGCCGATGACTAAAAGGCTCGCATCTCGGTCGGGCGATCAAGATCCACTTAAATCTTAGCGACTAGCGATGGTTTCATGCGTAATGGAACCCACGCTGTGGACCCTTTTAACGCAATCAAACACACATGAATGAGCGGCATGCATTAGATATAAAGCGCTAAACTCGAGATTATTTCATTAGAACTGCCATAAATTGCAGATAGGCAAGCCGTTTGGGATCCCTAGAAGCGCGCTTTACGTGAATATTAATTTCAATTTTTCAATGGATTAGACTATAAGTACCATCAGACTGTAATTGTATTAATTCTTATTTCATTGAATGCCGTTAAAATTAACACACTTCTTTCACATAAGTTACATCGCTACACTTCCTCTATCATATTGTTATTTTCACGTAAATTACTCAGCTGAGCTTCAATTGTTTCTGTTAGACATTCACGATAAGTACAATACTTGTTCGCACATGCTAAAGAACAAGCTTTTCTGTTTCCGTATGCCGAATAGAATGATTCGGTCCGTGTCAAGATTCATTCCAACGCCAATAAAACCTTTACAATGACAACTTATATTGGTGTTCGGGAATGCTGAAAATGAATATAACATTTTAAAGCGGAGCAGAGAAATAGCTTTCATGATATAAAGAAATTACTTTTTTAAAATGTGGTGATTATTTTAACTTTTTTAAAATGGGTGATTTATTTAACGTAAAATTAATGGGTTACAATGGGTGATTTATTTAACGTAAAATGAGCACCCACATTCTGACCACTTATAATAATAATTTAGAAGGGTGCCTGAAAGCTTTTTTTTTTTCGTAAATTTTTACTTACTTTCCACCTGAACAAATGTCTTTAAAATAACTAACTTTAAAGGTTTTCGTGTATGCTGAAAACAAATATCGCATTTAAATCTGCCGCAAACAAGTAGTTTTCCGGACATTAAGCAATATAATAAAAGTACGACATAATCAGATTGACACCCCAGTTACAGACGGATCCCCGAAGTTAAGCAATGTTGAACCTAGTCAGTACTAAATGGGTGACCATTTCGGACTTTCAGGTGCTGTATGTGCTTTCCGCTTATCTCGGCATTGTTTCCAGTCGTCCTGGACTTCTCCTTGTCACTGGATTCAAAAAGTGCCGATCCAGGAGAGGTATGGTTCGAAATTGCGCAACCTTTGCCTCACAATTGCATGCGTAGCTTCCCCTACAGAGAGTATCCTTTGTCTTTCGAGGCGGAACGGAGGCATCGATAAGCAATGTAAGTCCTTATGTTATCGGTGGTCGCCATTTCTGTATTTTTTTTACATAGGGTCACCGCTTATTAAGGCCCCGAAGCCACTCAGTGATAAGGGTTATTGCGTGTACAGTAATCAATGAGATAGTATTGTAGTAATCATCAGTATTGGACATTTCATAGAGTGTCTTACTTAAGGGGGCGCTTTGTAAAGAATTTGTTTATGTTGGAGTTGAAGACATCCAAGTTGTAGTCAGGTGGGAAACAGGCAAACGAAAGAGAGTTCCACAGTCGTGCACTTCTGAGAAAGAAGCTTTGTTCATGAATTTTGGATTTAGGCACAGATAAAGACTGGGGAAAATTATTGACAGTAGTTTCAGCCAGACGAGTGTTTCTCGTAAAAGATTGACGAGAGATTGGAGCTCAGACGAGCACTTGCCATGGAAATAACGGTAAAACAAAGACAGGCTCGCAACGTCTCTTCTGTGGAAGAGAGATATATCAAGAGCAATTGCTCTGGAAAGGAAGCCTTTGTTAAGAGATTCACTAATTCTATGAAATATAACCGTTAGCACATCTGCTGTAGATCTTGCAGAGGAGAAACCATATTGCATGTCACTAAGAAGATTGTTTCTGTTGAGGTAGTTGACTACTTCGTTATTTGATATAAATTCCAACAACTTACTCATGACACACAGGAGACTTATTGTTCTGTACTGAGAGGGAGATGACTTTTAACCCGAATTCTTAAATACAGGGCATACTGATGAGGTTTTCCAGGGTGTTGGAAAGCACTTCTCCTTAAACAGTTTTTTTAAGTATGGGGGCAAGTTTTGGTCGGAGCAATTTAGCACTATAACTGGAATGCCGCCAGGATCAGTTGCTTTACTGGAATCAAGGTTCTTGATTAGCTTGGCGACCTCACGCACAGATATTTGTATGTTGCATAGCGTGTTGTCTGTTATAGGAGGAAATACGGGTAGTTTATGGCCTTCGTCGCACAGGGTAGAGTTAGCTGAACGTTCTTGGCAAATAGTCTGGCCTTGTCTTATGCTGACGAGATGACATCATGTCCATTGATGATAGTTGGGATAGAACGCACGCTTCTGTTCAAGATCCTGTTTGCTATTTGCTAGAACTGGTGGGAACCAAGCCGCTGATCAGCTACTTTGGATTTAACGGACTGAGCATATAGCTCTCTTGCATTTTGTATTACTCTTTTATAGTGGTTGCTGGCGTTCCTGAAAGCAGCTTTAGTCTCAGTGCATCTATTACGTTGGTAGCTATGGAAAAAGTGATTTCTGTGCGCAATGACAGCAGCACATTCAGGCTGTTAGATTTTTGTTGGAATTTTTTAGATGGTATGAATCGGTCTATGCCTACAATTAACCATTCGGTCAGGTCTGATACTATTGAGCACACATCCTTTTTAAACATGGAATGCAGATTTAGATCAGATATGAATGTGCGGAAGCTATCCCAGTCAGCCATAGAGCATCGGTATACAGTACGGTGGAGGGGTTCGTCTGGGGACTTATTACATTTCATTTTTATCTTAACTGATACGACAGAGTGGTCGGAGGATCCCAGAGGATACAGAACGGAACATGAATATAGCTCAGGGGACGTGGTGAGAAAAAGGTCTAGAAGGCTCATATACTGACCGGTAGTATCGGGCACACGAGTGGGTTCGTGAACAATCTTAGTGAGGTCATAGGCAGTGGGAGAATCATGACAGAACCTCCCCTCGTCATCGGTTTTATTCGGGTGGGTCAGCCATTCCACATTATGGACAATTAAGTCACCGCAAATGTGAATATTAGCCGAAGGAATAGCAGACAGGAGGTCAATTTTCTCAGATATGCTCTTAAAGATAGTAACCACACTGTTGTGAGGCGATAGAGGCCAAATATAAATGCAGTGGTGTAAGCTAGTGCAACCCGAAAGCACATATAAGGTAAATTAGGGTCTTCTCTGGAGATATCCCTGCCATATGGAAAGCCATCTTTAATGTAGGCACATATTCCATGCCCATGGCGAACTTGGATGTCAGATTTAGATGTTAAGCTAGAGTATCCTTCAATAATGAATTCGTCTAGGGAAGTGGTTGGCCCTATGCCAGTTTCACTTAGAAAGAATATGTCCGGTTTCGTCTCCTGTAATTGGGTTTCAACCTCTGGAAGGTTGGAACGTAGACCTCCGATGTTGGAGAAGGAGACATGGTAGTAGGGGTCTACGTTGGATGATGGGGTTCTAGATCTATTCGTCTTTTTTTTTAGATTTGTTATGATGAGGTCTTGGGATTTGTGGAGCAGGTTGGTAGACTTGGTTGTAGCAGGACAGAGAGGGAAAGTAAAAGAGAAAAAGGCAATAATTTTTTGTGGCACATGATAAGGTAAAGCCGTAACAATTGCACACTAATATGGCATCGAGAAGCCCTACCAGAAAGTACTGTATGGTCCAGAATCCATTCACCAAATAGCAATACAGCAGCCCCGGTACTTTGCACCTGCTGGTAGGACAGCCTCCTTAGTGGTTAATCCAAAGTTCAGGTCCCTGACTATCAGGCAGATAACGTCAGCCCAGATGGATTATTTACCTCCAGCACCCTTACTAGTGACATGACAAGGATAGGCATAGAAACAGAAATTTTTCGACATCTCAGGCTACTGTTTAAAAAGTACTACCGACCTGGAAAGTAGCATTTTCTTCACCCTTTGTCAGAAAAATCACTCATTAGAAATGAGGACTGAAGGACAAAAAAGGAGAAGCGAGAGTTACTGGAGCTGCCACATGCATTATCTACTCTCCATTAAAAAAATGGAAAAAAAGGTGAGAAGGACTTATTAATATCTACTTTATAAGTCCGTTGCTCCATTCCCAGATTAGGGTAGTACTTGTTGATAATTTCCCCTTCCATATTAATGCATGAATACTTTTGCCTTTATCTACCTCGAGCTAGAATGTTCGACCGTTCCAGCTCCACCCCATAATAAATATGCTATAATGGAACTTTTATCAAATTGAAAAAGTCTGGTTATCTTTAACTCGTTTAAAAAGCTGGTTAAGAAGTAATGCCTTTAGGGTTACATATTAACTTTAGACTAGCTAGAAGTAATGCATACTTCAAAAGAAAAAAAGCCGCGTGTTTTTGAGTTCAGATATTATGCAGGTATAATTTGGGAAATGTTCAATTTCATGGGAGACTGTATGCGCAAGCACGAGCATATTTTTTATGCGTGTGCATCAAAATACAAAAAGAAATATCACTAGATGGCCATAAGGTTGGTGCTCATTTTACGCTAAATTTATATAGAAAAGTGATGAAAACTATTTGCGCCACTTTTAAATGTTACGTTCGTTTTCAACATTCTCGAAAACCTGTAAAAGTCGTCATTGTAATTTTTATTTTTTGGGGATTTGGAAAGCATCTTGACATTGACTCATGAGTCTATATCTGGCATTCGTTTCCCCGATATATGTTTACTTAGAACTCTTTCCGGAAAGACATCAGCTACTTACAGAAAGGGCCAATTTACCAATATCTTACCTGAAAGTGTGTATCTGGAATAAACTGGATCACAACTTGGCACACTCAAGTTTTCAACTATTTTCATAAAAATGAATGGCAAATCAGTATAATGTATTAGTCCCTCTAGAGGAAGTTGGGCTAAACAGATTTTCTTACTGTTAGTGAGTATCGTTTATTCATTTCGAATGAATCAGATTATTACACTAGTCAACACCAAATTTATTATTATTGGCTCACATGGAGCTTTCACACAAGTCAACAAACAATCTGATTGGAAACCTGTGGTATTCTCTGGAAGCTGAGTGACAACAAGTCTCCCCAGACGTCCAGCCCTCTCCGCCTCCTTCGATAGCATTTGCCAATGAATCTGCAACATCGCAACAGCCGCTTACCATTGATTTCTCGCTGGTAGTGGCCATTGGTTTATACTGGAATTTGAGTGGCACTCAGCCTCCCTAAGGTCCCAGTTCTTTTTGCGCTTGTCCAGCCGAGGTCTGGTTGGCGCTCGCTCCTCGGTCTTTCAGTCCTTATTGACCCTTCTCGGCCCTTTGGTGTCATTTTTTTTTGGAGGGGGGCGGTGATGAAACAATGGGGGGGATGCATGATGGTGGGTGTAGAACTGGTAAATATGCAGTTTCGGTGTTCTTCATTCCCTGTAACGCTTATTCGTTATATTGTCTTCGTATTCAAGGGGTTTCCTTAATATTTCAGGCGTTTTCATTATCGTTAGTCGTTGTACTTTTGCAGTTATTCTTCTGATTCCAATTTCTGACATTCTTTTTTCGAAGATTTTCGGAATTGTTACTAGTGCTCCTACTATTATCGGAACTATTTGGACTTTTTTCATCATCCAAATCCCCTTTAACTCTCTGGCTAGCTCTGTGTATTTGCTTCGTTTCTCCTTTTCTTTCATACTCACCCTGTGATTAGCTGGGACTGCAAAGTCCACGATTTGACAGGATTTTTCTTTCTTGTTAATTATTACGATATCTGGTCTTCTTGCTTGGATGGGTTTGTCCGTCTGTATATCCATGTCCCATAGGATTTTGTGGTTCTCGTTTTCGAGTGCTGTTGCAGGTTTATGCTTGTACCATTTGTCTGTACGCTCAAAATGCAGTCGTTTACACAATTCCCAGTGTACCATCCTCCCCACTTGGTCATGCCTGTTTTTGTATTCCTTTTAGGCAAGTTTGCTGCATTCGCTTACTATATGGTTTATTGTTTCGTCTCTTTGTCCACAGAGTCTGCATTTGCTGTTTTCTTGTGTTTTATCGATCCTTGCTTTGATATGGTTGGTTCTTATCGAGTTATCTTGTGCTGCAGTAATTAGAGATTTATTATTATTATTATTATTATTATTATTATTATTATTATTATTATTATTATTATTATAAAAATGAAAATAAATAGATACATTACACAAATTACTCATCTCAATAAAGAATTCCAAATTAATTCAATAACAAATTTGTTGTCTGCATTGTTCAGCTAATTTAAAACGCCAAATAAAAAATAAATCACATTAGTTTTACACAATCAGATTAGAACTATAGCACGAGGTTATTTTTTTTACAGTTTTTGCTCACATGTGCGCAAGTTTAAGACATTTTAAGTGGTGCTAAAATTCCCTGTTTTGATTGAAAATGATTATTTTAATAACAAGAAAGATCTGGGTCTGATATTTTTGGGTGATTATGCAAAAAATAGATCAGTGTAAAGTCATAAAACCTTGAAATATCCAAAAACTGACGGTCAGCATAAACGAAGAAGGACTGGATCCGAGAAAATAGACCACATCCTGTCTGTACATCCCTCGATTAACATTCACATTTCCGGTGACTTCAACGTCCATAACGTGGAATGGCTGACCCACTCGAATAAGACAGACGATGAGGGGAGGTTTTGTCATGATTTTGCCATTGCTTATGACCTCACTCAAATTGTTCGCGAGCCCACCCAAGTGTCCGATACTATAGGTCAGTATGCAAGCGTTCGAGACCTTTTTCTCACAACTTCCCCTGGGCTATGTTCATGTTCCGTTTTTTCTCCTCTATGATTCTCCGACCACTCTGTCGTGTCAGTTAAGATAAAAATGAAATGTAATAAGTCCTCAGACGAACACCTTCACCGTACTGTATACCGATACTCCATGGCTGACTGGGATGGTTTCCGTACATTTATATCTGATCTACCTCTGCATTCCATGTTTAAAAAGGATGTGTCCTCTATAGTATCAGACCTGACGAATGGCTAATTGGAGGCATAGACCGATTCATACCATGTAAAAAATTCCAACAAAAACCTAACAACCAGCAATGGTTCTCCCCAGAATGTGCTGCTGCCATCGCGCACAGAAATCACTTTTTCCATAGCTACAAACGTAATAGATGCACTGAGACTAAAGCTGCTTTCAGGAACGCCAGTAACCACTGTAAAAGAGTAATAAAATATGCAAGAGAGCTATATGCTGGGTCTGTTAAATCCAAAGTAGCTAATCATCGGCTTGGTTCCCACCAGTTTTGGCAAATATCCCAATCATTATCAGCTCATTCTGCCCTATGCGACGAAGACCATCGACTCCCCATATTTCCTCCTATAACACAGAACACGCTAGGTAACATAAAAATATCTGTGCATGAGGTCGCCAAGCTAATCAAGAACCTTGATTCCAGTAAAGCAACTGGCCCTGACGGCATCCCAATTATAGTGTTAAAAAAGCTTCAACCACAACTTGCTCCCATACTTACGAAACTGTTTAAACGTTGCCTTAAGGAGAAGTGCTTTCAAACACTCTGGAAAACCTCATCAGTATGCTCTATATTTAAGAATTCAGGTGATAAGTCATTTCCCTCTCAGTACAGACCAATGTGTCAAGAGTAAGTTGCTGGAATCCATATTAAATAGAGAAATAGTCAACTACCTCAACAGAAATAACCTTCTTAGTGACACGCAATATGGTTTCCGTTCTGCAAGATCTACCGCAGATGTGATAACAGTTGTTATGTCTTATAGGATTAGTGAATCTCTTGACAACGGCTTTCTTTCTAGGGCAATTGCTCTTGACATATCGAAGGCATTCGACAGGCCTACTTCACAAGATTTCCAGCTACGGTATAACTGGAAATGTTTTCTCTATCATTAAATCATTTCTGTCTGATAGGCTCATGAGACTAGTGGTCGATGGACAGAAATTAGAAGCCTGCAGTATTAATGCTGGAGTCCATCAGGGGCCCATCCTGGGCCCAACTCTCGTCCTCATATACATCAATGATCTCCCAAAACACATACTTAAATCATTCGTTGACATATATGCTGATGACAAGACCATCTATGGCAGTACATAAAAGGCCGTAAATGACAAAGTTCTCTCAGATTCTCTCTCCTCTGATCTTGAGCGCGTGGTAGTGTGGGGGAGGAGGTGGCTGGTTACTTTTAATGCTCTTATCTTTACATCATAACGCTCTGATCCCCATCTGGCATCAATTGATATGGGTGACTCTCGTCTAGGGGAAGCGCCATGTTTTGATAAGCTTCTGGGCTTGACCTTTACCCCTGACCTGAAATGGAATACGTACATTAAGTCAGTTGCCAAGATCGATGGAAAAATGGTAGGATCCTGTCACCGCTCCAGAAGATATCTCACTACTGATGCAATTCTCTATCTATATAAAAGCCAAGTACGCCCAAGGATGGGATACTGTAGCTATATCTGGGCAGGAGCTACTAAAAACAGCCTATCCTGCCTTGACAGAGTACAAAATAGACTTCGTGGCTTAGTGGGGGATGCCCTTTTCTCTTCCCTGTAGCCTCTCTCCCATAGAAGAGACGTTGCGAGCCTGTCTTTGTTTTATCATTATTTCCATGGCAAGTGCTTGTCTGAGCTCAAATCTCTAGTCCCCCCTCGCCAATCTTTTACGAAAAACACCCGTCTAGCTGAAACCACTGTCAATAATTTTCCCTCTCTTTATCTGTGCCTAAATCAAAACGTAGATTCCATGAACAAAGTGTCTTTCTTAGAACCGTACGCCTGTGGAACTCTGTTCCGTCTGCCTGCTACCCAGCTGATTACAACCTGGATGTCTTCAAGTCCAACATAAACAAATTCTTGATGAACTGCCCCCTTAAGTAGACACTTTTATTAAATCCCCACACTAATGTACACACATGCAATAACACTTATCCCTGAGTGGCTTCCGGGCCTTGATAACTGGTGATCACCTTGTAAAAAAAAAGAGGAATTTGTATCTTGCAAAAAAAGGAACGTCAACAACGACCATCTTTTCACCCACTATACATAAACCTGGCTTAATCAAGCACTTCATGAAGACTTAAGACAAGGATTGTTATTACTTCATTTACCAGACATTTCCAACTTAATAGAACGTAAGCCATGACATATGCAAGTTAAACCAGAGTCGGTATTCAGTAAATATTTAATGTATCATATAAGCCTAGCTCTTAAATAGAAGATTCCAATCCAATCTGTTGCTAACGTTGCTAGAAAAGTTGGTAATTTTTTCTGCTCCAGAACATAACCAGCTTTTAATAGAAGTTTCTACTTGTATAATAGTCAGATGCGTATTAAGGGCGAGAACTGTGATCACATCTGACAAGGTGTCACTCAAAAACTTTCTTATTTGCTGTGAAATAATACGGCCTAATTTTACAGGATATATGTTACTATTCTTTTTTGTTTATCTATCATTATTGTGGTAATTGTGCCGTTTACGGACCGTGCTATTTTTAGGTAGGATGTTCACGTTCTCCAAACTATATTGGAATGGAAACGTAAATGGATGATAACATTTAATGCTAGTAAGATTTAGCTGCTCTCCTTTAACAATTACAAGAAGCTTCTCCAACCACCGTTATCCATGACAAATAACTCCCTACCCGAGAAATCTTCCTTCAAACTCCTCAGCTTAATATTTACAAGAAACATGAACCGGAACAAATATATTGAGGACATTGCGAAGGCTGCTGCAAGGAAGGTGGGTTCTCTCTATCGTATTAGAAAACTACTCACACCTTATATTACCTCTACAAAGCTATCATTCGCCCATGCATGGAGTATTGTTGCCACATATGGGCTGGCTCATCAACCACTAGTCTCTCCCTCTTGTATAGGGTTCAAAAAAGGTTTCCAATCTAATAGGTCCTAATTTGTCAACTAGGCTCCAACCCCTGTCCCATCACACAATATTGTACCCTTGTACCTTATTAAGAAATATTTTAATGAAATATTTTCTGATGCACTTGGGGTACATACCCCCAACAAACTTTATTAGCAAAAAAAAAAAGCACATCCTTTCACTGTTGAGGTCCCTAAACGCCATAAACTTTCTACTCTAATATCTTCTTTCCTTAAAAATCTAGACTTTGGAATTCCATTCCCGCTACCTGCTCCTCTGACTGTATTTATATACAGAAGTTTAAATGTAATGTAAACCAACATTTTGTTAATCTTTTTGGGGTATGGTCCCAATTAGTAGCCCCTTGCGTCCACATTGCGATATGCCTTGTTTGGATTGAAGGTGAGTAAAAAAAAAAGTAAATAAAAATAAAGATTTTGACGGTATCTGTCAGTCATTATTGTTAGCTGAAAGTGCAAAATAGTTAACACAGTCCATCTTCCAAGCTACATAATAACGCTATTAATTCGATAAACTACATAACTATTTTGAATTGTGAATCTATCCCTAAGATTTAAAAAATAACGTATATGAAAATGGTTCGACACAACTATTCCAACTTTTCCGCAACTTTTCTCTTAGAGATGTGATATTTCTAGTCACAGCTTCTATAACAGCTAATAAAATAGTAGAATGATTGACTTACGGAATAACCACCTTACGAAATAATGGGCTTGCAAAATCGCGAAATAACAGCTTAATTGAATAATGGACTAATGGAATAACAGATTAAAGAACAGTTAATACTCGGTGTGGTTTGTTTGTTTGTTTGTTGTATCCAAGTCATATTTTCTTATGACTTTAAATCATTATTATATATTGAATAATAATCAATGAAGAATTGGCTTTATAATAATAAATAAGAAGTCTGCACGAATTAAAATATAATGTTTATGCGTATTTTACGATTGAGCAACGCCGAGAGGCCTACTAGTATGCATATAAAATATAGTATATATATATATATATATATATATATATATATATATATATATATATATATATATATATATAGTTTGTTTTGTTATCCGCGGTATTTTCTAGTTACATTAATTTAACAAAACGATGCATTGCTCAAATCGATACGTTTGGAAAATATAATTGTGTTTATTGTTTTATTTTTTTAGTAGTACGGTAGAACCCCGGGATACGGTTTTTAAATCAAGTTACGATGTGGAATACGATGTTTTCTGGTCCCTGGTTACCGTACTTGCCCGCCTAACGATGTTATTTATAATGTTATTTGATTATATACATGTGTATTATATAATTTACTGTATTTTGTTATTACTTTTTTATGCCGTATCCCGGGGGTTCTACTGTAGATCTAAGTGGCTTTGCCAGCTAATCCCATAGCATGAAGTTTACAGGGTACATCAAATTCACAAGCCGTCCACGGTCACATGTGCATTCCAATCATGGGATGACATGAAACATCTTGCATACTCAAAGTGTTCACCAATCTGATACTGTCAATAATATGCGTCGTTCAACTTGAGGGAATTTTACGAAAACCGGTATGACAACGCGGTTATTCCGTACAACATACGTAGATGATATTTGATTAAATCGGATATCCATAAAAAGCTAAAAGATGCAAGTAAAGGCCTTTCCTGAATTGTAATATTACATCGTACAACTACAATGGATATGAGGATTAACAATAGAGATAGCGATTAAAATCTAACCGTCGAAAGACAAAAGGATAGATAGTCACTGTTAAAGATGTACGTTAACACGTTGTGTTCATTCTGTCCCTCTCGTTTAGCGAAAAAAATGGTGAGAGAACCCAGGACAAAGTATAAAAAATATCTTATTAAGTTTAGGCAATATATATGCACATATATATATATGTATATATATATATATATATATATATATATATATATATATGCATATATATAAACTATAAAATAATATATATATAAACTATAAAATAAATATATATATAAACTATATATGTATAAACTATATAATATAGATAAGAGAATGTATATATATATATATATATATATATATATATATATATATATATATACTGTGTCAATCGCTTTATTGCAGATTAGTAAAATATCAATATTTGACTAAATCTACGTCACAACAAAATGAAAATTATATCATCAATCGACTCTTTAAGGTTAGTTATTTCCAAAAAAAAATATTTAAATTCAAGCGATATACACGAAGTTATGATATTTTATTCTTTATCGAAGGATTCCCACTGTCTATCGCTTTATTACAAGTTTTAGGGCAATAATACAATGTCTTATCTTGCGAACTTTACTTTTTATTATATTTTTCTGCCAAAGAATAATAAAAGGTATAGGAATCATATAAATTAAATATGTATCGACATAGCCACCATTTTTTTTAATAACTTAAAACTACCTTTCATCCCCCGACGAAGATAGGTGACCAGGCTCACATTTGCTTAACTTCTGTGATCTAACGGGAACCGGAGTGTTAACGTGAATATACTGTAGTATAGTATATGTAGGTAATAAAAAATATCGATCACAATGAAATAATGGGGACCGTTAAAGAAAAGCCAAAAATAAAAGAAGCAAAAAAAAAATGGAGAAGATGGAAGAGAACTTTTCCTTATTGTTCTAATATCACAAAGTTATATATAACTTTTATTCCTCATCTTTGATTTCATATTATTATTTGATACTCTTAAGAGTGTTGAGCGTTTCTTATCTTAAAAAGTTATGCTTTGTTATAGATTTACTCTTTGATAAAATAATTGTACTATATATATGCATTTATGTATGCATGTATGTATGTATGTATGCATGTATGTATGCATATATGTATGTATGTATGTATGTATGCATGCATGTATGTATGCATGTATGTATGCATGCATGTATGTATGTATGTATGTATGTATTCAATTGTATGTATGTATGTATTGAATTGCACAAAAAGTAAAACAAATGCGAAGTCTCCAGGATGTGCCGCACGCCGTGACTAACATCTAAAGTGAAACTTTTGCTCAAAACGTGATTGAAACGAAGAAATGAATTTTAATGAAATAAACATTTGCTTTTATTATATGTTTCTGTCTCTCTCCCGCGTCTACCTCTCAGTGTCTCGTCTTCCATCTAGCTAGTTCCTACGTCATTCGCTGTTTGAGGCCCGTCTCTACTAGCAGAAATATTCGAACATTCGCTTAGTATAAAATTGAAATACTAATATATGCCAATATGTATATATTTATATATATATATATATATATATATATATATATATATATATATATATATATATATATATATATATATATATATAACTGCAGTTAAACGTTTTTGACAACATTCTGAAACTATACATAATATATATGTGTATTGTTGTTATTGGTGGTGATAACTTTGAGCATTTGAGAGTTTTTATCCTTTTCAGATGCAATATCTTTCTTTTTTTAGCAATATATATATATATATATATATATATATATATATATATATATATATATATCGTTTTTCATTTATATCAATACAATTGTTATCGACTTTTACATGTTTCGTCGTTACTGCAGCGAAATAAGTGCCTATGACTCTCACAGGATTCATACCCATGTTTACAAGGACTCTAATAGAGTGCGCCCCAATGGCCCCAATGGCCACGTTAAGCAGATATTACACTGCGAAGCACATGGCAATGCATGAGTATGTTTTCTATAAGATACAATATATATATATATATATATATATATATATATATATGTGTGTGTGTGTGTGTGTGTGTGTGTGTGTGTTTGTATTGTGTATGTGTATGAAGATAAAATACGCGATTCACTATATAAAGAAATGTAGATACAGGATGTATGAAAAAGACCTAAAAATCATATTATTGACGTGCGTCTTCCTCTATTGAATTGTTTTATTTTCCTTTTGTTATTTTCATGATGATTGCAACGTCTTGTCAGACGAGTGCCACTCCCTCAGACATTTAAAATCCATGAGCCCAAATGCCTGAGGGAGTATCTATACAAATATGATGTTACAGAGTCTTAGCTTTGTACGACAGTTAAGTCGCTCTCTCAGTTCAAAATGTTGAGATCCAGCAACAAGCAAGAGCAAGATAGCCAGCAACAAATTAAACTGCAGACCAGCTTAATGCGGGTAATGGTCTTCCGCTTTATGCTTTTTTAAATCAGAGATTTGCTTCTCCTAGAAAGGTTGCCTTCACCACGGCTTACGGGAGCCCTCTCCACCCCAATACACATATACACACACAAATATACACGGTGCTAGTTGGCCGTTGACCCAGAAAAAGAGTTCATTCGCCCTTTGGAATGTCTTGTTTTTAATCCTTCAGGGATACAAGTCTGGTGGGGGAACCAGTTTAGTCGCCGGTGAACCGACCATGAGGCAGGTAGTACTGGGTTACATGGTACCAGTAGCACATGACATGACCTAACATTTTCATACACACGTACATACATACATACTTACATATGTATAGTTTTTTTTTTAAATATAATTAACCACTGACACGTGTTTTGCCGTCTACAATTCATCAGAGTGACTCAATTTAGCGAGTTTTGAAATCAGGACTCCATGATAGGAAGACTAAACCTCTTCCACTTGGCTATCTCGCACAGCTACTGAATATATCGAGTTTTACGTAGATGTCTATTTGTTTTTTGTTAGCGATATTTTTTGAATGAATGCTTTTATTTATACGAAAGTGCATTTTCACCTAAATGCAAGTTGGGAATAATTTTCCCTTGAACCAATTTGTCACTCCCAAACGAAGAGCGGCATATTTATTGTTTTTTTTAATATACTTATCAACTGACATGTGTTTCGTCGTCTACAACTTATCAGAGTTGCTGAATCTAGCGAGATCCGAAATCGGGACCTCATGATAAGAAACTTAAACCGAAATTGGTCTAAAGGAAAGGGGGTACCGAATTGGAAAAAAAAAAAACAATACATATGCCGCTCCCCATTAGGGGTACCAAATTAGCCTAGGGGAAAAATATTCCAGCTCGCATTTAGGTAAAAATGTATGTTCGTATAAATAATTGAATTCATTCAAAAAGTATTACTAACGAAAACAAATAAACAATATATATATATATATATATATATATATATATTGTTTATTTGTTATATATATATATATATATATATATATATATATATACAGAGAGAGAGAGAGAGAGAGAGAGAGAGAGAGAGGGTGTAATAAGTAGTGTACTTTGCTTGAAGAATTGTATATTACATCGAAATATATTATGGAAACGTTTACACACTTTATATTGCTGTCGAAGTTGTGACTATCTCAGGTTTTATTTAAGAAAACTCAATTCGTTCTTGTCCTCCTTCTTAGCACCAGCGTACTTTTCACCTTTTGCTGTGACCCCTATATATACTTGTGGAAACAAGACTCTGGAATCAGGTAGATTTTGTTTATCTGCTACCAATTCTGTTATAGAATCTATATTTCTTATGTTTCAATGAGAAAGAGAATCATCGGAACTTTTCATGCGTGACTTTTTACTTCATCACGTGTAACCGAGTGGTTTATAGAATTACCAACATTGTAATAGAAGAACTGCTTTTTTTTTCTATCTCATAGACCTTTCGTGTGCAAAACAAAAAGTGGACAACATGAAGCCAATATTTATCATCGCGTTTGGATCAAGCAAGGTTTCCTTCTCTTTTTTGTTAACTCTGCCTTCTTGATACATGGCTTGAAATGGCAAATATGATCTGATGGTAACGTGATAACTCTTCTCACGACAATAATAGACTAAGTCGAAAAAGAACTACAAATAGTGTATATTCGTAATAGTAATATTCGATGTGAGAGCGAAAATAACAACGTATATAGTTTTTGTTGTTGTTGTTGCTGTTGTTGTTGTTCGATTGTATTTATTTCTATTAACCGATTAGACAGAAGTGAGGAATTATGTATTATTTATTCTCTCTCTTTGCCCCCCTCTCTCTCTCTCTCTCTTTATCTCTCTCTCTTTAACTCTTTCTCCCTCTTTGTTTCTCTCTCAATGTTCTTATCATTTCTGATCATCCCTTGAAGTGCAGCCCTTGCGTTTGTTTCACTGGGTATATTTGACAGGTAGTCTTTAAACTTCCTTTTTTCCCCCGAGTCTCGTTGCTCATAATAGTTGGAACGATGAAGATCTTCCTAAGATTCCATTTTCACTTAATATCGTAATAAGATCTTAATACCTCTGTATCAGAGCAATTATACGCGTGAATAGTAAATTATTGAGTATAAGTTTATCCTTTTTTCCAGGTTATCAAAACATATTTAATTATTTATGTCTTATAAACTAATTTATCTTATATTCAAGCCTAGCGTAATAGAAGTATGCTCAGTATTAAAAATAGAGAACTGTTATCGAAAATGATTACACAACTATATAGAGAAATCAGTAAATGTATGTATGTGCGTGTGTCTGTGTGAAAATATTTAACGAATAAACTCTTAAACTCCTGATCACATGACATTTAAAATTAATAGGAAGTAGTAATCATACAACAAGGGTGGTTTATAACGAGTAATATCTTTGTTTGGATGGATGAATAACTCGTAGAGAAATATATCGGCAAGTTGAAATATAAAATGTTCATTTCAACATACCAACATATTTCTATTATTTTTATCCATGCGCAAATTCATTCATATCTTGAACAGGTTTAATTTTATATCATTCATCTATCTGTCGATAGCTCAACCGGCAGGGAATGCTGTTGGAATGCTAAATGTTTTGGTTTCTATTCAAGCTAATGGCAACCAAGTCATTTTTTTTACTTTTGAAAGCAGTACTATATATTAAGAATAATACAATATTTAAAAGAATAATTAGCTCTGTAATAATAAATACGAAATCTGCATGAACTAAATATATTTAAGCGTATTTTATGGCCGGATGGTTAGTTATCTATCTATTTCTGTATCTATTTATCTCGGTCTATCTATCTAAATGGAGAGATAAACAAGAGGTTAATATGAAGTTGTATTTATAAAAGCTGTCAAAACAGATTAAGCTATATCATAGACAAGTCACCGGAAGCATCTGATCAGCTGACGAAAGTACATGTGAGTCACATGGTTCTAGTTAACTGAGAAGAATAATTGGAATTGGAATTTGGACGTTGAGCGGGGCGGACGGTTTAATAGGTCGTCCCCATCTTCACCGGGGAAGGAGCTGACGTGTCTCATATATGAGACCTAGAATTAATCACTCAAGCAACGATGTTCACTTGAACTCGGCCAGTATTAAAATGCATGATAATTTGGGAATATCAGGCGCGGTATTTTCTCTCCGTTTATCTCAGCGTTGTTTCCAGTCATGTTGGACTGATTATTTTTACTGGATTCAAGCTGTGCCGATTCAAGCAGTGGTTGTGGATTGTGTAATCCTTTCCTTACAATTACGTGTGCAGCTTCCCTTACAGATGGATATTTATGTACGTCAGGACTGAAAGGAGACTCTGAAAATAAGTGTTAACAAAAGCAGGTCGTCTATATGCAAAATCTATTATGAAGTGCATTGTTCAGAATTATCTGATCAATTCCCTATTCCCCTTGATGCAGTTCGTTTAACTCATTGTTCTAGTGGTCCTCTTAAATACGCTGTTTTGATATTTTATTCTTATACATATTCCTATCTCAGTAGCTTTTGAAACTTTGGATGCTTGTGGAGCATTATTCTTGCAGTTTGTTTTCCTCTTACGTATGATCATGATCTTTTCACTACTCAAGTCGATAGGCATCCCCTACCTTTTGGATAATCATTATTCGTTATTGTTAGCTTCTTAAATCAAGTGGCTTCACGATTTGTCTGAAGCATACATGATCAAATATCGTTAAGCATATATTTATTTCTGTTTAGGCCGAACTGCGGAAGCATTTAAACCATGGATAAAGATTTGAAGCTATTAAGAACATTAAGCGTAAACATCTTTTAGAAGAATTCTTCAATTCGGAATTAAATGGCCGAAAAGCGTGCATGTACCGTAAAATATGCAATCGAATACGCGAAAAAGACTGATCTCTCAGCGATATATCGGCTACACGAAAGGTTTATCCGTGAAAACATTATTGTTCATCTCTTATCGCCCAATTAAACTTCATCCATCGCATTAAAGAGACAGTTTATTGAAATCGGAATATTCTCCATTCATTTCCTAGGATGACTTTACGATACACACGGCGGCTTCTTGGCAGGTGTGTTCACTAATATTTTACGGTGTACTCATAAAACGCAGCTAAATGGGGAATTTTTATATCGGCCTATTGGCATTTCACAAGATTCGAATACACTTGGGAAGATATTTAGCACAAAAGCTCCAAAGTAAACGAGCAGACTTCTTTGAAATGTTTCTAGATGATATCGTCTAATATTTATACACTTGAGTCTTTTAAAATTGCGAAACTTTTTCCTTATGCCGAATTATTGAGAATCTGTATGAAAATATGGATGTAACTAAACATAGTTTATTATGTTATGACGCAACAGAAGCAACTGAGAATTGTCCAGATTTAGTTTTTAAGTTCATTTATTGCACCAATATGTTCTGGTGTTAGCAGATTAGGCTGGCTGAATATATTTACTTCCTGATCTAAAATGCACTAAACATTGATGTTCTTGTTTTTTCCCTTTCTCTTTGCAAAATAATTTAACTACAAAACAACCAAACCAAACATCATGAATAAATAATTTAAGATTTGAAGAAATTGAAGCATACGTTTTTTTTCGGAAATTACACAATTCGACATAAAATAATCCGAACAAAAATTAGATGCTCTAAGACAACAGACCAAACTGATAGTTTTTTAGTGCAACCATTATATCGTTTGTATGCTCGTTGTTTTTATTCACGGGACAAAGAAGTAAGGATTTGCCGATTAAGTCTCTCATGTTCATCAAATACCCAGCAATAAATACGCCATACTTAAAAAATATATTCTTCTGGTCTTTTTTAAAAGAACACTGCCACTAAGTGATAAATAAAATTGCTGCGTCAGTTATATGCATTGCGCGCACATGTCTTTGTTGAATTTTTGTAATACCATCCACACATGCGAGGAGTTTGTATTAGTATTAACATTGGTCTTTATTATTCGTGTGAGTGTATAGAGAAACGGAGATATAAACAGATGGTGTTTTATGCAAATATTAAAGCATATTAATGAATTCCATCTTAAATACGTAGCACCGGAAACCCAACGTTGCCCGGTATTGAATAGTGATCAACGAATATTTCACACGCCCATATTTATATTATCATCGAAATGGGTGGAATCGCTTATTTTTCAATCATTCAATTCATTGATTGCCTGCTCTAGTTGGACACCCATCGCGGGGCACTATGTAGAAGCTTTACATACATCCTTGCAATACATTGCAGTCTACATTGCACCGTAGAAAACCTACGGTTGATTTTATAAAATTGTTTTTATATTATATGGTTTGTCTTGAATTGGAAGCCTATTTAATTTCAGAAGCGTTTACGTTAGGTTACTATTCTATTCAAGGCCTGGATATGAAGAATTTTAAGTGGGTCGCTGTTCTGTACAGATTCTGGACTTTATAATTTTGCAAGCAAAAAGCTAAAGATCCTTCTCGGGTTAACAAGAAAACATTATATGCTGGAATGCTCAAAGATTCAATTTTTATGAAGCAATTCTGTTTTTTATTGGTTGATAACAGAACGTTAATTAATTTGATTCGTCAGTTATTATCAGCAGCATTTATACATAGGATCTCCCAACTTTCAGGGGTCACACCTCCATTATAAATGGTGGGGATAAGTCTCCCTACTGCTTCCGTTTCTTATGGATTTGGGTAGAAAAGTACCAGTCCAGAATCTGTTCTTGACAATCAGCATACAGGTGCAGAACTAGGAACTGGCCCAGTACCTGTCAGACTTATAAGATACATCGTCTGGGTATGACCCAAGAGGTTCACCCTACAGGCCTTGACACCCGGCTTCCGGGTACAGTAAGTTCATTGCTCACTGCCTGAGATGCACGGACCAGCGAATGCCGATGAGGATGCTCAGACAATTTTTGTTAGGCAAGAGTGCCCCGTCCTTAAGAGGAGCATGCTTGATACCCTACTTTCCTGACCTTGTGTCACACAATGCTGTGATGGGCAGCATTCAAATATTTGTTCCCATTATATATCAAAACTATTTTAATAAACCCTTCTATTTTTTATATAATAAAAAAGTCCTTTAAGTTCATGTTTAATTCTGTTCAAAAATAAATTCAAATATGTAAAACAAAAAATAGAGCAGCTAAAATATAAACAGAAGTCATTTAGATTTTACAATAATAACGGAAGCCATTTTTTTATTTTGCTCAAATGTCACAAAAAAATGGGGGTGTAAAAAAAGAGGAATACAAAAAAGGATTTTTACTCTGAAAATTTGAGCATGGGAAACTAAAGATATTTTTAATTAAATACATACATACATACACACACACAGACACACACACACACACACACACACACACACACATATATATATATATATATATATATATATATATATAAGAATTTATTTTTGTTATACTAGCAGTTCAACCCGGCTTTGCTTGGGCCCTAGGTACTGTTCATAACTTGCCCTATGTGTGAATACCATTTATGTGCCTATTCTTTTCGTATTATTCACAGTGATTCGACAGTCACACCCAGTGGTAGATCTTGTTTCTTGTCTAGGGCAATGAATGCCGTTTCCCAACTCCCGACACACCCCACCCTTAAAACTGGGCACTTGAGAGTGCTTGAGTACCACATATGCCTGAGCAATTAGATTGGGTTGACCTTCCTCTAATGGGTTGAAGGTATCGGATTGACAGTTACTGGCTGCTGTTTCTGACTGGTAGTACAGGAGCCCTAACTCTTTGGTAGCGCTTAGAGCGGCTGCTCTATCAACAGTTGTATAATATCGGGATGTTTGTAGTGCCATGTCGCGCATGGAAAGGGATCCTCCATTCATCCCCGTGGGCTTTCCTGAGGCCACAGTCCTAGTTGAAGAAGGGTCATCTGATGGTCTACTTGTGATGCATGTGTGATACTCTGCATAACCTCCTGTTCAGCTCCCCCTTACCAAACTAAAACTCGTAAAAGAAATTATGATGACAGAACAATCTAAAAGTAAGCTTAAACCAGGCTTAGGGTCAAACAAATCCAACTTGCCTCCTCCCTTGAGGCTTGCATTCACAAATATCCGTGGGCTTAGAACTAATTTAGCTGATGTTGAAGCATTTCTCCTAAGAAATACCCCGGATATCTTAGCGCTAAGTGAGACTAACCTACACTCCTACATCCCTTCTAACTACTTTAACATGCCTGGATATCTCACACTCTGCCGTGAGGACTCTGACAGACACATGCACGGACTTGGAGTTTACATTCGTAATACCCTTCTCTTGACTAGAGAAACAAACCTAGAATCGGATGATCAAGCCTTTATGTGCTTTAGACTAATTTTGCACCATAACTTTAGCTACTTTTACTTTCTCTACTGCTCTCCCTCGACCCAAGACTGCACCATAATAAACAAAGTCTCTGACAGCATAGACACAGCACTCTCCATCGACACTATTTGTATTTGGTGACTTTAATGTTCATCACAAAAAACTGGCTTGGATTCTCTACTTACACAGATTCAGCAGGCAGCACAACTCATAGCTTCTCTATATTTCACTCCCTATCACAAATTGTTACTTTTCCAACCCGTTTCCCTGACCAGGAAGAAAAACACGCATTACTTTTAGATCTGTTTTTGACCACAGTTCCTGATGACTGTATAACGAATGCCGACAGCCCACTTGGGAACGCTGATCATGCAGTGATAATGGTTGAAATCGCCCTAAACTCTAGAGCCAAAACTGAAGAGCCAGTGCTCAAAACAACGAGATATTATAAAAAGGTTGACTGGGAAGCCATTAGAGATCTTATCAGAGATGCCCCATGGGGAAATATCTTTTCTCTGTCTACTGAACAGTCTAAGACCTTAATCAACCATGCTCAAGTCCGTCACCTTACAGATGCTAATCTTCTGACTGACAAACAATATGGATTTAGACAAGCCCGTTCCACAGCAGACACCCTAACTGTAATCTCTGAACGTATATACCATTCACTGGACAAAGCGGGGGAGGGCAGAGCAGTAGCTTTAGATATATCTAAGGCTTTTGACAGGGTATGGCATGAGGGTCTCCTCAGGAAGATTAGATCATACGGTATCACTGGTAGAATACTTAACATAATTAAATCCTTCTTTAATAAGAGAAAAATCCAGGTTGTCCTCGACGGTCGTACATCTAAACAATATGATATAAATGCGGGAGTGCCCCAGGGGTCTATCCTTGGACCTCTGCTGTTCCTGATATTCATAAATGACCTCCCCGACAAAATTTCCTCTGAGATGGGTATATATGCTGATGACACCACACTCTATAACAGACACGACAGGAAAACAAATGAACATATATCTAAAGAAATGGCAGAAACTCTAGAAGATGACCTCCAATCTGTAGTGGAATGAGGACAAAAATGGATGGTCACGTTCAATGCCGCCAAAACTAAACTAGTTTCATTCAATAATTACAAGAAACCTTCTCTACCACCTATAGCAATGGCCAACGACTCTTTATCTGAGAGCACGTCTTTCAAGCTCCTTGGTCTAACGTTCACAGGAAACATGAGTTGGAACAATTACACCGAGGGCATTGCCAGGGCCGCTGCAAGGAAGGTGGGTTCTCTCTTCCGTGCTAGAAAACTACTAACACCCGAAAGTATTCTGTACCTCTATAAGGCAACCATTCGCCCATGTATGGAGTATTGCTGTTATATCTGGGCTGGTGCATCGGCTACAAGTCTCTCGCTCCTTGACAAGGTTCAAAAGAGAGTCGCCAATCTGATAGGCCCTGAACTGAAATCTAAGCTTCAGCCTTTGTCCCATCGACGAAACGTTGCATCCCTCTGCCTGTTCTACAATTATTATAATGGTGAATGCTCTGACGAACTTCAAGCACTTGTGCCCCCACGACGTGAACACCCTCGACAGACCCGACAGGCTGCAAAATCCCACCCCCATATTGTAGAAGTCCCTAGATGTAAAAGATCTTTCTACTCCAGTAGTTTCTTCCCCAGAACCGCTAGACTTTGGAATTCCATTCCAGGTCCCTGCTTCCCCAACTGTACTGACGGTCAGAAGTCCAAGTTCAACGTGAACCAACATCTTGTTGCCCAAATCCCTACATAGTACCCCAGTAATTGTTGCCCCTGTTAGTAGCCCCCTACACCAAAGTGGCAATGTGCCTTGTATGGGGTGAAAATGTAATAAAAAAAAAATCTTAAATTTCAAAAATGTTTAGATCAAAATTTTTTCACTCTTTCTCTCTACCTAAAAATCAAAACGGAACTTTCATGAGCAAATGTTTTTATCCTAGAACAACCCGAGTATTACTTTATCTGTCAATTTGAATCTTTCTCTCCAGGAAAAACCTTAAAATACTCAAATCTGCCGTATTTAGTTTTCCCTTTTGTACAAGACAAAACGGTTCTTTTTGCACAGTAATTTCTAGTGACGATTCATGATTCATTCTCTAAAAAGGAGTGGATGACACAAGCTGATTGAACAAGAAATACCACACGCCAAGAAAGAAAGGAACAATTAAAAAGCTATACGTACTCCACACAAGACTACAAAGAAAAGGTCAGTGATATAGCAAATCTACGTACACGTTTATTCGTCGGACATTTCAGAGCTTCTATTTGTGGGCCCAATAATACCGCCAGGTCGTCCTTCATTGTTATCGCCCAAAACTTTAGCTGCCTACCGGCACATTTGTGCTCTCCAGGAAGAGAGGCGAAAGAAAACTTTGCGATTGAGTACCTTTTCTGGTCGATGAGCTCATGTCCAACCCACCGGAGACGTCATTGAAGAAGGACGGACGGTAGCAGGCGTAGGGTTTGTCCTTGTAGAGAGTAGAAACCGGAACACGATCTATATGGCAGCAAAGCAGAATACTGCAAAGACAATCGACTGCTCCATAATAAACAAAGTATCTGACAGCATAGACACGGCACTGTCCCTCGACACTAGCGCACAAATACATGTGTTTGGTGACTTTAATGTCCACCACAAAAACTGGCTTGGATTCTCTACTCACACAGATGCAGCGGGCAGCACAACCCATAGCTTCGCTATATCTCACTCCCTATCACAAATTGTTACGTTTCCAACCCGTTTCCCTGACCAGGAAGAACAACACGCATCACTTCTAGATCTGTTTTTGACCACAGTTCCCGATGACTGCATAACGAAGGCCCACAGCCCACTCGGGAACGCTGACCATGCAGTGATAATGGTTGAAATCGCCCTAAACTCTAGACCCAAAACTGAAGAGCCAGTGCTCAAAACAACGAGATATTATAATAAGGCTGACTGGGAAGCCATCAGGGAACTAATTAGAGATGCTCCATGGAAAAATATTTTCTCTCTCCCTGCTGAACAATGTGCAAACGAGACCACTGACTGGTTCAAAACTGCAATCGAAGCGCATGTTCCCATGCGGAAATTTTATAGTAAGCCCCACTCTCCCCAATGGTTTACGTCGACTTGTGCAACTGCCATTACTCAAAAGCAGCATGCATACCGTAGGTTTAACCGACATAAGTCCAGTTCAAACAGACTGAAGTATATAGAAGCTAGAAATAACGTTAAGAAAGAAATAGCGACAGCTAAGAGAGAATTTACGGAAACCACTAAAAAGCGCATCGAAGCACAAAAACTAGGAACTCGAGACTTCTGGAAAATCTACAACAGCGTAGTAAATAATGGGCAATCAACAATTCCCCCACTAACCAACAATCACGAGGTTGTCTCCTCAGCAACCGACAAGGCTAACATGCTTGCCAGTCGGTTTGCCTCAAACTCCACACTGGACCCTTCCAACCACCCCCTACCTGACTTTCCTATGCGGACAGACGCCACACTAGACGATCTGAAAACCACCCCTGTTCAGGTGCATGCTATCATAAAAAACCTTGACACCTCAAAAGCATGTGGACCCGATCTTATCCCAGCTGTGCTATTAAAAAAGTGCTCAGCCGAAGTAGCTCCAGTTCTCTCCAAACTCTACAACAAATGTCTTAATGAAACTTGCTTTCCGGGCTGTTGGAAAACTGCTTCTGTTGTACCAGTATTCAAGAATTCTGGCGAAAGGACAGACCCATCAAATTATCGCCCCATTAGCCTCCTCCCACTTTTTGCCAAAATATTTGAGACCATAATTAACCATGCTCTAGTCCATCATCTTACAGATGCTAAACTACTGACTGACAAACAATATGGATTTAGACGAGCCCGTTCCACAGCAGACATCCTCACTGTGATCTCTGAACGTATATACCATTCACTGGACAAAGCGGGGGAAGGCAGAGTGGTAGCTCTAGATATATCTAAGGCTTTTGACAGGGTATGGCATGAGGGTCTCCTCAGTAAAATCAGATCATACGGTATCACTGGTAGAATACTTAACATAATGAAATCCTTCTTAGATAAGAGAAAAATCCAGGTAGTCCTCGACGGTCGCACATCTAAACAATATGATATAAATGCGGGAGTGCCCCAGGGTTCTATCCTTGGACCTCTATTGTTCCTGATATTCATAAATGACCTCCCCGACAACATTGCCTCTGAGATGGGTATATATGCTGATGACACTACACTCTATGGCAGACACGACAGGAAGACGAATGAACACATTTCTAAAGAAATGGCAGAAACACTAGAGGAAGACCTCCAATCTGTAGTGGAATGGGGACAAAAGTGGTTGGTCGCATTCAATGCTGCCAAGACTAAACTAGTTTCATTCAATAATTACAAGAAACCCTCTCTACCACCAATAGCAATGGCCAACGACTCTTTATCTGAGAGTCCATCTTTCAAACTCCTTGGCCTAACGTTCACAGGAAACATGAGTTGGAACAATTACATTGAAGGCATTGCCAGGGTCGCTGCAAGAAAGGTAGGCTCTCTCTACCGTGCTAGAAAACTACTAACACCCGAAAGTATCCTGTACCTCTATAAGGCCACCATTCGCCCATGTATGGAGTATTGCTGCCACATCTGGGCTGGTGCATCTGCTACTAGTCTCTCGCTCCTTGACAAGGTTCAAAAGAGAGTCGCAAACCTGATAGGCCCTGAACTGGCATCTAAGCTTCAGCCTCTGTCCCATCGACGAAATGTTGCCTCCCTCTGCCTTTTCTACAAGTATTTTAGTGGTGAATGCTCTGACGAACTGCAATCACTTGTGCCCCCACGACGCGAGCACCCTCGACAAACCCGACAGGCTACTAGATCCCACCCCCACACTGTAGAGGTCCCTAGATGTAAAAGATCTTTTTACTCCAATAGTTTCTTCCCCAGAACCGCAAGACTCTGGAATTCAATTCCAGGTCCCTGCTTCCCCAACAGTACTGACGTGCAGAAGTTCAAGTGTAACGTGAACCGACACCTTGCTGCCCAAATCCCTACATAGTACCCCAGTAGTTGTTGCCCTTGATAGTAGCCCCCTACACCAAAGTGGCAATTTGGCTTGTTTGGGGTGAAAATGTAATAAAAAAAAAAAAAAAAAAAAGACTTCTAGTCTGTGTAAATCCGCTACTCTCCTAGGCTACGTCTCACAGCCAGAAGGATGATTCTCACCACTGCTTTTCTTTCGTGTGCTTCCAGAGACCGGTTTATTTGGATTACCTACATGTTGACTAGTAAGTATTTTATCTTAATGGTTTGTATCTGCAGTGGCAGGATAAACTTACTACTAATATTTTTTAATATTGATTTATTAAATTTAACAAGCAATTACCGGCCAGTGGGTTGCTGCATATGTTCTCCGAAATTTATGTTTTTTATTTCCTACGTAATCTTGCGAAATTTATTAGTGACATAGCTTACTCTGTCAGTAATTACTTTATCAACCATTTCATAAGCTTTTCTTTTTAACCTGGTTCGTCAATGACGGTTATGGATTTCTCAGTCACCCTTGACTGACAATTTGATAATGCAATAACAACTAGACATTACGTTATACAAAAACAGAAATGCGTCGTAACATTTTGTAGATAAACATTTTATTAAATGTTACCTTGGCTCATGAGATTTGATTAATTAAACGAACGTGTGGCCAGCGTCAAACAAATATTGATAAACTAGAAGCTGAATAATAACGCTAAAATTCCAATATGTCAACAGATATATTGAAAAACAAATAAAAGACAAGCTTGAAGCTGAATAATAACGTTAAAATTCCAACGACTCAACGAATATTTTGTAAAACAAATAAAAGAAATTAAGGAAACCCATTTAAATTTTATTTTGTGTTAAAATACAATTATTTTAATTTGTTTTCTATGAGAAAAGCATTGATTTCCAATAATAAAACCCCCGTGTTATAAAAATATTGAAGAGAAGACGTTTTGAAAATAGGGTTTTACTAGCGGAGTTACGTGGCATTGCCTGGATTGGGCAGGAGGAAACTCTGTAGAAAGGAGTTACTATTCTTACCTATATAAACAAAACAGTACATCTGTTATATATTGGTTATCATCGAGGGGCACCATTTACGTTTGGGGTATAACATAAAAGGATTCCGTGTGCGTATGATTGTCTCTAATATAAATGGTTGTGTGTTTGATTATCATAAAGGGAATCGTGTGTGTGACATGTATTTTCAGAACCTACCTCAGCTTCTTCGATGTTGGACCATCTGGAAATTTCTCATCCTGGAGGGAGACTTGATACCTGTTTGACGAAGATTTATCACTCCAAGACGATGAATGGGTTTTATATTTTTTAATTCACTTTCCCCAGAGGTCCTGCAGGAGGTGGAAGTGAAATCGGCCTGTGTGGGTTCTTCTTCTACACACGTCAGCGTTCGTCCCCCCCCCGTAGAGAGGAGGAGACAACGGGAAGCCGTCCGTTGTCTTCTGTGTCCAAATCGAAACCTCACAGATCTAGCCAACCTGACCACGTCACTCATACGTAATCTGGTCAGCTGACCTTCGGTTCTGGTAAACGTGTCTACACTCCACGTTTACTCACCTCTCTCTCTCTCTCTCTCTCTCTCTATCTCTCTCTCTGTAACACATCTACGTGCGTATGAAAATATTTAACCGATAAACTCTTGTCATAGAAATCATACGCCAAGGATGGTTTATAACACGTAAAATCTTTGTTTAGATAGATGAATAACGCGTACAAAAATATTTCGGCAAGTTGAAATGCCGTATGTTCCTTTCGACTTAGTGACACATTTCTATTACTTTTGCACATGCGCAAAATAATTCATGGCCTGCACTGCTTTAATTTTAAATCTTCCTTATCTATCTGTCAATAACCCAACGATAGGGAACGCGACTGAGGCGCTAAATCTTTTCGTGATCATTCTAGCTAATAGCACCAAATTAATTTTTAAAATCAGTACTATATATATATATATATATATATATATATGTATATATATATTTTTATATATATATATATATATATATATATATATATATATTAGCTGGCAGCCCGGCGTTGCCTGGTCGTATACTACGCTTAAATATGATATGTTAATTCATGTAGATTACTTATGTATTATTATGGAATCAAATCAATCCTTCATTGATTATTACATATTACGAGGAATAATTTGACAGGTATACTAATTCGCAAAAAATAAAAGAAAATAAAAAATAATAGTGTCGTTCATCAAACTCTGTCTGTGTTTGTTTACAATATCACGTAAGCTGATATTTGTGTTTGACAATGAATGCCCTGGAAAAGTCACTTGTAATTAACGTTTAGTTTTAAAATATGCAAACAATGATTTACAGTGATTTTAAATGGTGCATGTTCTTTTATCGTAAATTGAACTCATTAATAAGAAAAAATTAAAATAAAATTGTGAGGAACACCTGGGCTTAAAGACTTTACCACTGAACTATATTTCCAGATTATAATAAATCTCTTCTTAAAAGATGAAATGATTTCTTGAAATTTTATTATTTTCCTTTGGTTGGTGTAACATAAAATATTCGGCTCTAAAATTATTTTTTTATCTATCAGAGAGAAAAGCTATTTATGATCGGATTTTTTCAATTTTCGATACTTGTCGCATGAATTTCTGTACAAAACATATTTAAGAACACTTGCAGAAATATAAATTAGCTTTGGGTGAAATTTGCAAAAGATAAGCTCAGCCGTTTCGGAACATATAAGGAAGGAACTCATACATACACACAAAAAGTGACCTTTATATGATAGTATATATATATATATATATATATATATATATATATATATATATATATATATATATAGAGAGAGAGAGAGAGAGAGAGAGAGAGAGAGAGAGAGAGAGAATTGGCTCTATAATAAATACGAAATCTGCATGGATTAAAAATATATTTCAAACGCATTTTACGAATGGGCAAGGTCATGTTTTTTTAATTGTTGGGTAAGTTCATTTAAACGCGACGTTTTGCAACCCCTATTTTCTTTTCTCAAAATCGAAAACATGCGTGATACTTGTGGAAAAATGCTTTACTTTTAAGGATTTGAACATTGGAAAAAATCGAAAAGTAATAAAAGGCACATACAAATAGAGAAACCATGCTATGGTTTGCAACGTTTTCATAAATTAAAGAGCTACGTCTATCCACACACACACACACACACACACACACACACACACACACACACACACACACACACATATATATATATATATATATATATATCTTCTTTTACATATTTATCTTTATATTTCATTTTAATATCCTCTTAATATATGCATGTTTCATTTCTAATCTAAATTTTTTTTACACAGTGATAACCACTTATCAAGGCCCGGAAGCCACTCAGGGATAAGGATAATGTTTTCATATTTTATATTATGTATAATGCGGGTCCTTCTCTTCTCCTAGTGAGAAGGATTTGGCTTCAAAATATCGTGGCCTAATAGACTGGAGACAAAAGTTGTACGGACTTTTAGGCATGGATCAATCTTAGGTGGAAAACATGACTGCTACCTAACATATTTCAGGTGGATTCAGACCTTATTAGTTTTTGTATCTTTCTCCAAAAAAATTGCCACCAAAGCGAAAAGTGATTTTTATTAAAAAAATCTGATACAATTACTGATTAAATCCTGAGCCTATTCTGTCAGAAGAAAGACCCAAAGAGACATACAGGAAAACTTTGAGGGGTCGGAATTCAAGGGGCCACAAAGCTGCTGGAGAACGCAAGAAGTACAATGATAATAAAAACTTCCACACTATCGAAAGAATTCAAGCCATTGACTTTTAGGAAATCACCAAAGAGACTAAAGTCTACCTTCACAAGTTCCTTAAAACTAACTCAGCTCAGAACAAAGTATGAAAACACATTGGCCTCAATCAGTAACTCTTCCACCGTGCGTTACGCATTAGAGACATCAAATATCACCCTGATCTAGACAACTGCACATCAATAAGCAAAAATGAAAAATATAAAAGAAAAAATGCCGAAAAACTTGTCCCAGTGTGCTTGTTACTTTTTCTCAGTATTTTACTGTCATAGATTGTGGGCAGAGAAGAAGACAACGACCTTGTTAAACGGACTGCACTGAGCACCAGTCAATACTTTGTCTATGTCGTTTCGAAACGCAAACGAAAGTATACACTAAAACATGTCAGACTTGACTTGACAAATTATCAGGCGACCTGATATTTCTGATTAAACTAGTTTATTACGCCGGCCACTGTGCAGCTATGATCAGTTTCGTAAACTGAACACAACTCTTAGAGTTCACAATCTGCAAAAGTTTAAAGATAGCAACTAAACACCTATTCCTAAAATGTGTCACTGAACAAGTTCTGTCAGTTCGCTATTGAAGAAACGTTGGATGGTATGGGAACATTTCATGCTACACAGATGGTCGTGTATCAGAGAGGACTACCCCCAACATCAACAGCAGGACTTTCTTCCTCTTGGAAAATCTAAGTCCTTGAAGGTCCCTCCAGAACTTCATCAGCTTGAGAACTTGACTCGTCAACCTTCTCCGAGGATCCAAAATAAACAGCCACATTGAACGAAACGATGTTTACACCACATGGCCAGGTGTGCGACGAAGCTTCTGCTCAAAATATGGCTTGGTTTCTTTCTCGTCTCTATGGGTCAAACAATGGTGATGTTTCTGCGTGGACAGGGTTCAACCAACTCACAACTGAAGATAAATATGAGCTCTGCATTATTGAGTATTTTCCACAACTCAATGCATCAGCTCACAAAAACAGCGCTCTGTGGACAGTTATGATGTGATGATTGAGGATTTCTAGCATTATAAATCCTGGCCAATCTACTGTCATCAATTAGGATCAACAACTGTATTGCAAAGCCTAGGAAATACAGCGGGCGAATACCAATGAATGCAAAACAATATTCTTGCGATCAAAACAGACCGAAACCTTTTCCAATTCTTGCTCGTATCCAAGGAAGCTGGACATGAGGTTGGACTGAAGTAAATCCTCAGCTATGAACTTTCGTCAGTTCTACTTTAACTTACAGACACCTACGGAGTAATACAATCCACAAACAAAGCAGCGTTGGGCAACATTTTCCATAAAAGCACTGCTGTCGAGAAACAACTGCCAATAATAAACCTGAAAACGTGTGTGATCATCGATGGTCATGCACTTGTCCAAATGATCGGAAAATCTTCAAATACTCCAACTGTCACAGCTTTGAATGCTACAGTTTTGCTTTCGGTTTCGATTCTAGCTGATGGCACCTAAATACTTTTTTTTTAACTTTTCAAATCACGACACTATAATAATATATACGAAATCTGGACGGATTAAAGTATCATATTTAAGCGTATTTTACGTCCGAGCAAAGTCAGGCGCCTCCCCCTGCTAATATTTAATATAATAACCATATTAAATATTCTCTGTGCAATTACAATTATTATTAATATATCTACTTGATGCACATCAACTTTCGGTTAACATCTACACGTTTAATATCAACTTAAGTTTATTACTCTTTAATAACAGTGACGCATCCACTTTAGAATAAATAAAAAATTACTGCGATATTTTATAGTGTAACCATTTTTGTGTATTCTATCCCGAGCAGTGCCAAGACACGTATTCTGCTTGTTTACTAATATCATTTATTGGTAAGCAGAAACATTTATTTTAAGTTTTTATGGTTGCTGCGTTAATGTCAACTAACAGTTATCAATGTATACCTCTCTCTTGCTTGGTATATATATATATATATATATATATATACATACATATATACATATATATATATTCACTTCATGAAGCCATATAAATATATCATCCGTCACAAGATTACACAAAGATAGGAGATAGGTAAATAAAGTCTAATAAGATTAGTGTCTCACAAGGCGGTTTTGTCATTCCTATTTAGGTTTTAACGAATCACAACAAACTCGCATTACACGGATTTACCATACATTTTTTGTCTGGATTTTTTAAACAGAGACCGATACGTGTTTGAGTATATTCTGCAGATCGTGCATTGTTGTCATTAATTTTTTTCCATGTTTCAGTTCTCATCTTAGATGTTTCTGTGTTCTTAAGGTACTTTTTTTTGCACCTTCGCAAACGTTTCGAGGTTTCATCTTTTTCTAGGAAATACATATATTTATGGAATTAGACAAAACAGTGCACAATATATAGATATCTACCGACTGCGATTATAACTGTATAAAAAATCGATTTAAATACTGTATTCGTGCAGAAGATGATTTAAAACTTCATAGTATGTAAATATAATAAAATGCTTGATTGATTTTTTAAAATGTATTATATATATATTATATATATAAAAGCCAAAAATCTGTGTGTATGTATGTATGTATGTATGTATGTTTGTTTGTAACGCTAAAACTTTTGACAGACACAACCAAAGTTGACAAATTAGGTATCATATTGAAGCTCAATCACCCGGATGACAAATATCGAAATTTCACGTCAAACGGACCAGTAGAAAGGGGGTCAACTGATCGTTTTTCTCCCAGGGGGGCCCCCAAAAAAACCTGTCATTTTAATGTTATTATTACGTAATTCAAAAACGCTTAGTCATGTCACGTGACGTGACGTCAACATCCAGTAATGGCGAACAATTGTAAATAACAACTTTTTTCACCGATACTTTTCCAATTTCTCTTCTCCTTCGTTATATATACTGTTAAACTTTATGACAATGTTTCCATCGTGATTAACTGGTTAAAAATAGTATTTATACAAGAGTTTTAAGGAAAAATGTCAGGAAAAAATGTACAGGAATAAAAAAATTCAGCTTTCAAAATATTAGACGATAAGAAAAATATCGTAATATTTATGTTATAAAATAATTAGCCATTTTCTATATTACCACGTGACCTCATACCTCTTAAACTGGAAGGGGGAGGAGTAGAGGCCGCTTCAAAACCAACACCGTCTTTCTCTTTTCTCTCTCTCTCTCTCTCTCTCTCTCTCTCACCCACTTACTCTTCCCTCTCTCTAACCCTCTTTCTCATGATGTCACACCACTGTTAAACTGTGTGTGGGGGGGGGGAAACGCAGCTTCAAAACCAACAAAAACAGTGCACCCATTCCCAGGCATTATTTCCTATAGATGCACATTTTATTAGAACCGCTTGTGTCCTCTTTCCTAACTCTCTCTCTATCACCATATTTCTCTCTCTCTCTAACTCTATTCTCTCTCTCTCTCGACCTCTTTCTCTTCTCTTTCTAACTCTCACCCTCTTTATCTTCTCTCTCTCACCCTCTTTCCCTTCTATCTATATTAGCACTTATCAAGGCCAATAGGCAACTCGAGGATGAGAGTTCAAACGTGCACAGTAGTGAAATTTGGGAAAGAGGATGGAACAACTTTCTCTTCTGCCTCTCTCTCACACTCTTTATCTTCTCTCTCTCTCTACCCCTGTTTCTCTTCTCTCTATATTAGCACTTATCAAGGACAATAGGCAACTCGAGGATAAACTCGACGATGAATGTTCAAATGTGCACAGTAGTGAAATTTGGGAAAGAGGATGGAACAACTTTCTCTTCTGCCTCTCTCTCACACTCTTTATCTTCTCTCTCTCTCTCACCCTGAAAAATTCCTCTCCCCTAAGAATAAAACATATGTTCAATATCTGCTTTTGTTTTTTCATTGTTTATACGGTACCGGGCAACGCTGGGTAGCCCTGCTAGTATATATATATATATATATATATATATATATATATATATATGTATATATATATATATTTCATTATTCTTAGGGAGCACAGAATTTAATATTGCATCATGGAGGGAAAACTTTTATAAACTTTTATTAAAAGTAAAATGCGTAAAACACGGTTTAAAAAATAAAAAAGGGTAGATGAAGAGGGAAGAAGAAAGGGGAAGTCAGCTGACCGGTTTCGCTCTCACCTTCTCAACGATGTATCGAGGGATTTAAAAAGAAACAATCAATGTATATTATTAAAATAACATTACGTTGCATGCTGTACCTGGGTGAAAAAAGAAGGGATATAAATAAAGAAACTTTATGATATTTTTCGGAGATCCTAAAGGTTAATCACGCTCAATCCGTATAGACATTCCCCCTGTTTACAGAGAGAATGCCTCCTCAACTGAACGTGAATAGTCTCCACGATCTTAAGTTGGAATGTTGAGTGAGCACGACTCAGAATTGAAAATGAGTTTGTGCTGAAATTCGCTGCACATGACGTTTTTTTTCATGAGATGGTAAATTATTGAAAGCTCGTATACGTTGCCAAGTACATCTGTTGCTTGGTATGTTCACTTTCTAATTTTGCCCGGTACATGCGGTTTAACTCATTCATCCAATCTAAATGTTGTCGACAGACACAGTTAACACCGTACCTACACTCAAAATTGTAAATGACATTTTTATTATGATGGGCTGGGATAAAACATCTTTTCGATATATGGGACAAAGGTTTTCGTAAAGACCACAACACAGATCGAAGTAAAATAGCATTTTGTAACCGTTGAACTGATTTGTTTGGCGAATTTCTAACTTACTGTCGCCAACTAGGCTAAATGTAGATATATCGGACATTTAATCACTGTTTGGACTTTAGTTTTAAAAAACTCAGTTATCTTTATTTGCATAGCTGGCTTAATCACGTCAATATAAACATGTTTCGGTGAACAATAGAGATAATTGCTGGTCGTTTTTCTATATGGATGGCCAATGAACGAACGTTCTGTTCGAGTGTAAAAAGAAATTGGCCATAGTCTGAAGACGGCATATGGAAACCGAAAACGTTCGTGACTATAGCAAATTTGTTTTTACACTCAAACAGAACGTTCGGACATTTTTCTGCCAAATGGAAGAAACAGATTTCACGAAAAACAAACAGGTAGTATCCCTGCTATTAAACACAGAGTAAAACGTTGCTTATATATATATATATATATATATATATATATATATATATATATATATATATATATATATATATATATATATATATTGCCCCAGGGATCTATCCTTGGACCTCTGCTGTTCCTGATATTCATAAATGACCTCCCCGACAAAATTGCCTCTGAGATGGGTATATATGCTGATGACACCACACTCTATAGCAGACACGACAGGAAAACAAATGAACATGTATCTAAAGTAATGGCAGAAACACTAGAGGATGACCTCCAATCAGTAGTGGAATGGGGACAAAAATTGATGGGCACGTTCAATGCCACCAAGACAAAACTGGTTTCATTCAATAATTACAAGAAACCTCCTCTACCACCTATAGCAATGGCCAACGACTCTTTATCTGAGAGTACGTCTCTCAAGCTCCTTGGCCTAACGTTCACAGGAAACATGAGTTGGAACAATTACATCGAGGGCATTGCCAGGGCCGCTGCAAGGAAGGTGGGCTCTCTCTACCGTGCTAGAAAACTTCTAACACCCGAAAGTATCCTGTACCTCTATAAGGCCACTATTCGCCCATGTATGGAGTATTGCTGTTATATTTGGGCCGGTGCATCGGCTACTAGTCTCTTGCTCCTTGACAGGGTTCAAAAGAGAGTCGCAAATCTGATAGGCCCTAAACTGGCATCTAAACTGCAGCCTCTGTCCCATTGTCGAAACGTTGCATCCCTCTGCCTGTTCTACAAGTATTATAATGGTGAATGCTCTGAAGAACTGCAAGCACTTGTGCCCCCACGACGTGAACACCCTCGACAGACCCGACAAGCTGCAAAATCCCACCCCACACTGTAGAGATCCCTAGATGTAAAAGATCTTTCTACTCCAGTAGTTTCTTCCCCAGAACTGCTAGATTTTGGAATTCCATTCCAGGTCACTGCTTCCCCAACTGTACTGACATGCATAAGTTCAAGTGCAACGTGAACCAACATCTCGCTGCCCTAATCCCTACATAGTACCCCAGTAGATTTTTCCCCTGATAGTAGCCCCCTACACCAAAATGGCAATGTGCCTTGTTTGGGGTGAAAATGTAAATATATATATATATATATATATATATATATATATATATATATATATATATATATATATATAGGCGACAAACAGAAAGTCCGCACTTGTAATTTTTTTTTAAATTGGAAATTTAAGCTTACTCCTGATCTGAAATGGAACACGTACATCAAGTCTGTTGCCAAGGTCGCTGGAAAGATGGTGGGATCCTTCTACCGCTCCAGAAGATATCTCACTACTGATGCAATTCTCTATCTATATAAAAGCCAAGTACGGCCAAGGATGGAATACTGTTGTCATATCTGGGCAGGAGCTGCCAAAAACAGCCTATCATGCCTTGACAGAGTACAAAATAGACTTCGTGGTTTAGTGGGGGATGCCCTTTTCTCTACCCTGCAACCTCTCTCCCACAGAAGAGACGTTGCAAGCCTATCCTTGTTTTATCGTTATTTTCATGGCAGGTGCTCGTCTGAACTCCAATCCTTGGTCACCCCTCGCCAATCTTTCACGAAAAACACCCGTCTAGCTGAATCCACTGTGAAAAATTCCCCCCACTCTATATCTGTGCCTAAATCAAAACCCGGATTCCATGAACAAAGCTTCTTTCTTAGAACTGCACGCCTGTGGAACTCTGTTCCGTCTGCCTGCTTCCCTCCGGACTACAACTTGGATGTCTTCAAGTCTAATGTTAACAAATTTCTAATGAACTGCCCCCTTAAGTAAACACTTCATCAAATCTCCTCACTAACGTAATGTACTTGCAATAACCCTTATCCCTGAGTGGCTTCCGGGCCTTGATAAGTGGTGATCACTGTGTAAAAAAAAGCTAATTTAATGTAAACAACCTAAACCCCATTTGATTTGCCTTTAATTCTTCTGTACTTTTACCTGTTCATATTTGACTTTTAATTGAAATATTCTTTAATTTATTTTTTTGATTTGTTTCCTAAGTATCAATCGACATCTTCAAATTCTAGTTTTATTTTTTTTATGTTTAACTATTCTTTTCTCAATCCGTCATAGTTTCGTATGAGTTTTGTTAGCATGTTACGATCTAATAGTTGATGTTTTTTCTTCATAATTATTTCTTAAGAACGAATTATAATAAAAAGTTTTATTTAACATTTTTATTTATAATTTATTTTCATCCTTTGTGTCAATAAATTGAAGTTTTAAATTAGACTTATTAGGTCTTATCATTATCTGAGTATTTTATTTTTATTTTTATATATTTACGTTTTAAGGGATATAACTTTCTTTTCCCAAAATTTATCTATTTTTCGAAATTACATTCGCACTTTAATATTTTAACTTTGGAATTTATTAATCGCATTTGCTTGAAGTTAAACTTATAAGGTTAGTTCTAACCTTATCCTCTTTATACGTTTATACGTTAATTATAAAACAGATTCCTAACACTATTGTAAGTAGACTCAACAATATCTCAAGTGATGAAAATGTATTTGACAACTACGGTGCAGCTTTAAAAATAGTGGGTACAAAAATATTGATATTAAATATAAGCAACAAAACGCCAATGACTATAATAAAATTAAAAATGGAAAGAAGAAATATCATCCATACAGTCAAATATTAAAAACAAAACTAGGCAAAAAATGCACTTCCTAAAGTTATCCTACAGCTTTTGCGAAAATTGATAAGATCATAATTAAAGCACATAATACGAAAATATTAAATAACGACAATGGATATAATAACAAAATAAATATTAAAAAACTGAACAACATGACAGAAATAAAACTAACACAAAGGACAAATGTAACTAGTAGAAATAATAACAACAACAACAAAAACAATAATAAAACAACAACAATAATAATAATAATAATAATAATAATTATAATAATAATAAATCAAACCCAAACAACAAAAACAAAATAAAAAAACTTATAATGAACAAGATAAATGCAACTGTACATCCCGCACACTTTGTCCACTTCAAAATAAATTTCTAACAAAAAGCATGGTTTACCAGGCCACAATATTTGCCAAAGAAAAAGCGAATAACAAAACATATTACGTAGGTATGACTTCCTTAGATTTCATAACCGGATATTATGGCCATAAAATTACGTTCAATAACAGAAAACACCGAATGAAAGCAGCACTAGCAAACTTATACTGGGAACTCAAAAAAAGTGTCCGTTCGCTGATAGTCGAATGGAAAATAGTAAGACAAGCAAGTACATGTACGGACGTACACGGTCCATGTAGATTATGCCTGAATGAAAAATTTGCTATCCTATAAAACCCTAAAAAAAAATGCAAAAGCAGTAAATAGATCGTATGATAACCTTGGAAAATGGCCTTTCAAACGTAATTAAAAATTTGGAATGCCACAATCAACATAATTTTTCCGAGAAAAATACATAAAATCGTTAGAAACATAAACAACTTCGTAAAAGTGGATAACACCAGAAATTTTTATAAAATTGATAAACAAGAATATAACAAACTAATCATAGAAAACATGACAAAAAAACTACAAAAAAAACCTGAATACAGACGGATATAATAAATACTAAAAGTAAGCAAATCACCGATGAACTAAAAATGAGCGATAAAGTTGGTAAATTAAAACTTAGAGAAGCATACATTTTACTCAAAGACCACAAATATGACTTTAATAATAGCCCTAGCACTCGCTTGATAAACCCAACTAAATCAGAAATAAGTAGAATTAGTAGAAAATTACTTTCTAGAGTAAACCAACAAATGAAACAGGACCTAGAATTAAACAAGTGGGCAACTACTGCCAAGGCAATCACTCGGAAGAAATCCACATTATCAAAAAATGTAGAAAATTAGTGTTAGTAAATAACAATAAACAATGGATAAAAATATTCTCAACAGTGTCGATAGTTTGAGAAAGGAGTTGCTAGAAATTACTCATCCTGCCTTGATAAAGTTCAACATAGACTTCCTAGTTTCGTAGGGGATGTCCTTTTCTCTCTCCTGCAACCTCTATCTCACAGAAGATATTTTACGAGTTTGCCTCTGCTTTATCGTTATTTTCATGGCAAGTGCTCGACTGAGGTCCAATCTATGGTCCCACCTCGCCAAAATTTGACAAGAAACACCCGTCTACCAGAAAACACTATCAATAATTCCCCCCACTCGTTATCTGTGCCAAAACCTAAACGTAGATTCCATGAACAAAGCTCCTTTCTTAGAGCTGCACGCCTATGGAATCGTTTTCCGTTTTCCTGGTTTCCAGCCGACTACAATATGATTGTCTTCAAGTCTGACATAAACAAGTTTTTGATGAGCCGTTCCGTATAAGTTAACAAATTTACCGAACTTCAATTACTAACGATTACTATATTCTCCAATTTTACTACTGTACACTCTTTAACCCTTATCCTCTAGTGGCCTCTTGGCCTTGAGAAGCTGTGATCCCCATGTAAAAAATGTAGCGTGATTCAAAAACTTCTGCTTTTAGGTGTCATCCTTTTTTGGGCGACCTCCCTATACCCTTCTATCTTCGCTAGCTAATATAACGTGACGCGCAGCTAAAATAAGATAGTCCACAGTCCAGTCGCTTAAATTGTCAGTCACAGTTTAAAGTTGCTTTGCTTTTCAGCTATGTTTGAAATAATGTGTATGTCGCTAAATGCTCGGATGTCAGTTTTTACAGGTAAAAGTCTAGTATATACTAGCTGGAAGCCCGGCGTTTCCCGGTCGTACACTACGCTTAAACATGATATTTTAATTCATGTAGGTTGTGTATGTATTATTATAGAATCAATCCTTTATTAAATATTATATATTATGAGGAATAATTAGCGCGGTGGACTAATTCGCAAAAAGAAAGAAAGAAAGAAAATAATAATCGTAATATGGTTAATAAAATTATGTCTCTGTTTACAATATCATCTCAGCTGATATTTAGGCTTTACGACCTTAAAAAATAGTCTTTCTTCTCTTATAGATAAAAAAAAAAATAGGGGAATATTTTGGCTACACGGGCAAAGGTTACACCGGTGAAACGTAAAATATTCCCTGTATTTTTTATCTATAAGAGAAGAAAAACTATTTTTAAGATCGGATTTTTCGATTTTTGATACTTATCGGATGGATTTCTGTGCAAAACATATCTAAGAACACTACCAGACATATAAATTAGTTTTGTGTGAAATTTGCAAAAGTTAGGCTATGAGGAACGAACACACACGCACAGTGACTGTTATATAATAGCGACAGATATATACGTACGTGCGTGTGTCATCCATAGATAGACTGTTTCGGTGCTTGCAAACGATATCTTTGAATGTCTATATAAACATTTGCTCACTTTTATAATGTTCGATTTGTTTGTTTTTTTATTCATAAACAAAGATTTTGCCTTACGCGGCAGGTGAAATCATTTTACGAAAGTGCACTTTGCAAGAAAGGGGAAACTTGCTTTGTATATGCATTAATAAGGGGACATGTTAAGCCGATCAGTCGCTTAAATTGTCAGTCACAGGCAAGTAATATACCGAAATGAAGCTTATGACCCAGCGGATGATTTAGTGATATTTATATCCATGTTTGGTGAATGGAAATGAAAAAAAATGCAAAAATGCAAAGAAATAACGATTTACTAAACAACATTTTATTAACTGGATATTTTTCCGGTATTCACCGGAAGTTTTTATCTCCCTTAGTAAGTTCGATTTACTGGCTGTCTGTGTGTGTGACGCGGTTTATCTCAGCCTACCGGCAACCCACCCAGGCAAGTAAGGTACCAAAATGAAGCTTATGACACAGTGGATGTTTTAGTGATATTTATATCCATGTTTGGTGTATGGAAATGCAAAAAAAAAAAAAACGCAGAAAGATAACGATTTACTAAACAACGTTTTATTTACTGGATTTGTTTCCGGTACAAGGACTCAAGTTTGCCCAGCTGTGAATGAAATACGTTCACGGTTCTGTGCGGTAGTTGGTCCGTCACACAGTTTAATATAACGTTTTCGATGATCATGTTTGAAATGGCGCGATTATTGAGACATTTCCGTTGATGAATCTCGCGAATGTCGGCTGTTGTTAGTTCTAGTAGATGACGGAATGCAAGGTTTGTCTACAAAATCCGGTATTGATTTGTTAGACCGATCAAAGAGCTGATATGTTTTTTTTCTTCAGACAACGCAGCTGTAAAGCAATCGCTTGATCTGAGATCTCGAAGGTAGGATACGGTCCATAATTACTTTCCGGTTGCCGTTTTATTCTTCAAAAGATTAACTTAACGAGATACGATTATCTAGTCAATTGTTTTAACTGTCGAGTTTATTTGTTTTTTACTTAGATTGTTGATGTGTTAACTTCATCCAACTGTAACAGAGCGTGGACGTTGTATTTAAACGTATATCTAACGCACCCTGCCTTCTCTAATAAACTTTTGTTCATTTTTATACACCGGGCCTTAAAACTTCTCATATTCACTTGTGATGTTAAGTTCTATAAGGGTGTTAACTTCGGTAAAAATTGGTTGGATTTTTTTTTTTTCGATTATCGATTTTTGATGAATATAGGAGGCATTCCTGTAAGAAATAATTATCGAAGAACACTCTCAGGCAGATAAAGTACATTTATCTGAAATTTCCGAAAAATCGGCTTAGCATTTTCTGAATCTATATGAAACGAACTCACAAACACACACATACATAAAGTGCCTTTTATATATGCGCTGGGATAAATACAGGGTGTTTATTAAGTATACTTACGATTTACAAGTTTATCACGAAGACACTTGATGAGATGTATTGAACAGATTTTTTGTTTTATTCAGTCTTCGTTAAAGTTATTATAAACAATATTCTACATATTCTGTTAATGGAAGGAAAGCTCTAAGTGACTTCTTATAAATTGCGTAGAAAAGGCTTCTTTAAATTTGCTTCATTGAACCCTTTTAAAAACCTTTGAAAGACCATAAAGACCATAAAATACATGATTTGTTTTGAAAAAAAAATTGATTGCTAAATAAAGATGAAAAATACAAAAAACAATAAAAAAAATAAAACATAAATAAAAATAAACATAAATTGCCATTAAATCAATATTAAAAAAAATTACAGTACGTCGTTGTTTTTGATTTGTTTTGTTTGTTTTGTTTTTCCTCATTTTTCTATTTCATTCCGTTGTTATAGTTTGATCATCGGCGACACTCGGCATATTCCAGCGATTGATGTCAAATTCCGGGTAAAGCCGAGCGGACGCTTTGAGAAATCCGGTTCAAACTCTGCACAAGTACAAAACAATTAACAATGATTAAACAAAAGAAAAATGAACTCAACATATTTCAGTTCTTTTCTTCATAATATTCCTTTAAAATCGTAAAGATAACGCCTCGTTTAAAAATGGTAAAAGTTATAAATACCTATTTGCTTCTACCTTACATTTTATTTCTAACATAGCAAAACAAAGACAAATAATGTTTATAAGTTTTGGAATGTTGTCGAGATCTTAGAAACAATAAACAAATGAAATGCCATGACGAATGCATAAACAATAAATTTGATTAGTAAAACGTGATTCAAAAGTCACATGTTAAAAGATGTGAGTTGAATTACGTCACAGTAAAGAATACTTTGAAGATATATAAATGGAGAGTCAGTCAGAGTCAAGAGAGGGACAGATACGGTCCTCGGATTAAGGTGGCTTCAGGTGGAGGGGGTCAGAAATGGCGATAGTCAAAATCAGCGTTGCAACTTTCCAAAAGAAGAAAAAAACAATCTGGAATAAAATGTTACCGAAAATAAAACAAGACAACAGATTAGCAAGATATGTTCTTGTTTGGCCAGATGTTGAAACCCTCCTATAAGTATTATTCGTCATTTGTTTTGTAAAGCTATATGTATATTTTTGTTCCGTTATAAACTGTAATTAAATGTATTCACACACACAACTAACATTATATAGATGGCTATTAAACATATACACGGTTTGACCCTTCGTTCATACATCCCTGTTATATATAATAAGATGAAAGTGATGTGGGAGATAATGTTGGGGGAGGGGCAAGTGAGGTAAGAGGTAACGGTAAAGTAGAAAAAAGTTTGGTTTTTTTTTAATTGGGAGTCGCCACTTATCAAGACCCGAAGCCTCTTGAGGATAAGGGTTAATGATTTTAAGGTGATAATGTAGTGTTATATTGTGGGGTGTCATAAAGGAGATTGTATCATAAAGGGAATAGTGTCAAGAAGGAGATTCGTGTACGTGATCGTCTAGTTTCTAATCTTATTGTTCATGTCTTCGTGCGTGTGTGTTTGTGTACATGCATTTCTTAACATACCTTTATTCATGTGTCGTCGGTTGTTCCTCTGGTGTTCATCGTCTCTTGGAGGGGAGCTGGCCTGTTGGATGAAGAATTCACTCCAAGATGATAATTAAGGTTTTATGTTTTTATTCATCTTCCAGAGGTCGACACAGAATGGAGGTGAACCTTGCTTGCTTGATGGTACACGTCAGCGTCCTCCCCAGCCCAGGGGGGGGGGACAGCTGAAAAGCCGTCTGTCTTCTTCAACACCCGAAACCAAACTGCCAAGAAAGAATCAGCTAACCTCACCACATGACACCACGTCATCTGGTCAGCTGACCCTTCTTCTGCAAACGTGTCCACTGCCCACGTTATTCACCTCTCTCTCTTTCTCTCCCTCTCCCTCTCTCCTTCTCTAATCTCTAATAGAGACACAGAGAGAGAAAATAGAAAGAGTAAGAAAGCCAGAGAGGAGGGGGAGAGATGCTCTTTAACAGTAGTAATCGTTTAAATTGACTAGAATTTGATTAATTATGGGGACGGTTCAATTAAAATTTGTTTACATTGGATTTGAAGGCTACCATGTTGTATTCAGCTGGGAAGCAGGCTAGGCAAACAGTGTTCCACGGGCGGGCAATTCTGAGAAAAAAGCTTTGTTCATGGATACTGCGTTTAGATTTAGGCATATATAGAAAGTGGAAGGGGAATCGTATATAATAGTTGTAACTAGTCGCGTGTTTTTGTGAAAGTTTGGTAAGAGAGAATCTTAGATTGGCGTTCAGTCGAGCAGTTGCCATGAAAATAACAATAAAGCACAGACACTCTCACAAGGTGTCTTCCGTGAGAAAGAGGCTGCAACAGACTTTGAGGGATCTAAAGTGCATTTAGGGTTGGGGAGAAAAGGGAAAGACGTCCGAAAAGTTCGGTATCTTTAGTAGGAGGCAATGTCTGTATGGGAGTAGGGAAGTTTGTGGATTTAAGGGTTTGCGTAGAATCTTCGCGAATCAGTAATTGGCGATTTAACTGGCGATAGAATATGAAAGGAATTTGATGGGGTAAAAATACAACTCTGCAGAAAATATGTCAAAGTTCTCGCGCTTTTTTGTTTTGATTTTTTTGTAAAAAATCATCAAATTTCTTAAAAATAAATTAGAAAATCATCTCTTATGCAAGTAGAACATTTGTTAACAAGTTTCATTAAAATTCATGTCAAGCGATTCTTAAAACCGAGCGGAATCAAAATAGAACTCAATTTATGACCAGGAATTGTTCTTATAGAGAAATCTTTAATGATGGCATATGTGACTTCTCCTAGTGAGTTTATAATAATAATTATAAGAGGTCTGCGTTTTCTTTGCGCACTAAAAGCTAACCACAACGTTTAAAAACGATCTCTCTCACCCTCTCTCTCTCTCTCTCTCTCTCTCTCTCTCTCTCTCTCTCTCTTAATCTATGTATCTATCTTTCTGCTTTTTGTTCAAATCGGTATTTTGGGTTGTTTACATTTTGCATTTTTTACTCTATAAAATAATCCCCCGATCTTTGCAAAAAGGCGTTGAGCGTAAAAATAATTGGTTGAAATATTTTCTCGTATATCTCAAATTGACAGTAAAGGAAATTAGCGTAACGATGTCATTCACGCGAGCCACGATGGATTAGCTTGCAAATTACCATTGTTTGTGCTTCATATAAGAATCGAATCTCCCAAAACACTAATGGCGCCTCCATCTAATAAAAAAACGCACATGGATAGATCTAAAAATATACACTCACTAGTAATCAATGTATCACTAATGTATATTTACTGCGGTTTGGAGAATGTATGTATGTTTAGATAGCAGCTGCTGCTGCAAAGGTGGTCACGATCTATATATATAAGAAATACGCACACCTGCCATTAATCTACATATCTACCAAGTCGCCATTCACCCATGCATGGAATATTGATTCTACACATTGGCCGGTGCATCAACCACTACTTTTTCTCTATTGGAATTTTCCCATACACAGAGTCTATAATCTAAGAGATTCCGCATCGTCAAAAGTAGCAATGTTGCATTCGTGTCCTTGATTTACAGAAAATATTTTCTTAATTTCATTCGTCCTTTAAGGTTTCTTTTGGACGAATGAAATTAATTGGACCGAAGAAATGTTGATGAATACATAACTAGGTGTGTTCCTTTTTATCTCTCTATCTCGTCGGAATAATATTTGCATTATTCTTGTATATACACTAGCATTTCAGCCCGGCATTACCCGGGTGTTTGGATGTGTATGTTGAGCAAAAAAAAAAAAAGTGGTAGTAGGAAGGCAGGCTCGAACCCGTACCGCAAAGG